>NC_137266.1:37814707-38279707 GCF_053477335.1 Acartia tonsa
TCATTTCTCCTAAATCATTTCTTTTTAAGTTTGAGAAAAAAACTAGAGGTAGGAAGGGTGGTTTAAATTTGTTATGTTAACAAAAAAAAATATGATGTTTGGATTGTCCCTTTATCTCTCAAATGTCAATGTCGATAATTTAACATTCCATTACTTATTATTCAATAACATATATTCAAATTTGGGATTAAATATAAAGCTGTTGTTTGCTGTTTGAAATACAAATATGTATGGAAAAGTACATTGAGCTACATTTATAGAGTAGCTTTTATTGTGTATAGATAATTTAAATTTATTAAAGATACTCAAAATTTAATAATTATTATGTCAATAATGAACGAGTTTTAATAGATTGTTTGTTTTATAGATATGATTGCATTGTTTTTCTCAACTTTTTCAACTGATAACCGTTCTTTTTGACAATAAGAAAGGTGGAGTTAATCTTTTTTGTTTTTTTACTCTATTAACAGGTTAGGTTATATATACTTGGTAGCCCCGTTGGTATAAGGCATAGAAAACCCCCTCCCCTTCCCTTTATTTTCAATTTATTTTTTAAAAAGGGGGGAGGGTATCATTGTTCCTCAAGCGTTGCTGATTGATTTGTGACAAAACAATGTAGGATATTTTATGCCGAGTTTCATATTGATAGGACAACTATTCCATGCCCCCAAAAAGCTTAGACCAATCAGGCTTCCATAAAAAATGAGACACTCTTCTGAAATTTGCAAGATCTTAAAGGGCACTTAAACTAAAGATAAGTACAAAAAGTCATTAGAGGTTTCAGTTGAAAAGTTTAGCTATAATAGTGATAGTAAATAAGACTCAGATAATTATTATGAAAACTGGTTTGTACTTTAAAAGGATATTAGCGGCTTAACCAAAATAATCGAATCGTTTCAACGGTAACCGAGATCTTAAGCTTTAGACAGACAGACATCGTTCTACTTAGGAAAAAATTCAATATGTGTTCTAACAGGCTACGGGCTTGAGTCCTGGCCTGGAACGACTTTTATGTCATACTCATGGTTTCAAAAGTAGTGTGAAAGCCTTGGCCAATTAACAGACAAAGCCCATGAATGCACAGTAAACACCAACAGACAAAAGTCGTGAAATAAAAGAGCAAGTTGTCTGTAACATTCAAACGAACAAGTTATTTAGCCTTAGTTTATGTAATAGAGTATGTCAGAGTAAAAGTATAATTTGGAATTTTTGCAGTAGAACTTCAACGCCTCCAACAGAACCCCGGCCCCCCCCCCCCCCTTTAAAAAAGGATCATTAACAAGTTTGAGTGGATCATGTGTAAAATTGGCCATATGAAAATAAAGCACTAACAATTAGAGAGAGAGGGGACAATAGGCTGATTATTATGCTAGTCCCCAAAGTTTATGATAGCGTTTTCTCATTTGTTGCCTTTACAACTTTGGGCACTTTAATTGGATTATTAAGTTGGGTGTTCAAATGTTTCAACCATTAATTGTAATTTACAGAAGGGGTACATTTATGTATCATCATGGGAATGAACATCAATTTATTGACTATTGTCTTATCCCTTTAGATCCCTACAAAGAATACATGATTCAAATATCCTAATATCTCTCCCTATCTATGACATTGCTCTAATTAAATGTTATCAAAATTGTTCCCCTTATCAAACTTAATGAAGGTTATTTATTTTCAATCAGAAAAATAATCCTTTTTCCTATCAATTAAACTTGATATATTTTTTTTCTGTAGCACAACTACTCTATAGTTTGTAGGTTCCAGAAAAGAGATCTATAGCAGGGGATTCCTTTTATAAAAGTGAAATCATAATATGTTTAGGTCACGCACCTGACATAGCAGGATTTTTTGGCAATGCGAATAAGACTTACAACTGACCAAAACGGCCGCATCCCTAGATCAGTACAATTGGGAATCATTTTAAAAACAGATTTGCGAAAAAACAGACAGACAGACATAGAAATATAACTAAACATCTTTAATATCCTATTATATAAATTAGTAGGTTATTTTGTGTGAAGCCTATGATCTCGGAAATTGCCAGGGCGAAGGGAACCTACCTTTTAGGGAAGATTCATAATGTCTTGGGGTGGTTTTTGGCTATATTTCCTGTCCCTCGCCTTCCTCTAGAAAATAGGGGCGTAGTCGATAGTAAGTATAAAAAGTACAAAAGCACATATGGAATAGTGCAAAAAACATAAAAATATCCAAAAACTCTTAAATGCGTTTTAACTGTTTCTAAGTACTTTTTATTTGCATTTTCAACCTAAAAAAGTAAACTTTAATTGCAATTATTATTTGGGAGTTTTATGCTTTGGATAAGTATAAAGAATATAAACAAGGATGACAACATCCATAAAAGCGAAGCTCTGAAACGGTAGGACAAACGGACATTAACACTTGTATAATGTCTGTCTTAACCTCTTTTCGAGGAAGCTTTGTGTTTATCAAGTTCGAAATTAAATTCCTTATCATTAAACCAAAAACAAAGCGCAAATGTCGTCTTTTAGGGCTTTCCTTTCATAATGTGGCGCGGCATAGAGTGTTTGTTTATTTTGAAGCGCACGTTCTTTACTTTTGAATGAGATATGAGAGTGTGAAGATTGCGGAGAACAAAATTGGGCCTATCATTGGTCTCATTGAGTGTGAACGACCCTAGTATATCAGGGATTTGAAACCATAAGAGCTTCAGGTAGAATTTGTTAATTTGATTAAGAAGTATGGTGTATAGGACGATTATATGTAGTTTTAAAAAGGCTTTAGCCAGCTAAGCATGAAACTTAATTATGATTAATATATGTTTTAGTAATTTTTGTGTGCCTTATTGTTGCATTTAACAATGATTTATTAAACCAAATAATTTTCCTTTAAAGCCAAAGTTTCCAAAGATTCTTTAACCATAAGAAAAGAAAAAGATTTTTTTTAGTGCTCAAAGTTTTAAGATAACGAATAATATTTTATTCTGTTTATTAATTGATCTTGTAATTTCAGGTCTTTGAAATAATTTCATCAATAAATCTATATTCAAACCTGCTGTTGAAACTTGATGGTTCCTGGTATTGGGGGTTTGTATGTTCGCCAACTGATCTCGTGAACTTCCCGCTAATTCGGAAGTCAAGCTCAACCAAAGTGTCATGGTTGAGACAATTTCAAAGTATCTGATGAATAGGCGTTAGCATTCATCAAGAGATCAATAGCATCTAGTGAATTATTGATGCAATAAACTGTGACAATTTTTCTGTGAAATAAGTACCTAGTGAATCAATATGCCACTAACCAAAAAGCAGAAAATTGAGCGAGCAATCGCTATTGGCAGTGAAAGGCTAGAAGTTTTTGATGAACAGTTAAAAGTGTTTTATGACAATCTAAAAGCCTGCCAAAGTTTTAGTTCATGTGAAAATGTGAATGTAAAATCAATTCGTGACATTTTTAGTGAGGTCAAGGACCAATCTGACCTAATAAAAAGTCTAAAACCTGCCGTGGAGACTAGTGAGCTGCGCGAGTTCAAGCGTGATTTGGATGAAGCTAGTGAGCAGAAAACTGTTGCAGATAAAGTTTATGCGTCGTTGGAGCAGTGTACAAAAATTCTGTACTGGCTTGACAATGATTCAGATGACGCGAGGTCAAGCACTGTCGCCAGGAACCTCGACGTCATTGAGAAGGTGAAGATGGACATGGGAGTGCTTAAAATTTCCGTGGAGTTGCGCCAAGAAGTACGTGATATGTACCGAAGGCTTAGAGAGATGGAACGTCGTTCATCTAACCTGGATGAGAGTGGGACACCTGCCATGCTCTCCAGAAGTATGTCTGCCGTGGATATTCGGAGTTCCAACCCGCAGTATGGGCGCTGGGACAACAGTTTGTTGCCGTCGTTCGATGGTACTGACACGGATTACCCAAACTTTAAACAGGTCTTTAAGGATCTATGCTCTGGTTATGGATTTGCTGACCAGAGGTTAAGTCTGATGTTGTGTATGGAGAAGGTGATAACCAACCCGGAACTACGCAAGCAAGTGTCAGCGATTAGAGATCACAATGAACAATGGGCGTTTCTTGACCAGATGTTTTTGTCAAACACTCGCCGGTTCATGAGGATTTTAACTAAGTTGAACAAGATGAAACCTGTGGATAAACCTGTGGACGTGGTTAGCGCAATTGCTACCTTCAAGAGCATGATGCAGGAGGTAGAAGCCATCGTTGGTTCTGCAGCTAAGGATTACAACCACCTAACTCTCATTCATATTTTTAAAGACAAGTGCCCTGAAAATTTGAGAGACAAAATTATGATGGAGCTAGGTAGCATGAACCAACCTAACATCCCGAAGATTGTTGAACTGCTGGAGAGGACCAGGGGTGCCATGTTGGCCGGTGATATGTCCTATGACAGTGGCGCCGGCAAGAGAAATCGTGACAGAGCTGCCGCCGCGCAAGTATCTGGCCGCAGCGACAATAAGAATGGAAAGGCTGGGAAGGACAAGGCTTCCAAGTGGAACAGTGCATGTCCTGTGGAGAGCTGCAAGGAGAAGCACCCGATTTTCCGTTGCCTCACGTTTAAGAAGATGGATGTGGTTGACCGAAAGAAAGTTGTCCAGCAGAAGAAGTTATGTGAACTCTGCTTGTGCGACGGCCATACTGCTGACAAGTGTAATAAATCTGATAAGCTTGGTGTTTGTGGTACCAATAATTGCGACAGATACCATTCCAGGTTACTCCATGAGGCTAGTGCTGGTGTGAATACAGTCTACAAGTCAAGTTCTGCACCCAGCCCCTGTACCTTCTTACTGCAGTTAGTTCCTGTTGTAGCACCTGGCGGCGGCACCTGCCACGCCACGGTAATGTTTGACTCCGGGGCAAATTTGCCACTTGTGTCTGAGAAGTTATCCAACAAGTTGAAGCTGAAATCTACTGGCAGATATACAACTATTTCTGTAGCTGATGGCAGTGAGTCTTCCTGCCGCAATGTTGTGTTTTATTTGAAGGATAGGGACGGCAATCTGAGGGAGTTTGAGGCAGCTGTCATGCCTACCCTCGGCGGGGCCAACGAGATGCGCTCGGTCCACCCCGAAACTGCCGCCGAGATATTTAAAATGCCGCCAGAAAGGTTTACATATATTAGTGGAGGCTTAGATATCATCATTGGAAATACACATCCTGACGTGTTTCCTTCAACCTACCAGAAAGTGGGCCAGTCTATGTTGTGGCGAACCATTTTTGGTAGTGGTTTTATCTGTACGAGTGCTGATGGTGGAGCTGGAGATCAAAAGTCGGCTTATAAGGCTGTCAGTGTCAGTGGAGGCACTTTGCCAGACTTTCTGACGTCTGAATCGTTTGGTGTACAGCCGCAGGCGCTTTGTCCAGGATGTACTGCTTGTCAAGAGTGCAAGGCTATGGCCGACGGCACTACCTGGGACCAGCGTGAGAGGCAGAGGATAATTGAGGCAGGTTTAACACTAGACTTGCAGTCCAACAAGTGGACAGGTCAATATGCTTATATTGAAGATCCTCACACTTTACCCTACAATGAGAGTTTAGCCCGCAAAATTGCTGAAAAGGATCGTGCCAGGATGGTCAAGGAAGGTACCTATGGAATGTATGTGGAGGTATTCAACGACGCCATAAGAAGAGGCGTTTTCCAAAAAGCCACGCCTGAAGAGTTGCAGTATGAAGGACCTAAGTTTTGTTCATCAATAGTGGTTGCTTTCAAGGAGGATTCAAGTTCCACACCCATGCGATTGTGTGCAAATAGTTCTCTGACGTTCAAGGGTACCAGTTTTAATAACATAATGCTGGGAGGCCCGCCGCCAATGCAGAAGATATTTTATCATTTGATGCTTTTCCGCGGTTACAAGGTTGGTATAACCGCGGATATCTCCAAGTTTTATAACTCCATCCTGGCCACAGAGTTCGACAGCCAGATGAAGAGAGTTTTATTTTCCCCGACGCCAGATGGTCCACTTGAAATTTACCTGACCAAAGTTGTAAATTTCGGCGAGTTAGCTGCGGGAAATTTGGCAGTTACAGCCCTGAAGTTGACGTCCCGCCTGTTCGGCGGAAAGAGTGAAGCAGAGGTCAAGGAGATGTATGGAGAGGGACAAATAAACGGTAGTGAAATTGTTGCCAAACCTGAATTATGGAAGGAGCCACAAATACCTACCTACCCTGATGAGGAATTCAAGTTACCTCAGATTCCAGTTGCAGTCAAGCTTGAGAAGCACAGCTTCATAGATGACGTTATTTCGGGAGCAGGATCGAAGCCAGAAGCCAAGGAGATGATGAAAGAGGCCGACAGGATTATCGGTAAAGGTAGTTTTTCCTTCAAACAAGTCATTTATTCTGGAGATGATTGCCAGCCTACCAAGGTTCTCGGGCTGATATGGAAGCCAGCCACCGATGTGTTGTCCATCGCCACAAGAGTCAACCAAGATGGTAAAGTCAAGGGAAGGAAGGTGAAAGAGGATGCTGATTTGTACAACCTCCAGGACGCCTTGGACGAGAATCTGACAAAGAAGATGGTCCACAGGTTCGCCGCCCAAACCTTCGACCCGATCGGGCTTTGCAGCCCTATTCTGTTGAGAATTAAACTTGTCCTGCGGAAAACATGTTTGCTGAATTTGGGCTGGCAAGATTTCATTCCAAAAAGTCTACGGGATGAACTTGTTCAGTCGCTGGAGGACAGAGCTGAGGTCGCTAAATTGGAGTTTGACCGTTGTGTGGTCCCGGATGAACCAACTGGCCTTCCATCCTTGATGATGTTTTCGGATGGGTCATCAGAGGCTTATGCATCTAATGCATATTTGAGGTGGCCAACTAGACAAGGATTTGAAACGTTTCTGCTAGCCACCAAGTCAAGAGTTGCGCCGGTTAAGTGTGAATCAATTCCACGCCTTGAATTGATGGGGTGCCAGATGTCCACAAGGTTGGCAAAGTCCGTCAGAGATGCCCTGCCCTTTGATGTTATCAGAGTGATGTACTTTACTGATTCATCGTGTGTTTTATCACAAATAGTTTCCAACAGTGCTATGTTGAACACATTTAATTCTCATCGTATTGGAGAAATTCAATCTGCGACCAACAAGGATGACTGGAGGTGGGTCCCCGGGACGCAAAACGTTGCAGATTTGGGCACCAGAAGCACCTGCAAAGTATCAGATTTGGGACCAGGTTCCAGGTACAGATTGGGCCCAGAATGGTTGCGCCAGGATGAAAGTGCGTGGCCGGTGAAAACTGCCGAAGAAGTCAAGCAGGTTTTACCCCCAGAGGAGTTGAATACCAAAATGGTTAAGTTATGTTCAATGAAAGTTGCCGGAGAAGCCGCTGAAGATGTCTTTAGGTTTAAGCACAGGAGATCATTTGGACAGGCCAAACGTATTATGGCAGCTGTCCTGCAAGTTGCGAACACCTGGTTGAAGAAGCTAAAGAGCAGACAAGAAGGTAAGGCTACAGCCGCTGGTAGTCATGTAGCAGCCGCAGATTCTGTGTACAAGCCGTCTTTGTACAATTTTATGGCGGCGGCGGAACTTTTCATTGTGTCACGAAGCCAAGAGGATGAGTGGATAAATGACGCTAAAGGCAATTATGCGTCATTAAATCCATTAGTGCATGAAGTATCATTGACCTGGCCTGTCGTTGGTCCAGGTGGAAAGTATGTGACCAGGGAGATGAGGATTCTTAAGATGGTTGGTCGTGGACAGCCAGTCATTGACGCCATTACTGGTGGCCGTAAAATGATATTTGAAGACATGCCAGGTTTAATAATTTTGGAGCCTGGTAATTGGTTAGCTGCTGTTTTTATGAGAGAAGCACATGTTGAGCTTCACTCTGGTGTCCGTGGAACTTTAGCTGAGAGCCGCCGTTGGTGCTGGATTGTGAAGGCAAGGAGGTTGGCCATCATGGAAGTGAAGAAATGTTGGCCCTGCAGTGTTGAGAGGGCTAAGGAATGTCGTGCTACCATGAAGGAGGTGTTACCTGACAACTTGGTCCCGAGCAGGCCTTTTGAAGCTGTGCAAGTCGACCTGATGGGTCCGCTGGTTACGAGGAGAGCTGCCGCCAAAACGAGGAGTCAGACAGCAACGAAGAAGGTGTGGGTGTTCGTGGTGGTCTGCAGATTCTCAGGGGCGTTGTGGTTAGATGCCTTGGAAAAGTATGATACCAGCAGTATCCTGTTGTCCCTGCGCAAGTTGGAAGCTGTTCATTGTCTGCTGAAGATCATAGTAAGCGACATGGGCACACAATTATCCGGTGCTCGCAAGGTTTTAGAGCAGAAGTTGGGCAGCCATGTAGAGTTTTCTTGGTCTCAGATCCCGGCCCGAGCCCACCATTATATTGGGCAGGCTGAGAAAATGGTGGGATTAACCAAGAGATTGCTGTCCAAGAAGTTGGTGAATAGTTCTGTTAATTTCAACGAGCTCCTGGTGTTGTTGGCGGAGGTCAGCAAAATTATGAATAGCAGACCACTGACGATTGAAGCTGCGAACGACGTGGAGAATTGGCGGCTGATTACCCCTGGCCAGCTGCTGGGAAATGTTGACCGCCAGCCGTTGTGCAATGTAGCGATGAAACCGGAGGACCAAATTTCCTCCAGGTTGAAGTTGTTGGAAGATTTATCTGCCCAGTTTTGGACTGCCTACCGCCAGGAGATCCTACCGAAGATATTACGGATGTCCAAGTGGAAGGATGAGATGGCGGAGCCACTAACTGATGGAGATATAGTTCTGGTTACGAGTACCAATCCGCTGATGAGATGTTTGAGGATGGGCCGAGTGACGAGAATTGAGGATGGAAGAAAGACGGCAAGAGTCTTGTTCAGACTGACAGATAAATCTCCCCTAGAAGAACATGCTGTATCAGTCAGGCAGTTGTTAAAAATTATGATTAATAATTGATTCTTATTTTATGGAAATTGAGATTTTTTTTAGTAAAAAGCCACATTTTTCATATGCCTATTTTTATGCCTAAAATAAGAATCAAATGAAATGCGATTAAATATTCTTCTATTTCATATGCTCAAATTTAATTTTATTGAGTTTAATTTCTTTTCAAAAGTACAATTCATTTTAAAACTTACCTGAAAAGTTTAACAAAAAGGAATAAATGTGTCGAGGTTGCGTGATTCGATATTTATTCTAAGAAAAAAAATCAAGTATTTTTTTTAGCAGATTTTTTTAAAATTATATATGAATTTCAATCAAGTAAAACATTTTTATTTAGATCAAGGAATGATTGAAAATTCATATTTAAAGTCTCATATTTTTTTTACAAAGAAAAATTGGTATTTTTTCATAATTTCAATGAAAATTCTAACGAAGATATTATTATTTTGCTATTCTTTAAGTATTAAAAAGTTTTATTGTTGATTAAGATATTACAGTTCTTATTCATTAGGTTTGAAAAACTTTCTGCCCAAGGATTTTGAAAAATTTTTTCTTACTACTCTTTTTGATGCTTAACAAATTTAGTTTTAAGTACCTATAAATCTTAATTTTCTTGTCTAAGATTTATTTCGTTTTATTTTTACCATTATTGTTTACATTTACATTTCAACCTGATTTCGTAGGTACTTATTGATTTATTAATAATGATTTATTACCTATTGATTATGAAATGATTATTTAGTATAGTTGTTATAATTACAACATCATGATTAATAGGATTATCTATTTTAGGATTTGTGTATGTGATTTTGTGATTGTCATGTGCACGGAATGTTGTATGGTACAAACCAATCCCCATCCTTCTATCCTAAAATGTGAGGTATCATGAGTCCTAGTGAGGAGTTAATATTGTGTATGCATTTCACGGGGTTTCATTTAGTTAGGAGCAAAATTGTCACGTTTTCGGGATGTGGCCATTCTCATGTGATTATGGTGAGTTGAGTTTAGTGAGAAATGTTGCTAGTGCTCAGCGCAAAAAAAAACCTTGAATCTCGTTAAGGAAGTTAATTTGACTTTCAAACGGGGGGTGTGTCTTAACCTCTTTTCGAGGAAGCTTTGTGTTTATCAAGTTCGAAATTAAATTCCTTATCATTAAACCAAAAACAAAGCGCAAATGTCGTCTTTTAGGGCTTTCCTTTCATAATGTGGCGCGGCATAGAGTGTTTGTTTATTTTGAAGCGCACGTTCTTTACTTTTGAATGAGATATGAGAGTGTGAAGATTGCGGAGAACAAAATTGGGCCTATCATTGGTCTCATTGAGTGTGAACGACCCTAGTATATCAGGGATTTGAAACCATAAGAGCTTCAGGTAGAATTTGTTAATTTGATTAAGAAGTATGGTGTATAGGACGATTATATGTAGTTTTAAAAAGGCTTTAGCCAGCTAAGCATGAAACTTAATTATGATTAATATATGTTTTAGTAATTTTTGTGTGCCTTATTGTTGCATTTAACAATGATTTATTAAACCAAATAATTTTCCTTTAAAGCCAAAGTTTCCAAAGATTCTTTAACCATAAGAAAAGAAAAAGATTTTTTTTAGTGCTCAAAGTTTTAAGATAACGAATAATATTTTATTCTGTTTATTAATTGATCTTGTAATTTCAGGTCTTTGAAATAATTTCATCAATAAATCTATATTCAAACCTGCTGTTGAAACTTGATGGTTCCTGGTATTGGGGGTTTGTATGTTCGCCAACTGATCTCGTGAACTTCCCGCTAATTCGGAAGTCAAGCTCAACCAAAGTGTCATGGTTGAGACAATGTCAGAACTGAATAGTCAGAATGCGAATGTATAAGAGTCAAAGCAAAATTGTAAGTAAATTTATTGAAAAACTGCTTGATACAGGATAATGATTATGGACATATTTACATTTTTATGACTTGATTATAGAGTTGCTTCGTTTATAATATTGTACTTTGTTGTCCCAGGAATCAGTATACCAAAAATCAGACCAATCGGATAATTAGGTCACATGTAAAATTTGTTGTTAAAAATGTAAAAAAATCAACATGTTGAAAATGGACGTACGGACATTCTTATAATGATTATAGAGTTGCTACGCTTTCTAAATCGTACCTAACTACGACAGGATTCACCATGCAAAATTTAAAATCGATAGGACAATTCTAACATGCCTAAATTAACGAAAAAAGCTATTTAAAATGTAAAAAAATCAACATGTTTAAAATGGACGTACGGACATTTTGGTAATGATTATAGAGTTGCTACGCTTTCTAAATCGTACCTAACTACTAAAGGAATCACCATGCAAAATTTGAAATCGATAGGACAATTCTAACATGTCTAAATTAACGAAAAAAGCTATCCGTGACGGACGGACGGACGGACCTACCCTAATTATAGAAAAGCTTCGCTTTTAAAAATAAAAGAAATGTGAGTTGTTTTATTTAGTTGTCTACAAATATAATATGTACAATTATAGTATTAAACCAGTTTTGTTAGCCCGTGCCACGGGGATAACAAAACTGGTTTTAATCTTTTAATTTTACATTTTTATATCCATGGAAGTCTATTTAACTACTATTTTAAATTTTAGTTTTAAATATTTATTTATAAGAGAGAAATATGAAAACATGAGCGTTTCCAACAGAAAGACAAACACTCATGACTTGCAAAGTAGATATGCTTACAAAAATATTACATAAATGTTTGTTGCTAAAAAAATATTTTTAACAGAAAAACAATTTGGCCAAAATAATGATATTTCAAATTTTCTTATATAATTTTCTCGTATTCATTAGAATCCGGTGAATAGGAACCGGTTCTCATCAATACGAAAAAAACTATGTATACGAATATAAAAATGTACAATCATAAGATTAAAACCAGTTTTTTAGCCCGTGCATTCGGCACCTTGGGGCTGAAAAAAAATCCGCGGATAGCTGTTTATAATACGATGAAAGAAATAACTATTATAAAGATAATAGTTCTCGACATAACCCCCGTAGTACGTGTAACTGTTTTGGGAGGGATAGCCTAGGAAATTTTCAATTATACAAAGTGTGAAAGAAACCCCCTAAAAAAGAGATGGTTAATCACTCATTTCTATATATTTTTGTGGAGCCATTTTTTTCTTAGAAAAGAACTTAACAGAACCTATAGAAAGGTACATTGAAAAGGAGAACCATATCGGTTAAGCGATTAGCAAGATCCTTCGGTACAGACAGACTGTCAGGGGGCTGTCAGACATTTTACCTTAGTTTTATAGAAGCTTCATAGAAAAAATTAAATATAAAACATATATGTTTATTGCGATTAAAAATATTTTTTTGCATACTGCAATTAACTTAATTTAAAAATCAATGTCACCCTCAAGATTTTATAGAAGGAGAAGTATCCTAATAAACTAGTAGAACAGGACAGACAATGTTCCCAAAGATTATAAGCCAACGAATGAGAAAGTGTGTTGGTATTGATTTGGTTTTCCTTTGCAGTAAACTTTATGTAGGTCCTGGAAAGGTATGTGATTATTTTGGAAGAGGGAACCACCACCATCCCAAGATAAATCATCCCTAGAAAAAATAAACCCAACGAAATTTTGTTAATACTTTTTCATTTTAATTTTAAAATTGCAAATGGGGAAGGGGGGGAAGTCTGATGGTTTTAGGGAATTATATTTGATTTAAATTTTGGGAAGGTTTTAGGCTATTTTCTCTAATCCATTCGAATACCTAGTCACTAGGCGCGCAGCTTCTAGTTTAATATTATTAGTTTGTATTTTTCCATAAAATCATAAAATTTTGTAAATAAGGTAAATTTTTGTCTGATACTTTGTTTTATTTTTTTATTTTCTAGAATATTTATTCCACTTCGTACAGAAATTATGAAAATTATTTAAGATAAACAAATATTAATTTGATTAATAAATTATTTCTTATTTACTAAGTATATTTGCGATTACTTTTATTTAATGAAATCTTCCAATTTTTAACATGTACAAAACGGCCTGCTTAATTGCTTCAAGATCCATGTCAGATCTATATAGGAAATAAATGTCTATAAACGAGCTCAAGTTTTCCAAGGAATGTATGATTAAAACTCATAGTGCTCCAATAATCCATAATAAACTCTCATTGCCCAGAACGATAAGACCCATTATTTTACTTTATTAAAAATAAATTCATTTTTTTCATTTCATGTTGCTATTTACCTTATATTGATGTATTTAATTTCTAATCATGAAAAAGAAAATTTAAATTTATAATATGATAAATTTAAGAAAACTATGTTTTAAAAGAATTCGATTGTGGCGACATTTTGTGTGTTCAAATATTAAACTAAAATTGTAATCATCATCATTAACCCTTTGGTGATGGTAATGTAAAGAAAAAAATATAATTTTAAAAAATCTTTTAAAAATCATTTAAATTATTAAATATTTACTTTCTTTTAGATAGTAATGCCGGGTGAGGAAAATAGATTTATTGAGAAATAGATATGCATATAGAAAACTAGCCAATAGGGAGATAATTATATCGAGCCAACTCTAGTTTTAGATATTTTCCTTTATAACTACGTTTCAATATTAAGGATAGATAGATAGATAGATAGATAAATGGATATATTAAATGAATGAATAGATTTGTTAGTAGATTTACATATGTAGATGAAGGGGCAGATAGATAGACCATTAGATACATATATATATTTTATTTTACTATTTAAATGGACAAAAAGAATTTAGATAGATAGAAAAGCAAATAGGCAAATGGATAGATAAATAGATAGATAAACGAATATATTTTAAATGGGTATTAACTTTAATATTTTTATTTTAATATTCGTGGAAAATTGCCTGTGTACAATGATATACGTGATTTTTCAGTATATTGCTGAGAATAAGTTCTAATCCAGCAGATATTGATTGATTTCGAAACCATACTGGAAAATTAAGAAAAAATATACATAGATAGTTTAAATAAGGTAGAGAATATGAAAAAAAGAGAGTAAAAAGAAAATACAGAAAATGTAAGTCTTAGAAAAGAGAATTAGTAACTTTATCTTAGGATTATTCATCTCAGCGGCAAGTGACATGTATTCTATAAAATAAGAAAAGAAATGGAGAACATTAACAAATTATACAATAAAAGACAGAAAAATGAAACGAATAAAATAAAAGAAGAGGCAAAACAAAATTTTTGTCACTGAAAGATTTAAACGCATGTCCTTTTCTTTTAATTGTTTATCAGAATAATTATCCGTAGGCATGATTAGTACATGAATAATAATTTAGTTAAGGTTTATAATTTTAGAAATTAGTCAAGAAATCGACAAATTTTTCTAATGAGTAAAATGAGATTTTTTATCTCAAATTATTATTTTTGGGATTTAGCGGCCGGTTTTAAGGGATGTCGTCTTTGGCACCGGTTTTCGCCATCAATGAGGTTAGGTTGCTAAAAATTTTCTCTTGATTTGGAATATCCTAGGTACCCTATATTGTTAAGAAATCAGTTTTAAATTATATTGTCCCTTTTAGGACCAAAATATCACGTAGGTTCTTTCTTGAAACAAAAAATTTAATTTTCCAAAGCACAAACTATTGAGCTTAGATATTTGCTCTTCGTGAAAGCTTATACTTGTCATGGTTGGAAGGGGATGGGGTGGCGGGAACTCCTCAATTTCGATACTAATTATTTAGTTAATCTGGAATTCCGGGGCTTTCCCTTAAAGTATATTGTTGAGCAATCCCTCTATGTGGCGGAAGCAAAACATTAAAAAATTATTAACCAGAAAACAACCTTTTTAATAGATAAATTATTAGAAATAATGAGAAATAAAAAGAAAATATATAGAAGTACATATAGATAGATGAGTTGATAGATAGCAGGAAATAAATCATAAAAAGAGAATCAAAAACATATGGATAGAGAATGCATAAAAAGGACAAAAAGATAGAAAGATAGAAAAGAAGCATTTAGCATTCATAAACTAGAATAGCATCGAGACATGCAGTTCAAAGATAGATAGAGACAAGATAGATAGAGAAAGAGAGAAGGGAGAGAGAGTGAGAGAGAGAGAGAGAGAGAGAGAGAGAGAGAGAAAGAGAGAGTATTATAACAACACTTACCAAACAATTTTGCAAATAAATGCAAAAATAATTTTGCACAGGGATATTCCAATCCGCACTGACGCATTTATTTTGCACTCAACCTTTATCTATCTATTTCACTTTTGCACTGTTGTGTGTTGTATATCTATCTATCTATTTATCACTGTTAAGAAGGAAAGTATCACAATTCACTGAAGTAGTTGTTTGCAAAAAAAGGACTCTCCATGCCTTTCTAATTTTTCTGTCTTGCAACAAAATGTTTACGCCGTTATTTTATGCATTTTTTGCACATTTTATCACATATGTATGTGTACTCTTTCTTTCTCTCTGTTTTGAGAGAGTTGACGAGAGAGAGAGAGAGAGTGAGTGAGAGAGATATTATTTAGTTGCTTATTAAATTTTATTATAGTCTAAACGTGTCGATTCGATTCTACTTTATAAACTGGTCTTTGCAAAAATAAGAGGGGGGTTGGGTTAGCAACGGATTAATAGGGAGGTGGAGGGACACCCAATCCGGCTTTTTTAGGGGGGAAAGGGGATAGTAACGCATCGGGGGGTAAGTAAACAAGAAAAAATAGGGGGAGAGTGCACGGTGTAAGGGTTCGCAAAAAAATTGCAAACTTTTTTTCATAATTTATGTTGTGCTATCGACATTAGGCCACTTTTATTTCAATGTTTTGCCGTTTTTCGCGATGCAGAAAAATTGAATTAAGGTTGCAAAAAAAGTATGCCGGCTTTGCAAATCTGAATTGCATTGTAACACTTTATTTTATGATTTAAAAATGTGTTTATTAGTTGCACTGCATAGGCTTTTTTTGCATTTTTGGACATTAGGATGCGTAAATTACATTTTTTATTCATTTTTAAGGCTTGAAATTACATCTTAAATAATTTATAGTGCAAAAACTAATTCAATTTAATATTTTTTTTAATGTTTTTAAAAAGTTTCAAAAATCAACGTAAAATTTAGATATTTTTATCATTTTTTTGACACTTCTTCATGGTTTTGATCGAATTATCTTAGCAAAAAAGATACCTTTATAAAGCAACTAATATTATTAGAAAAAATTCGGTATATCCGTCGTTCATATAGTGATACTTATAATAGTTTTTAATGTCTATACAATTTAGTACAATTTGCATTTTAGCCAAAATTTTAATTAGCAAAAAATCCGCAATATGAAGCTAATTTTTTTTGTTAATTAAGCTTAATATCTCAAAAATGGATGGTCCAATTTCGTTTGAATTTTTATGGAAGCTTCAAATATGACATAAAGTTGTTTTTTATTCAATTGATTACAATCCTCCTGGCCTATTTAAAATTCCCGTAGAGGCTGGACACGAAACCGATTAATATCCGCTGGATTAGAACCAGTTATCAGCTATGATGAAAATTATGTATAACATCGTATTACAGACAATTTTCCACGAATATCACGGATAACAAGAAAAAAGGAAAAAAATGAAGCTGCTCTATAACTAGCTTATTGTTACCAAGATCTTAAGCTACAGACAGACAGTAAGACATTGTTCTATTTTGTATTACATCTATTTTCTCTCAAAGACACACAAACTGGCACATTAAAACCAAATTACATAACTTTAATAACTTTTAAGCTGCGCTAATAAATGTATAAGTTTAGATATATTTCCCAGACAACTACCTGGATCAAGTGATGGAAACCTTTTTCGTCTGCTAGCAAATTGCTTTCTACTTTATTGTCTTTCAGTGGCGTGCAAAGCACTTTGTCTAGGGGGGGGCATTTTGAAGATTTTGTAAAATTTTGCCCCCCCCTAAATCAAAGTGCCCCGGGGGGGGCACTTTGCTTTAGGGGGGGGCATTTTGATTATATATACTAATTTTAAATAAGGGCGTTTAAAGGGGTGGGATTATTTGATTATGGGCCTTCTAGTCCTTATCCCTTCTTCCCCATCCCTTCCCCCATCCCTATTTCCCATTTACATCCCCCATCTCTCCCCCCCCCATCTCTTCTCCCCCATCACTTCTCCCCACCCTGCAATGACCGAAGGGAAGGGAGCTAGAAAGCATCTTCTAAAAAAAAGTACAGAAGATAATTTAAACTTCCCCCCCCCCCCCACCACAAAACATTTTTTATGGGTGGAAGGGGATGTTATAAAATCTCAGCAGGAAGGATGAATAACCACATTAAAAAAAATTTGTGGGGGGGAGATAAAAACACTCATTTTGGAAATAATTTACCAAAAATTAACCTAATATGTAAAACTGATTTTAAATATTTCTTTATTGTATGACAACAAGGATGACAACATCTTTAAGTAGCAAAGCACAAAAAATCATTAATCAGAATACAGACAAGTAGATTTAAAGAGCATCTGTTGAAATAAATATATATTTTAGGTAGAAAAAGTCACAAATCCTTTTTCCTGTATGTTCAAATGTTGTGTGATGACAGTCAAAGTAAATTACATACTGGATGCTCGAAACAGCAAGAATTTTTTTTTTTTTAATATTATAATCCTCAAAAAAATTTATCGTACCATAAAAACCAAAGATATAAAGAACTATGTAAAAAATACAAAAAAATACTTGTCCTTTCATCTACAGATATATCTCTTAGAAATATGGAAAACATTGGGGTATAGTCTCTTTTGTGGCAACGCCTCTTAAGGGGCATTTCGTCGTATTTTCACAGTAGCTTTTAATAGGTTATTCTAGGTTAAGTTAGGTCAGGTGATTTCCCCGCAGAGTTAGGCAATTGGCCCCGCAGGAGCTATAAATAGGTGAAAAGCTACTGTGAAAATACGAAGAAATGCACTAGCACCTTAAGAGGTAATGTCACAAAAGGGACTATACCCGAAATTTAAAAGATACAAAAATAGCCAAAAACGTCCTGAAAAGCAGTCAGACCTCCATGAATTTTTAAGAGTTAATTATACTCCATAATGATGGGAATATTAACATTAAGTTTTAGCCTTCTATCTTTAATTGCAGTTGAAAAAATCAAATTTCCCCATTAGCATTACGTACTGACAGCCATAGTGAATTATAGAGAAGCTAAAAAGTTATATCAACATATCCTACCCTCTTTATATGGCACTTTAAAACTCTGTTAATTTTTTATTAAGTGGTGTTTCCAAGGATTTTTAAGGGTGGTGCATGAAGCGCACCTAAAAATATTTACTCCCCCTTCGAACTAAAATCAATTAAAGACAACAAGAGTGGCGTATTTTATCAAGTTAGGAATATAGAGTGAAGTTAGTTATAGGGTTTTTAATGAAAATTGTCATAAAAAACATGTCTTTTTGTAAGGGTATGTACACAAAAAAATGATAAACTTATCCTGAAAATAATATGACATCATATATAGTTATTCATTTAGACAGACATACAGTGTTGAGAAAAAGGCTTAGATAAATATCAACGCTGTTTCTTTTTTATATAAAATAACTTTTTGATTAAGTATTTGTTGTTTACACATGTTTTTATAGAAATAAAAACAAAATATACAATGTGATAAAAAGCAGAAACCATTTGGAAGGGCGCGAAGCGCAAATTTTTTTCTTCAAATATGCAGGGAGGGAGGGGTTTTTGGGCTATTTATTACACTAGTCCCCAATATTTCATATAAAATTTTCTTATTCGTTGGCTCAACAACTTTGGGGACTTTAATGGAATTTTGATTGGTTGGTTAATAAAGTCGAGTTTCCATACATTTCATCCACTAATTGAAATCTATATAAGGGGTAATTTTGTGTATCATCATTGGGGATGTACAAAATTTCTTTGGTAAAAAGTTTATATTATACAAAATAAAATACTTCCTATTACCTGGTTTGTTATGTTCAGTGAAAAAAGATTATAACCTAATTTCTACACTAACTTAAAAATTTTGTAAGGTTAAATGAAAAGTAACTGTCTGTTTGGCGCGAAGCGCCAAATTTTTTTTTTTTGAGTATTTCTTGATCTTTTTGTTGGAAACTGGGATAGATTTGCTTTTTGTAGGGTAGGGGGCAAAAAGGGGCATTTTTGTTGACCAGGGGGGGGGGCAAAATGGGGCATTTTTCAACATTTAGGGGGGGGCAGGGGGGGCGGTGGCTAGGGGGGGGGCAGGGGGGGGGGCGTTTTGGTCGCTAGGGGGGGGCGATTGCCCCAAATGCCCCCTTCGGTTCGCACGCCACTGCTTGAATTAGATATTTTTATATTTCATACGCTATGGGATACTATTCAAAGACCCAATTGAACGTCGGTACAGGGTCTCAATTCCGTTGGTAGAGTTATATATAGCTCATTACCCCTCTATTCTTTTACTTTAATGCTGCGCTGTTTATCCTATTTTTATGTGTATTTGCATGACAACTCTATTTTTGAACAAAGACAGATCAGCCCGCTTTAAATTGGGTTCCAAAGATTTAATATAATAGCAGTTACCATACAATTTTAGCCTATATGAAGCCCAAACATGCTGTTATGCTTTAATATTAGGCGTTTCTTAGAACCATTGCTGTTGCCCGTCTAGTACAATAACTACCATTTCAATAATAATATACTTTTATTAACAACCATAATAATTAATGTAATTTTAATAATAATAAAAAAAAACTTTTAAAAAAAATATTAATGTTTAAAATGTAAAAAAATAACCTTGTAATTTGAATTGTGTGTAAAAAGTTTCGTATAAATATTTATTTATGTTGATTTATCTGTGAGGGCCTTGTATGGCTTCAAATCTTCTCGGAGTGTGCCTTCAAACCTGCTGAATAATCCAAGTAGTAAAGTAGCATGTTGTTTGAGATAAGACATATTACTGCTTTAGTCAGTTTTTTGATTTGGGCATGTTTTAAGCTATTTTTATCATAGTGGTATATGCACTCATAAGAAAAGGTTTGGCTAAAACTAAAATTGGAAGCTTTATATATCCATCTCTTTTTTTTTTTTTGGGGGGGGGGGTTCTTTCCCACTTCTTCTCTCATCCCTCATTTTTTGACGTCTCATGGCGGATTTTCTGGGACACTTTGTAAAGGTTCCTAAAATTGCCAACTCTTGAGTTATTTATTTAATGCCTAGTTGTTTCGCCTCTAGCCTCTAGGAGAGTTATGAAGAATAGCCGTAAACCACCCAATGCCATATATAAAGCTTTCATGAAAAGTACAACCCATTCGAACCAGTATTTTTCGAGATCATAATCTTTAGACAAAAAAACACACTTTTTTATATCACAGGATTTGCCTGTTTGTGAGTTTTTTTGTAAGAAAGTCTATATAGATAGATTTTCAAACGGACGTACAGAAAGTATGATCCTAGTTTAGAGTAGCTGCCTTTTACTTTTCTATTTTGCTAATTTGCTAAAATTATATCTTAGCTTATTTTTAGCACAGAAAACTTCTGTGTATAGAATTCCTAAAGAACCGGGGGCGTGAGTAAAAAAAGGGTATAAAAGGGGAGTAAAAAGGGTTACTCTAATCTAACCCCCTACCCCCCCACCCACCACTACTCCAGCCCTCTCTCTTTTAAGTTCTTTTAATCCTTTACTGTGAGGCGGTTTTTGATTAATATTTAATGAGATATTAAAAATAACGTTCTTTTTTTCATACATTTTTCATGATTTGACAAAAAATCAAATGTTTTAGAAATAAAAATTCAAGGATGATAATGTTCAAAGGTAGCACATCAAACTTACAGTTTGTTTAAAACATCCTTAAATATAAATTTTGGTATTAGCTGTTACGTAGCCAGTTGAGCATTGGAACCCCCCCCTGCCCTCCCCTCCCACCCACACACTCGTATTTTAATATAAATCAAAAATAAGGGAAAATTAGCTCTTTTCTTAGTCCTGTGGGTTGCATTGGCCCTGCGAGACTACACTTGATGTTCCCCAACCCTTCAAAGCTACCTAGTACCCAATATAACCTAACCTAACATGATCTAATGTAATGAAGAAACAAATGAAAAACTACCCCCACCTTAATTTTAATTTATTTCAAGATAAGGAGAGGATTTTATTAATAAAAGAAAACTGTATGCATTAGAACCATACAGATACAGCTTATGTCCAGTAAATATAAGTTTAAATGATAAAAAGTGAAACAGTAACTTTATGTGTTGTTTTGTATAAAGAACATGTATCTACTATGATAGTTATTTAAGTAAGCCTTTTTTATGGACGAACAACAACACCATCGTTATAGAATAGCTGTGCTACTAAAAAACAATTAAGAATTAAAATAATTATATCGCTCAGTGTCTTATCTTTATCTGGTAAACTTGTACTAGCATCATAATTAAAACTTTTAAGTTTTAAGCTATTAATATATTAATTTAAATATTAAATCATACAGGGATACATGGATGGAAGATAAACTAAGCATCATGTTATTTATTAAAAATACCTAAATTTGAAATAAAAAATATAATAAAATTTAGTAATAACTCATTTAATAGCAAATCTACATACACAAAAAACCACTTATTATATATCTAAAATCGCGCATTTTATCAGGGTTGGCCGCACGGTGTTTGCCAATTGCAGAGTCTGAAAAAAGAAGCAGGCCTAATACTTTTTGCAATGTCGGCATACTCCAGAAAATACCGCTGTTTGTTTGTGTGTATGTGTGTGTGTGTGTATGTGTGAGTGTGTGTTTGTGTGTATGTGTGTGTGTTGTTTATTGATAATACTACAAATAAGGACAATTAAGTTCAAAAGTAGCGCAGCAATGACAAACCAATTATATATATTAGAATCTATAAATACAGTAAACGGTTTTCAAAAATGGATTCGAAACCGATTAATATCAGCTGGATTAGAACCGGTTCTCAGTTCATCGTATTACAGACAGAGTTTATAATAAAACTCGTATTACCAGTTTTTTTAGCACTGGCCTTCGGCACCTCGTGACTAACAAAACTGGTTTTAATCTCATATTTTTTCATTTTATTATCCGGGGAAAGCTATCTGTATACGAGGCTATGAATAACTATTACAGTAATAATATAGAAAAACCTAATGCATATTAGCAAATAAAAAGCAAAGCTGTAGTAAAACCCATTTGCAAATGTCTAATGATTTCAATGATTAAGATGAGCTTAATATAGGTCATTAAATATCACATCAATTTTACTAACAACTCCTTTCAAAGTAACTTTAGAAAGACATACAAACCCTATTTATTGAGTAGCTGCGCTCCAAAAAACTACATTCTATACTATTTGTCTGTATTAATATGTACTGGCCAATCTACAAAGTGACCGACAGACATACATACCATATTTACAGAGTAGCTACGCTCCTAAAAATACATTCTATACTATTTGTCTGTATTAATATATACTGGCCTAACTACAAAGTGACCGACCGACATAATACCATATTTACAGAGTAGCTACGCTACTAAAAATACAGTCTATACTATTTGTCTGTATTAATATATACTGGCCAAACTACAAAGTGACCGACCGACATACCAACCTTATTAATAGAGTAGCTAAGCTTCTAAAACTACATTCTATACTATTTGTCTGTATTAATATGTACTGGCCAATCTAAAAAGGGACCGACGGACATACCAACCTTATTTATAGAGAAGCTGCGCTTCAAACATACATTCTATACTATTTGTCTGTATTAATATGTACTGGCCAATCTACAAAGTGACCGACAGACATACATATCATATTTACAGAGAAGCTTTGCTCCAAAAATACATCTATGCTATTTGTCTGTATTAATATGTACTGGCCAATCTACAAAGTGACCGACGGACATACATACAATATTTACAGAGTAGCTACGCTCCCAAAACTACATTCTATACTATTTGTCTGTATAACTAAATACTGGCCAATCTACAAAGTGACCAACGGACTTACATACAATATTTACAGAGATGCTGCGCTCCAAACATACATTCTATACTATTTGTCTGTATTAATATGTACTGGCCAATCTACAAAGTGACCGACGGACATACGAACCATATTTACAGAGAAGCTGCTCTCCAAGCATACATTCTATACTATTTGTCTGTATAACTAAATACTGTCCAATCTGCAAAGTGACCGACAGACATACATACAATATTTACAGAGATGCTGCGCTCCAAAAAATACATTCACCTTTACTATACTATTTGTCTGTATTAATATATACTGGCCAATCTAAACAGGGACCGACGGACATACCAACCTTATTTATAGAGAAGCTGCGCTCCAAACATACATTCTATACTATTTGTCTGTATTAATGTATTCAGGCCAAACTGCTTAATCTGTGGTGTTTATTCACATCTGCATGCACATGATTCACTTTAACCAAACAGCCAAAAAAATTATCATAGAGAGAGAGAGAGGGGGGACAATGGGCTGTTTATTGCAATAGTCTTAAAAGTTATATAAGATTGTTTTCTTATTCGTTGGCTTAACAACTTTGGTGGCTTTAGTTAATTTTGATTGGTTGATGCGTTAAGTTGAGTGTTGGAATGCTTCAACCACTAATTTTGATCTACAGAAGGAGCAATTTTTTGTATCATTATTGGGGATGTAAATCAGTTTATCAGCCATTGTCTTATTCCCATAAATCCCTTTGCTTTACTCTTATAATAAAACAACTCTAATCTATTTGCTAATGTGCATTATTGCGATTATGAAACATTATTATCATGTAAAACATGAGGAAGTGTATAAACACTCTCTAATTATTATAGCTTATTACAGGAGAAAAAGACAAGAATTGAAATTAATATATGATAGAACAGGACAGACAAATATTTGAGCACAAATGCTTTGAATGTTAATTGGGTATGATATAAGCCACAGCGCTCGGCCCTCTAGCATACCTAGCCGCAACGCTCGGCCCCCTAGACTGTCTAACCGCGGGCGCTCGGTCCCCTAGCCATATACCCTAACCTAATCTAATTAACGAACCAAGAGGGGGGGGGGAGTATAAAAATTATCAAAATTAAAATAAATTCCTTTGAAAATAACGCCCATTATTGTATTCAATCTTTTCCTTTATTGGTAAAGCAACTATATAAATAGGGAATGTCCTTTCGTCTGTTGAATAAATGGATAAATAGATAGGTACATTATTAAATAAATAATTTTTCACTCTTTTTGTTAGGGGCTAGAAGCGCAACCATGGTATTTGATAACAGTACTCTAAAATCATGTCTCGGAACTGTTAAACTTTTATTATATATACATATTACATTATACCCTAATTCCAAAATATCACGTAGTCTATAGGATCACAGACACCTATTAGACCGATAATGTACGCAATTAAAAAATGTACATAGGCAAAATCTTTTCCTGTAATATTTTACTCATTCCTTTGAATGTTGGAATATTGATGTCTAGGACAGTTTTAAAATGTGTTTTTAAGTAATTTTGGGATATATTTATACGTCTTCAAATTTGCATTATATTTTTAGTGAATTATTACTTAAAATTTATTAATATTTATAAGTATAATCATCTTTTTTGATATGTTAAGCTTCGCCTTTATGTAACTTGTCATCACTGTTCAATTTAAAAAAAAACCTTTCATTTCTAATGTTAAATTTTAAATATGTATATTATCCTTATACAAAAGTATCAGGATGTGTGTCTGTACCGAAGAATATCGCTGACTGCTAAATCGGCAATGTTCTCCTTTACAGTGTAGCTTCTCATAGGTTATGGGAGAGCTGTTAACTAATTTGGGGGAGGGTATTAAATTTACCACCCTACCAAGATACATCGCATATAAGGGGGTAGGAGGGCACTTTACTCTAGGGGCGAAGCCGCTAGTAATTACATAAACTATAAAGGCTAAAACAGAAAAATAATGTAAATGTTTTTTTCTATCAAGAAAAGAAGATAACATTATTTTTTTGCAATCACAATTGTTATCATCCCAAATTGTTATACATAACTTTTACAGAATTAAACGAATGATTAAGAGATATACCCAGGGATCTCAAGGGATAAGACAATAGCCTATAGATTAATGTACATCCGCAAAAATCTTGAATATAAATACTTTTTCCTTAGATTAGAATTAAAGGCTGTAAAGTTTTGGGACTTCTAGTTTGAACCTAATTAAATCACCAAAGTTTTTATGCCTACGCATGTTTATAAAACTTTGACTATCATGATAATTTTCTGTACATTGTCAATTCCCCCTCTCTTTCTCTGGATATACCTGGCATTTAAAATGATAAGGAGTTGGAATGGCAGCCCGCTTTCAGCTGCGGCTAAGGTTGGATGCCGAAAATGATACCCGCGGTTGAGGATGACTTAGGCTTGCTGCGGCTAGTTAATCAGAATTCTGTTGTCTTGCTATTTTGCAAACTGAATTCTTTTGCAATGACATTCAGTTGTGTATAAGACATATTTTCTACAATTTTTATTTATTTTTATCGTAATATGTTAAATTCTATGTGTGTCCATCACTTGTAAGTGATATGAAACAAATTATTTGATGATTTATGCAGTCTCTATGCAAATAATATCACTTTTTACATTTATATAATTTCATGTTTGCTGTTTTAATTAAATATTTGTATGTTTTGAAATACTTTTAAGATCATTTAATTTATAGGCAAACATAAATGCATTTTGTCATCCTTGTATAAAATTAACAGAATCTGTGTCTGTCTGTACCGACAGATATCAAAAACCGTTGAACCAATATGGGAAGGTTTTTTAGCTTTTTTGGAGGAAGGTTTCACTAAAAGAAATAGCCTTAAAAGAATAAATATATGATAATATGTAAAATATCTAAGTTGTGTGAATTTAAAACACATATCCATTTTACATACAAATTCTTTAACATTGCATTGGATTAAATAATCTAATAAAATTATGAGGTGTCAGTCTGTTGTTAATTGATAATTCTCTTTATATGTAAGAGTTTGTAAGGTAATTCGGAGCCTCACAGGGCTAGTAATTGTCTGTTTAGGGCCCATCAGGGCTTAAAAGTTGAAATCTTTTTGAAAACATAATTAAGAAAACAAATAAAGGAAATTTTCTTTTTTTTCTCATGACTTTTTGAAGCATAGCTTTCCTATAGTTATTTTTTAAATACCAAGTCATATAGAATTATGTTTGTATTAATGCAAATCACTTGCCAAAAATAGTTAGAAATAGCCTTAATTATATTTAGGAAGCTCGCAATGTAATTAAGCATGGCTGTTTGCTACCTGTACACCATTCAGCATTTCCAGATTACTTTGATTGAGGCTATGCTCTGTTGGTCCTTATTATCTGAATTATCAAATAATTAGGTTACAAAAAATATACTTTCGTTCGTATGTCTAACTTTTCCCCATTTTTTTCTGTAGTTGATTTTATTATGTGCGTGAAAAAGTATAATTATAAAAGACAAGTGTATTTCATGGATTGAGGGAATAGGAACAGTAAAAAATAAGATACGCAAATGCGCAATAGTCTATTACATTACAAAATGCTAAGGATTTAAACAACTGGTTTTGTTAGTCAGACGAAGTTAAAGAGATTCTCATTTATTCTGATTTTTATCCAATTTAGGAACTATCTTATGGCCTATAGATAGACATACGGACAAAGCGAGTTATGCAGTGGCATTGCTACTTCAAAACAAAAGTAGGTGGTTTTCCTCAAAGTGCCTATCAAGCACTGCAAAAATACAAATTATAATTAAATGTAAGGGAGGTGTTTTTTCACTAACCCTAAACCTTGTCGTGTGTCTCAACCTTGCAGGTAGTATACTTGCGATGACCTAACCTAGCTGGGCTATCCTGGATCCAATATCCCCTAACCTAACCTGAACTAAAGTAATAAAGAAACAGACTAAGAACTACCATCCCTCTTATTATCAATTCATTCTAAAGTAAGAGCGTGGAACTTTGAGGGGAAACCTCCTAAAAAAGTAATCCTTTGTGAATTTACAGAATTTTGGTGGCCAACTTTCATTTACCTATCCCACTGTATCCCTGTAACAGATGAAAGACAAATTGTAGACTATTTCACGTAGTTTTTCCTAATAAGAATAAAGGAATAATTAAAAGCAGGATATAAATTACAGAACATATTCTATTCAGCGAGGGAAGGGGGATCTTTAAATGCCCATCCCCCCTTCCCCAAGTTTTTGGCTTCTTATATTAATTGTGTGAAAGGTAACATTTCATTGCATTACTGAATATCCTTAAACGTATTTCAGACGATTGCAGTCAGCTGGTTTTTTAAATCAAATGTTACGGAAAGGTCTAACCACTCATTATTTCTTAATTTTATAAACAATGCATAATTTATATTTTTTGGACGGGAGACGGAGTCATTTTTTGGGCCATGTATATATATAATAAATAAAGTAATTTTACGTAGTGACAAACGGACCTACATTTAGACATATAGATAAAATGTTAATTTGTCAAGTTTTTTTGCTTATTCCTTAATTCTAAAAATTGAGACAGACAAGAATTTAAATTCTTTACATTTTACATTTATTTTAGATTTTCCATCGTTAATCTTTCTATCTTTCTATCTTTCTTGTTCTTTTACTTTTTAAGTGCTTTCATAAAAATTAATTCTTTATTTTCTCTGTACCTACCTGTGAAAAAAGCAACTAAACCTATAAGAATAATTTCAGATATGTTAGCGATTATCTTCATTTCATTATTCGTAGAGAACTGTCTGTAATGCGATACGATAAATGATTTTCAGTATGGCTAAGAACCGTATCTAGTCCTGTGGATATTAATCGATTTCTGAGCTAAAATAGAATGATGATAATATTAATGTGACAAAAGTCTTAAGATGAATGAAAATATCTGTTCTGATTTTCATATAACACACATTGGAGGGAGGGAACATTGGACTGTAGATTACACTGGTACCTATAGTTTAATAACCACATCTTATGTGTTGGCTAAAACCCTTGGGTAATTTTATTGAATGTTTCAGAGATACACCAAAATAAAATCTGGTGATGTATCCCGTTCTCTATAGGCTATACCTTAATCCCCCAACAATGTAGCTTATCATCAGCGTTGAAAATTAAAATGATAATAAGTACAAGGAGTTACTTTTTTTGCATGAACCGCAAAAGTACTTGTTCGAAATAGCAAACAATCTTTTTTATTATTAAAGGAAAAGATCAAAATTGCATAAAAACCCAATTTTATATTCAATTAGAAAAGTTAATTAGATATCTGTGTCTTTTAAGAATATTTCTGTGAATCAGCTTATAGAGCCTATAAAAAAAATCACATCAAATGACCAATGCTTCTTTTTAGCTGTTCTGAACGGATACCAACATCTTAAAAAGTTGTACTAAAAAGGAAGAGGGCGGGGCATATAAAAACACTCTTATGATGTTTTCTCAAACTGACCTTTCCCTGCAGAATAACAGCACAGTTGAAGTAAAGCCATGGAGTTGTTATACTGTCATACTAGGATATTTGATAACTATAGGAATGAAATTTGATTGTTCACTTGAAAAAGAATAAGAAGGAGATAAAGAATGAGATAGATTGTGGGAAGAGAGAGAGAGAGAGAGAGAGAGAGAGAGAGAGAGAGAGAGAGAGAGAGAGAGAGAGAGAGAGATTTATGATAAAGAGACAACTGGAAAAAGGATGAAAGAAAGCGGTTTGGGGACTGTAAGTTATGCTGGTCCCCAAAGTTTGTCATAGTTGGCTCAAAAATATTTGTGGAATTTTATTGATTAGTTGATACAAACTTAAACAGAACTACAAATTTAAAGAGACAAATAATTTAATGACAAAAATTGAAAATGAAAAAGAGGACGAAAGATAGAAAGATCTACAAGGTAGAAAATGTGTTTAAAAATCAAAAGAAAAAAAAAAGAATAGTTATTTCTCGCATCGTGGTTTAAACAGTTTTCCGCGGATATAGAATGTACAATTATAAGATTAAAACCAGTTTTTTTAGACCTGAGTTGCCGAAGGCAAGGGCTAAAAATACTGGCTTTAATCTTATGATTGTACATTTTTATATTCGTAGAAAGCTGGATATAAAACGATGCTAGACATAATTTTTTCGTATGGATGAGAACCGGTTCTTATCCACCGGATTCGAATGAATATGAGAAAGATAGTTAAGTAAATGTAAGAGAAAATAAAAGAAAGACAGAAAACTAGATAGAAAGAGAGGTGGTTTTAAGGCCTGATCTTAACTTATAAACAAAAAGTGTCACACAAACTACAGAAAAAGATATGTATTCTGAAGAAATAAATCGCAGAACATGACAAATATTATTTTCATAGAGGAATCATTTATTTGCATTTGAGACAAGAAAGAAAAATAGATTTTCGGATGCAGAAAAAAAACTAAAAAGATAGTGAATTTGATAAATCAAACGGCTGCGCCACTATCCTCTTAAGGGAATCATCTTAAAATAATTTTAAAACTTCCCTGGACCAAAATAGACCTTCCTTACAAAGAAGAAGTCAATCGGTACAGAGGTTATCTAGATCTTAACACACAGACACGAAAAAAATAATAATAAAAATGCTCATTTTTTTTCTTCAAAATAAATATCCATTTTCTGTTTGCAGGCAAAAACTGTGACTGCGCATTTGATAGGTGTTGCCAATCTTAAAACTATTCATAAATGGGTTTTGAATAGGAAATTTAATCACTTGAATATGTGTACTTAAGGAAAACAATATTAATTCTGATATAAAAGTAATAATAAGTTTGTCTGTCTTTGTCTGTCTATATGATTGTCTAATATTTTTTTTTAACTGTATGATTGTATATAAATTGATCTGTCTATTTGTCTGTTTGTCTGTCTGTCTGTTTTTCTGTTTGTCTGTATAGTTGTCTGTCTATCTGTTTGTCTCTCTGTTTGCCAATCTTTAAACTATTCACAAAATGGTTTTGAATAGGAAATTTAATCACTTAAAGAAGTGTAATTTAAGGAAAGCTCAATAGCTAGAGCCATTCATGAGATCAGAAATGAAATAAACATGTCTAAATTATAATATGACAGAATTATTAATTTTGGCAGTCTTTTTGTCTAATTGTTTGTCTGTTCGTATGCTTGTTTATCTGTTAGTTTGACTTTTTGTCTGTCTGTTTGTCTAAATGTTTGTCTGTCCGTATGCTTGTTTATCTGTTAGTTTGACTTTTTGTCTGTCTGTTTGTCCCTTTCTCTAAATATTTATCTGTCCATACGTTTGTTTTATAGTATGTTTGTACTTTGTACAACTATTGGTTTTATTAGTTGATAGTTTGTTGCGTGTTCTTGTGAGTATTAGTTTGTTTTTCTGTAGATTTGTATGTTTTCTGTTTAGTGGCTACGCCTTAGAGGTCTTTAGAGGCACTTGAGTTAGTGGGGGGGTTGAATTAGTTAGAAATTGTACCTACTACTGGTTTGTTAAATGCGTGATATTAAAGGCAACAGTAACATGTGCAACTCATAACAATACACATTTAGGACTTACAGACAAAGGTTATTCTATCAAAGTATTGGTAATCTGCAATGGTTATACCTTTTAGGACCTTTTTAAAGATCTGGCCCAACGTTTTATAATTAGAATAAGATGTTTGTCTGTGTTTACATATAAAGATTGAACCCCTATTGCGGTAAGATTAATGTAACATCTATTGTCATTACCTTCTATTTTTAAATTATCATTCTAAAAAACAAGGATGACAACATCCATAAAAGCGAAGCACTAAAACGGTGGGACAAACGAAAATTAACACTTGTATAGTGTCTAAACTGAATTATCAGAATATAAAAGTATAAGAGTCGAAGCAAAATTGTAAGTAAATTTGTTGAAAAACTTCTTGATACAGGATAATGTTTATTGAGTTTATGGACATACTTACATTTTTAGGATTTGATTACAGAGTTGCTTCGCTTAAAATATTTTTCTTTGTTGTCCCAGGAATCAATATACCAAAAATCAGACTAAACGGATAATTAGATCATAAAAAAATTTGTTGTTAAAAAAGTAGAAAAATCAACATGTTTAAAATGGACGCACAGACATTCTGGTAATAATTATAGAGTTGCTACGGTTTCTAAATCGTACCTAACTACTACAGGAATCATCTTGCAAAATTTGAAATCGATAGGACAATTCTAACATACCTAAATTAACGAATAAAAGCTATCTATCTCGGACGGACGTACGGACGGACCGACCCTAATTATAGAAAAGCTTCGCTTTTAAAAAGAGATAAAACAACTAAAAATCCTTTTAGATACATAGCTTTAATATAACTAGGCTTTGTCGTTTTTCCTTCCTAATAGCATAATTAAATTCATTAAATATAAAATTTGTATGCTAAAAATTAAGCTAAATTTTGTTTTTTCTATACACTTTATTGCTATGTTACTTATGATTAAATAGTACTTGTTTTTATAGAATATATGTGTATGTATCTGCTTGAACTAAAACAGTGCTTAAGGAAATATCTTTTAATGGCCAAACAAACGCAAATTTTTGATGAATCAATCTTGGATTTTGTTATCAATGATCTACATCAAAATAACTGACTATTAGTGAGATATGACGTAGTGTTGAACGGATATATCAATGTTTTAAAGTTGTCTTCGCAGCAAGTTGTATAAATAAAACTTTAGGTTTAAAAATATAGGACAATTATAACATTTTAAAGACCTTACTAAACTTAAAATATTTTTTTCAAATTTAATTCAATCTAGTATGAATTTTAAACCAGTATTAAATTCCATCAGAAAATTTCGGTTGTAAACAAAATAAGAAGTTACTTGTTCAGTATTTTTACAATGTAACAAATAAAACAACTAGCAGAGCAAAAAAATACTATTTTTGTTAATAAATATAATTTGAGGCATAAAAAAGTGCAGTTGTTTCCGAGACGCATAGACAAACATCTAGCTACTTTAAATTAATTTTATTAATCAGTTATTTAATAATTTAAATGTTTTTGAAAATGATTGATTTTATTAGCTAATAAATGTTTTTTAGTTTCATTATATTTACACCCAAGTTAGTTTGTTAGTTAGGCCTAGAATAAGAAACGGTTAAAGATTTACTGATAAAATAACAGAGGCAACTTTATCAAATTGTTTACATAGAATAAAATAATTCTATTCATATGGCTTTTAATAAAGTTTGCTTTTCAGAACTAAACCTTTATAATAAAAAAAACTTCCCCAAGAGATGTAAAATAATAACAAAAAGGCAGAACTTCAAAGTAGGTCATATGGTTGTGATTATACCATCTTTTGTAGACACTTTGATTATACAACCCTTGTCTTGAAGTCCTGAGCTCGATCTTTAAATCGTTTATAGGTGATTTAAACCGGGGCGATTCATTTGGCGCACCATCAAATTATTAATATCAATCTTTAAATCGAATTTGCATGGGCGATTTGAATCGGGCAGTGGCGCGGGCCCGGCGCGGCAATGGCACTCACCGAGTGGCATTGCCGGTTTAAATCGGGGTGAATCATGCACTGAGCCCCAACGAAAGACCCATTGCCTATGTAATAAATGGATATTTTTTATAATTACTTTAATATTTTATTGCAAAACTATCGTGAAAACATTTTTATAGTTATTTTTAAAATAAATTATATATTAATGTTTTATATAAAATACCATACTGACACGGTATTTTATATAAAATACCTTACTGGCACTGCTTAAGTAATAAAGTTGTACTGGCGCGGATCGATATTTTAGTGAGTGCGCAAGCGATTTAACAACACCGCGCCGAAAATCTTTTAAAAATCAGGTGCGCTGTGGCTTACCACCAGCGCGCCTACGGTTCACCACTGAATCGCCCCGATTCAGCGCGGCATAAAAACGATTTAAAGATCAAGCTCTGAATTATCTTGGTAACATATGTTGCATAATTTAAAGTTAGTATGCTTTTCAATCTATTTAAAAAATGTACACTTTTCTAAAATATGAATATATATATTACGATTTTAGCAATCATTTTCAATTCATTTTGTCTCTTGTAGAAGTGAATCAAGCAATATTAGAAAAAATTATGTTTATCTTAATAATCTTAAAATGTTTCATACACGATAAGATTTATTTACAGATAATCTTTGCTATAATAAAAGATATAAAATGATTGCGAAAACTTTGCCAAATATTGCAATACAAGAAAGTGGCCTCCAATTACAGAATAATGTTTGGGCTGGTATTGCTAAAGATATACACAGTGTTTCCGTTTTACAACAAATAATTTTGGCATGATAGCCAAAGACTTAAAAATTGTAATTTATATCTATGATCGTTAATTTAGGCTTGTTATAATTGTTCAATCAATTTAAAACTTTGCATGCTGATGTCTGAATTAATCAGGTACCATTAAGAAAACGTTGTAACTCAATTGTCATTACCGAAAAATCTGTATGTCCATTTTAAAAATTTTGATTTTAAGGTGTACTGACTAAAATGACAAAAAAGTTTAACATTATGTATAGTCCTATTACCATAATTTTAAAGTTGTGATGCATTGGATTATTAGGTAAAATTCTACTCTGCATCATTGTTTTAAAAACTTAGATAGTTTATAGATCTTACTAGCAGTTTTGTATAGTGACCAGACGTTGTGTATTATACTATATCCACTTTAATTGAGGTACAAATTATTATGTGGTCGGTTTGCTGTGGTATGCATTAGAGTTTTTGTAGAGTATATTTGCTCCTATTTTAATATGAAATACGTTTGGAGAATACTAGTAGATGCACCCCTAGAATCAAGAGGCCTAGGACCATTCCAAGACTTAAATCTAAAACTAAAATAGCCTAAAACTGTGTTGGGATTTATGTGAAGCTTTCTTAAACAGAGAACCCAATAGTTATCAAAATCTTAAGCTACAGAGAAAAAACCTTACTACTTTCTATAATAGGGTATTTTTGAAGGGTTTAGGTATTAATATCCCCCCACTCAAATAAAAAACCTCTAAACTCCTTCCAAATTACCTAAGGATTCTAAATCCCATTAGAGAAAATTCATGATTAAGAGTACTTAATGGTAGTAAATCTCTCTGCACGCACCTGAAAGTATACATTACATACAATATAAAACTTAATGTCTAACTAAATAAAAAAGGTTAATGGGCACTCGAATATTTTATATCTCTATTAGTAGCTTGTAAAAGGTGTTTGTCTTAAATAAGAAAACAAATTAGACCAAGAATGATAATAGAACTTTTTAATAGAATAAATAGTTTAATTATAGTTTATATCAAACTGGTTGCTTCAATCCTAGCCGTAGAGGAGGATGAGAAAGGCCAGAAAGTAGTTTAAAACCTTTCCAATTATTTATAAAACTTTCCTGAAAAATAGATGTACCTTTAGGAAAGCAAAGAGGTTTTTTATTGGATTTACGTTACAGATTTTATAACAAGCGCATTTCATAAACTCAGGAGGAAGGCAATTCTAACAAATAACCGCCAGCCTTTCAACTAGCCTAAAACTTTGCCTGAGATCAATATTTGACTTCCATAAAAGTTGTAGAACGACCCATCTAGTAGTTACAAGACTTAAATGACATACAAACAAACAAGTATGACAACATCCATAAAAGCGAAGCACTGAAACGTTAGGACAAACGGACATTAACACATATATAGTGTCAGAACTGAATAATCAGAATATAAATGTATAAGAGTCGAAGCAAAATTGTAAGTAAATTTGTTGAAAAACTGCTTTATATAGAATAATGTTTATGGGCATACTTACATTTTTAGGACTTGATTATAGAGTTGCTTCGCTCTAAACATTATACTTTGTTGTCCCAGGAATCACTATACCAAAAATCAGATCAATCGGATGATTAGATCACATAAAAATTTGTTGTTAAAAAAGTAAAAAAATCAACATGTTTAAAATGGACGTACGGACATTTTGGTAATGATTATAGAGTTGCTACGCTTTCTACATCGTACTTAACTAATAAAGAAAGCACCATGCAAAATTTGAAATCGATAGGACAATTATAACATGCCTAAATTAACGAAAAAAGCTATCCTTGACGGACGGACGGGCGTACGGACGGACTGACCCTAATTATAGAAAAGCTTCGCTTTTAAAAATCAGTATAGTATGTTTTTCTCTATTTTCAACAACAATAATACTTGTCTGTGTTGTCTTTATTGAGGAAAATGAATTTATTTTTTATAATCCTCTAGCTCACCAAACTTATTGAGTTAATGGATGTAAAATATACATGGATATCATGACAGATGAAATATTGCCGTCAATTTAGATTGCCAACATGCCAACTTATTTATTGGTCAGTTCATTCATCCAGTAGGGAGGGGATTGGGTAAAGTGGGTGGAAGGATGGAATCATTATTTTAGCCCGTTGTGTGTTTCACTTTATTAGATGAAAATCTGGTGTAAGATTCAAGTATTGATGTAAAAACAGTAAATTAATTTTTCAGATGAAAGTAGATTTTATCATGATCATAAATTATTTTTAAATACATTAAATGACGTTACTAATATTATTATGTGTATCAAGATAAACTTTATATAACTTTTAAAATTAAATATGCATTTTTTTCTCTTTTTCTAATTCTCTTAAATTCTTAGCTGTTTTGTTTACTTTTCCCCTTTAACTGACTCCCTCCCCCTCCAAATGTGATAAAAATCTTCCCTGGACCAATATAAAACTTCCCAGAAAATTGTGGAATCATACATGATTATAGACATACAAACATTATGTTAGTTAAGATAATCATATCAATCATTTTAGAAATGACGTCATATAAAGGTTGCCGAATTTTCTAATCGTTTAATATTCTTAAGAAATATTCTGAATAGACCGACTTAGCTTAAACTATTTAGTACCATTTACATATAGCAGAACTACTTTATAATTATTATCCGTAAGTTTGTCAGTCCGTTCACTCTTCTACGTAAGTGATACAACAGTTTCTATATAGTGACTGTACAGTCCACAAATTCAATCATCAACAATTTTTGGACATTTTGCATAGAATCTTTGTTCACGTTGCTAAATATACATATTTTTTATGTCTGCTTGTCCTACTGTCGGATTTACTGAGCTTTCTATTTACAGATGTTGTCATCCTTGTTTTAAATATATTTGCATCTTTGTGCATTAGACAATATGCACAAATCCATCCGTGTGTAAATTTTTTGCACACATTGTGCGGCGAATAGTTTTACACACGTGTACTTCACTAATTTCTGCACTGGTTTGCCCATTTCATTATATTTCATTTTGCAAGAAATGCTTTTAATGGTAAAACTTAGCATGTATTGTATATATATAGCTGTGTAGACGATAGACGCCGCCTATAATGTTCTTAGTTTTGAAGAAATGTTGGATTTCAGCAATATATTACTGTAAGCTGCAGTAAGAAATGAATTATACAATCTTGAATCAGATTAAGTAATGGTACTGTTTTAAAAAGATAGGAGGCGACTAAATTTTGTATGGGGCACTTTGAACTTTTACCCAAACTAAAATTCTTGATAAATATTTTAAATTAACCCTTTTTACAATATTAATTTGAAGTTTCAGTATTTACCTTTTTCTTTATTTTCTACTATTTGTTAGTTAATAGTAGAGTAATCCTGCGACAACTGCACTTTGTGGCGACTATTTTATAGGCCATTAGGCGGACACACACACACACACACTACCTGGTCCTATACACTCTAGAATATAGGTATTGGACATGTATCATAGTAGACGTTGGAGGATTGTGTGTTTAAGATTATATCTAGTAATGTCTACAGTAAGCAGAGTTACAATAGCTTTGTTTTGGCTCAGGTTTTTAATAAAATAAGTTTTCAATAAAATAAGAGAATTTATTAGAAATATAGTCTCAATATAAATTGTTTTATTTTTTTTGTTTTACAACACAAATTAATCTTAGGATTTGAATGAATCATTCAAATCCCCTTCCTTAAAGTAAAGCGCTAGCTACTCTATAATTATAGAGGAAGAGCAGCAAGTATTACTCTTCACATATTTGAGGGGCTAATTTTAAACACAGGTTGTTTTTTTAATAGGACAAAAGTATTGCTTATCTTAACCCACTTGCCATTGACAGAAATTAATAATCTTAATTTCTTTAATGGGATGGGGCAATTTGTATGAGAAAAAAATACTTGTCGATTTACAACAAATTATGCCTTAAAAACCGGTTTTTTCCAAAGTACTTATTTTTGAATCATGACCAATTTAAAGAATGTGCAAATAAGTGTATATTTTTAAAGTTCAAATTGCGCAGCTTGTGTTAATAGTAGAAAAATTTAATGCATATCGTTAGAATCGTCATAAACTCTAGTATTTGTATTCCTGTGCTACGTATTGTTTAAGAGCTACGTGGTAAAATGTCCCAACTTACTTAAAACTTTTCAACTTTTCTCACATTTTCCAATGTAGCTTCTATACTACAAATAGCATAAATATGATACATTTCTAATTCTAACGGTATGCGTAACATTTTTCTACTCTTAACACAAGCCACGCAACTTGATTTTTAAAAATGCACGCATTTTTGCACACTCTTTAAATTGGTCATGATCCAAAAATCTTCCAAAAATAGGTATTTTGGAAAAACCGGTTTTTAAGGCATAATTTGTTGAAAATCGCAAAAAAAAAATTTTCCTATACAAATTGCCCTAACCCAATAAAGAAATTAAGATATAGATTATTAATTTCTGTCAATGGCAATTGGTTTATATTAAGCTTTTGTCCTATTAAAAAAACACCCTGTATAAAAGAACTCATTCAAATTTACAACAACAAATTCAAAATCCCTTCTATGTCTGATATAATAAAATGTGTGGTTGCTTTTAAACCAATTTAACATTTTCAGGTATTTCTCAAGGATGAACAGAAAGTTTATACTGTTTTTAACCTATTTTTTTTAAGGTATGTAAAAAATATACTATGACACCAGTAGAATCATACTGCAGAGCTAAAAATACGAATAGGCCCCCAAATATTTTTTTTGGGGATTTCACAGTTTATTTTTTACTATAGATTGAGAAAGTTTTTACAGATAATTAAAGTTTTTTTTTTATTTTGGGTTGATTGGCTAGTTACAATTTATATAAGAAACTCCAATGGTGATTTTTACTGAAATCTATCTATTTATATACTAAAGAATTAAATGGAAATAGGCCCAATTGATAGACAAAACATTTTCTATGAGGTCTAAAAATTTTATTCAGGCTTTTGATGATGTAAATAAAAGTTTATAAGAGATATTTGTTTGACTACTGAGGCTTAGGAATTAATTGTCACAAATTATGTTTTTGGCCTTAAAATCATATACAATGTTTATAAAAATCTTTTTGAATATTATTTTTATGATTAGGATAGGGCTGTAAATGAATTATAATAAAACCATAATAGAGATCAACTTAAGAAACTTAAGTTATTTAAGTAAATCTGAAATACATTTTTTATAGAGAAAATAGACCTATAATTATTTTATTCGGTCCACTGCACTGTGTATAATGTATATTAATAGCAGCAACACCCCCTAGCGGCCTCTAGGGGCAGATGAAGTAAATAAGAGGGGGAAAGTCGACCCTCCAATTTCAATTTAATTTTAAAAGTGCTTTTGGACAGTGGAGGTACCATCGTCCAATGAGTTATCAACTTTCCATGGACCTAAAAGAAGCTTTGCTAAACACAGACAGGCATCCTTTTATTTTTTTATATTGACTTTTGCAATACATTTTTTTGTCAATTTGTTAATTGGGGGGGAAATCTGCTTGTAAATTTTATTACATTATACATAGAGTAGTATTTTTTATACCTGAAAATCATGTAAAAAATTGTCTTAGTTTGTATTTGCAAATGATAAGACATTGCAACATTTACTGCAAAAATATGAAACATGTTGACAGAATTATTGCACAGTAAAATATATAGTAAAATTGCGCCATTTTTTGTTTTACATGGTTTTTTCTTTTTAAAAGCAAAGCCTTTCTATAATTAGGGTCGGTCTGTCCGTACGTCCGTAACGAATAGCTTTTTTAGTTAATTTAGGCATGTTAGAATTGTCCTATCGATTTTAAACTTTGCATGGTGATTAGTAGTTAGGTACGATTTAGAAAGCGTAGCAACTCTATGATCATTACCAAAATGTCCGTACGTCTATTTTAAACATGTTTTTTTAAAATTTTTAACAACAAATTTGTATATGATATAATCATCCGATTGATCTAATTTTTGGTTTACTGATTCCTGGGACAACAAAGTATAATGTTTTAGGCGAAGCAACTCTATAATCAAGTCCTAAATATGTAAGTATGTCCATAAACATTATCCTTTATCCAGCAGTTTTTCAACAAATTTACTTGCAATTTTGCTTTGATCTTTATAAATTTATATTCTGATTATTCAGTTCTGACACTATACAAGTGTTAAAATGTTCGTTTATCCTAACGTTTCAGTGCTTCGCTTTTATGGATGTTGTCATCCATTTTTTACCTTACCTTACCATAAGGAGCGTTATTGAGGGGGGTGATTGAAAGAAAAAAACCTGTTGAAAATAACAAGTATAGGCGGTGTCCTAGATATCGTGATACATCCCACTGGTACAGCAAATTGTATGAAGTAAAAGGGGTGTAATGAGCTTCTAAAATACTACAGGCAATTCAGATTTACATCCCAATAAACTATTGACTCATAATGGGTCAATTAAAGAATTCTGTATACGCACTTGCAAGTAGCAATTACTACTTCAAATAAAATATAAATTATTTTTTTAGTTTTTATGTATTTAACCAAAGATTTTTCAAGATTGTTTTCATCGTTTATAGTTTTGGTAAAGTTCAAAGAATCACTAAATTAAAGGCTAAGAATTACAGGGTATGTTCTACAAGTTTTCACTATAATATGTTTTGCTCTTTTAGGGATCTTATTGGACATGCTGATACTCAAACATACGCCTCAAACTTAAGAATATTCAAAAGATGTCCTGCTTTATTCGAACAAATCTGAAGTTAAAAAGCCGGTTATTTCTAATCTACTCTACATATAATTTTTTTGTTGTAAAAGTTATATTTTCATTTAAATACATAGATACATAAACATAATATATATATATATCTGTGCATTAGCCAGTCCTTTTGCATTTATCATTATATACATACACAAAATTATATAACAACTTACGCAAAAATTACGCATTGTGTCCATAGAATAAATAGCACTCTAGAGTAGCAATTAGGTAGTATTTTTGTTTGAAAAAAATTATCCCTTTTGTCATAGAAGATATTGTGCCTGTTGGGCAATAAATCCACTACCCTCTTATTTTCTTATTAAGTTGAAAAATCCACCCCCCCCCCCCTTATAAAAAATGAGGGTTCCCAGTGCTTAACAAGATGATTTGTGTGACAGTGCCTGATGAATAAATAAAATATCATACACCAGAAAACGACTTTTCTTAAATAAAAGATACTATACAATAATGCATCTGCTTTGCTAACATCAAAAAAAGACACAACCCAATCTGTCCCGATTTTGTATCACTTTGAAAAGTGCGATTCCAGTTACGTCATATACGTTTCGGGAAAGAAAAAGGGAAGGGGGGAAGAAAATCTCTTCAAAAGAGATGGGGGAAAAGGGAAGAGATTTTCTTCCCCCCTTCCCTTTTTATATGACGTCACAGGAATCGCACTTTTCAAAAGTGATACAAAATCGGGACAGATTGGGTTGTGTCTCAAAAAAATTTTAGTATATAAAAATGTAAATAAAACGTGCTAGCATAGCAACCCTAGACGGACCCAAAAAGTATCTCAAATTGGTCAACCATGTAAATTTTTCGAAAATTTTATAAACCTTTTGTAACAATTCTGTCCCACAAATATCATTTTAGATTTATTTTGCTTGTTGGCTAAACATTATTCCTGATCGAAATAACATATTAATTTTTTTTGAAAATTAAGTAGTGATACCATTAAAATATTACTTTAGAACGGAATATACGAGCCTAATACAATATGGCAAATTAACATCTCCGATTTCTATTCTATTTTATAATTATTCTAAGGTTGCCAGTGTTGCAAAAGTTATTCTGCAAAATCTACTTGTGCATGCAAAATACACTTTTTTTCAACATCAACGGGTTTTCCCGGCGCAGACAACTTGCAATTTTCACCCACTTCCCTTTCCACCATCTTACTCTTTTCCCTTTCAATAATCAAGGGGGGGAATGAAGGGGAAAAAGAAGGAAAAGGAATGGTGCAAAAAAAGGAAAGCGAAGGGAAGAGAGAGTTTGCATTATTAATAATTTTTGCGTTTTGTAAATTCATGGTGTGGAGTAGTGAAAAGAGATTGATCATTTACTGTGCACGCCCCCTCCCCCCTTCCACCATCCCCCCTTGCCCTGTAGGATCAGGGATATGACTTCTCATTAAAAAGTTGTATAACAGAACCAAATATTTAAGAAATTTTAGCACTTTAAATATCAATTCTTTATTTAAACTTCTACTCATTTAAAATTGTTTAATATTACTTTAATAATTACTATAAAAGAATGTCTTTATTAAGTCATACACATTCCTTTATATTAATGTAAGACAAACTTCATTTGCCTAATAACCTTTATTAAATCTTCGTCTGTTCTTTTCTTCCGCCATTTCATTTTTCATCCAAAAACATTTAATATTTTCACAAAAAAATCAATGCTTTATTGAATCCTTGTTTGTTAAGTTCTTTTATTTTATTTTTAACCTTAAATTATCTTAAATTATCTTAAATTTCTTAAATCTTTTTCAGGCTTATTCTTCTTGTTTTTAAGACTACATGTCCCTTACCACTTAACCTTTGTTTCACCTTGAAAGTAAAAGTAAATAGTCATACAACAAATAAATAACCTTTTCGGTTTTACTTTTTAATTGTAACTAGTGGCTTTGCCCCAAGAGGTAATGAACTGGGGTAGCTGGGAGTGTCCCCCCCCCCCCTCCCCAGAAAATAGCCTAAAACCATCACAGGACTCGTTGTTATATTCCTAGAGGGGTAAAATTGAATCAGCGGTTACCGAGATCTCAAGCTTCTGACATACGGATGGACGGACAGACGAAGATACATCATTCTACTTTATAGTTTAGATAAGCCCAACTCATGTTTTAAAACGGATGACAAAATTCATAGGAAGCAAAGCAAATATTAATAGATAGACAGACAGACAGTGTACATAAACAAATAAATAGAAAATCATGAAACCTTTAAATACATATGTATGTCTTCTATTGTTTGACCTACAGACCGACGGAAAAAGCAAGTAGTATATTGCTTGCTCATTGGTAAGAGATATTCCACAATAAATCAGAAGTATACCTTAAATAGCAGCCGAGAAAATCAAATTTAGCACATATCGGTAAGAAAGACAGAAAAACAAAACGAATTATAGAGTATCAAGCTTTGCAAGAAAATATCTATACACTAGCTAATGAATAATGTATGCATTGCTATTAATAAGATATATATACCATTACCCAACTGTTATTTATTGTAGTTCAAAGTTTTGATTAGGTTTTGACTCTCTTTGAGACACGGGTTATTGCCTAAGTATTTGATTTTGAAGGAAATCTAACAAAAACAAGAATAAGCACATACCAAACAAAAAAACAATTTTCAACAGACTTGAATTTGTATATTAGCTGCGATTCTTTTGAGTCTTAATTTTATGAGATTAAATAATAATCGACAATTCTATTATAGTAGGACTACCCTAATTGTTGAATAGTTTTATATTTTGCAATTTATATCATAACAAGGATGACAACATCCATAAGTAGCGAAGCACAAAAATTGTAGATGGGAATACGTACAAGTAGATTTAAAAGGTTTTTACTAAAATCAAGAATAGATTTATTGGATAAAATAAACATGAAACCTTGTTTTATTTTGTATGATGACGATGGTCAAAGTAAATTATATTAAAGATGCTCATAACAATGGGAAAAATTATTTTGATACTGATATCCCATAAAAGTTTGAAAATTGGATCAAAATAAACAAAGATATGAGGAAATATGTAAAACATATAAAAATAGCCAAAAACCTGATAAAAGGTAGTCTGGCCGTCATGGTTGTTTTCTTAAAACGACAAAAAATTAAATTTTTAAATCCTTAACTTAAAAAATTTGGAAAATCGGACCATATACACTAAAGATATGGAGAAAAGTGTTAAATATATAAAAATAGCCTAAAACCTGCCAAAAAGACAGTCTGGCCGTCATGGTTATTTTCTTTAAAAGACGGGAAATTGAATTTTGATATCTATAACTAAAAAAAATTTTGAAAATCGGACTATAAACACTGAAGATATGTAGAAAAATGTTAAAAATATAAAAAAAACAGCCTAAAACCTGCAAAAAGGCAGTCTGGCCGACATGGTTGTTTTCTTTAAAAGACGAAAATTTAATTTTGATATCTATAACTGAAAAAATTTTGATAATCGGACCATAAACACTGAAGATATGGAGAAAAATGTGAAAAATAAAAAAAAATAGCCTAAAAAAATGGCCTTCATGGTTGTATCTTTAAACGACGGGAAATTTAATTTTGATATCTGTAACTGAAAAAATTTTGAAAATCGTACCATAAACACTGAAGATATGGAGAAAAATGTGAAAAATATAAAAATAGCCTAAAACCTGCTAACATCGGTCCGACCGCTAATGATGTTTTATAGTCAATTGTGCTCCTTAATGATGGGAATGTTGACAAAAAAGTTCAGCATTCTATCTTTTATAGGAGCTGAGTAAATCCCATTTCCCCCATAGCGTTACGGACGGACTGACGGACGGACGGACAAAGTGAATTATAGAGTAGCTTCGCCTACTAATAAGTTCATTAATGTCTTTTTGTATAGTTTCTAAAGAATAAAAAGAAAAATTTTATAAAAAAAGTTACAATACATATAACATAGTTTTTTCTATTCACAATTTTAGAACTTCAATTCAGGTTCTAAATAAATTTTCATTTGATTAATAATTATCAAATTTATAAAGAATATTAATCGGGGAATGTTTCTGCATGCCCATAAAGATCTTATAAACTGTTCACCAATCGCTTTTTTAATCTTTTATAAAGCAAACTCCCCCCCCTAAAAAGATGATTTGGGAAATGTCTAAACTATACTTCCTTCTTGGATGGAACCTTTAGGGGCGAAGTCACTGGGGATTGAAAAATCCCAAGAATAACCTACTTTTGACTTTGACTCGGCTGCAATTTTTAGACTAGATTCATTCAAGTTTCCATAAAAGACAGACAGAAAAACATCCTATTACTTTAATTATACATAAATGATTGAAAAATAATATGTTGAGTTGCAAATTTTGAACCATTACTATGTTGTAAAAGCGTAGTAATATACTTTTAATTACTCAATTACATATTTTTTGGTGGTAACACGAGGAATCTAATAAATTGTACACATAAACTGGATAAACTGACACTGGCAATCCTAAAAAGTGATAAAACCTATTACATTGAAAATCTTATTTATAAACTAAATAAGGTTCTTTTGGGGATTATTTCTTAAGTTGACTTACATTATATCTCAAAGTAAGAAACATCACCTTTCATTTTTTTAGTTTTGAAAATACATATTTCTAGCTCCGGCGGGGCTAACTCTGCGTGTCTGTTTTTACCTAACCTAACCTAAGTAAAATGCGCATAAAAAATACTTCGTTGAAACATTAATTTTGATTTATACAAATGAATTTCGTCTGTTTATAGGCTTAGACTTTACTGTTATCCTTATAATAAAGTAACAGGATGTTTGTCTGTGTGTTTGTATGTTTGTACCGAAGGATCTCGCTAACCGCTGAACCGATCGGGTTCTCCTTAACAGGGCACGGTTGGACCCTCAGATGTCAAAACTTTATTTTAGTGTTTGGCCAAAATGACTTAGCAATTGTATCTGTAAGTACGTCTAATAACACCCTTTGCTATTTTTAAAATCCTAGAAAATTTTTTTTGCAAGAAAATTGCATAAATTCGCAACCTTTTTTAGAACCACTACATAACTCGAGTTTTAAAACTTTTTATATAAAATCCTTTTTACAAAAAATATCAATAATTACTTAAAATTAAACCTGAAAAAAAAAATTCTCATTACACGTGTTAATTTTCATGTTTTAGGTCTTTTTTTGAGGAAAACATAACTTCTCCTTTTTTGACAATAATATATTTTTTTAACAATTCAAAGTAAAATATAATAAAACTTAAACGATTTTTCTTGAATTATCAGTTGAAAATTTCATCAAACATGCAATTTAAGTGATGAAAATTTAATAAAATCATTTTTTGAATGTTTAGAATTACCAATTTTCTACATTTAAAACAAAATGTTAACAAAATTTAAAAACATTCTAACATATAACTTCAAAAATCAATAACATTTTATAAAAAGATGTTTCAAAAAATAAATCATTAAAAGGTATTAAAATGCATTTGAAATTACTTAAAATTAAAACGAGAACATCTTTTTACACTGTATTCTGTGAAATAGAGTTTAAATGACATGATTAGTGAATGAAATATTTCCTAAACTCATTAAGCCTTTTTGTGACTATATTAAAAATAATTTATTTTGTTTTATATTGGTTTTTTATTCAAATATTTGACAAAATTTTCCCTACGTCAATAAAATAAAGTCAGTTTTTTACTGTTTCCAGGTTTTTCTTTATAATTTTAACAATTAAATATAATATAAATCTTCATTATCTTTTATTTGAATTATCATACACATTAAAATGTGAAGTATAAGCTAGAATAGCACTTTTTTCAACGAATATTTTAATGACATTATATCAAAATAATTCCTCTTAAATATCACACAACATATGATTGGGAAGTATAGCCATTTCTTGGAGGTATAATATTTACAAAAATACCATTAATTCTGTTTTTATCAGAAGTTAAAAAAATTGAACAATTCTAAAACAATGGTTGGCTGTCTAGATATTGAGAACACTAAGACTACGGCTCTGTTCTATTGAAATAACGTTGCAAAAAGAGGGGTTCTGAAAGTAATCTACCTAATTTTTTTAAAAGAACCAACAAGTACTGTCAGTATCTTTTTTCTTGTAATCTAGCAGACAATCAAATCATAACACAATTTTCATGATAAAATATTCAGGTTTCTACTTCACATTTTAAAAAATATACTGATCAATAAAATGTTCAAAATTTTACGTTGTACTAATTGAAAAAATATGTTGTAATTCTTATTTTAAAGTTACATTTTTATCCCTGACAAAATCATAGACGACTTTTAAAGGCATCTTATCTAAACTTTTTGAAGAAAAACTTAAAAACGTTAATTAAGTATGAAAACTATTTTCTTCGATTTTTCTGAAGTTATTATCGCATTCTATGGGTTTTTTATTATCATTTACTTATATCGAAAGTGCCAAACATTGTACCTCAACTTATTCATTTAATAAAAAACGAAGCGTGAGGGTAGATTCTCATTTGTCCCGGGAAGGTTTATAACTATTTTGGGGGAGGGTACCACCACCCTCCCTAGAGAAATTAATTTTTTTTTTTAAATTTCTCAATTTTAGAAAGAGAGTTCAACGAAAAATAAACGTCAAACGTAATTTTTTTAAAACTTTTTCTTTTAAAATCTAAAATAAGAAATTGAAATATTAAATTCAACTCTCTCCTCCTCAAGTGCCCCTAGAGGCCTCTATGGGCGTAGCCGCTAGTTATGAAGAAATAGGAACAAATGTATTAAAGTCTTTAATTTTCGGGCTGAACTATAACCCATCTTCACTCCAAAAACTAGTGGACAAATTAATTCATTGAGCCAATCATTTAGATTTTGGCTGTCATCTCATTTTTTATATTATTCCAGTTGTACATATAGTTAAAGGAATAGTGTGTTGATAATTTTTTTTCATACATTTAATACATTGCTTCTAATTGAGTGTAATTAAATGCATAATATTTTTTTAGTTTCGCAGCTTCTTTATAACTATGTTAATCAAATGAACTTCTATTGAAATGTCTTGTTAAAGAAGCGAAGTTTTTCCATAATTTAACCTTTTATGTTTGTGTGTCTAAATAAATGGTATCCTATTGCTATTATCAGGTTAAATTGGGCCCTTGTAAGCCACGCAGGGGCATGCATAGGAAAAGATGGTAGACTATTTACAACATTTTTTTTAAAAGTGTGTAATTAATAAAAAATAATACAGTATTTTTTTCAGTTTTATGGGGTGAATGCACCCCTTTAGGTGCTCACCTACTCACTTAAAAATCAAAATAATTTCCCTAAAATTCGAGAGAAAAATGTACACCCCCACCCCTTAAATTTAAGGGGGTGTGTGGCTTTTTACCATGATATTAGGTGGATGTTTCAGGGGGGGTGTAGACCCTTTTCAAGAGCAGGTGGTGTATCTACCTTCCTTAACCCATTCGTACCCACACGTCAATATAACTACGTTAAAGTAGCCTCTGTTTAGAGGGCTCTAAACTCTGACAGGGATGATACTTATAAAAAATGAAATTAGATGTTGAAAGATTATAGCTATTACTTTAATTTTAGAAATTAAAAATATTAAAACAATAAAAAATTAATTAAAATTTTAATGCTTCAATGTAGGGCTTAATCAAAAATTGAAAATTGAGAGGGTAATAATTTTTATAGTTATAAATCAACCAAAAGATATGGTGTTTTTACAAATTTTATTGAATGTTGTGTTTATTAATAATCCAAATTCTAAGCTTTTAATAAAAATTGTAAGAGATTCTTAAAATTTCATGGAGAGAAAAGTATTTGAAAAAGTTACGTAAGTATCATTACGTATGGCTGAAGATTCCCCCATAGTATTTATAGCAGTAATATGCATAATGAATATATAAATCCCCTAGAAATTATGCCCTAAAATTATGTTTGGGGTGCTTGGTCAGTCCTTAAACATATATCATTTTTAAACTGATAACTCATATTTACAAAATAATTTCATCTAAAAAATATTCTTTAATGCAATTACATTAAAATAAATATGATTATGTAGATATCTAATTTTTACTATTTTGTTCTTTATAATACTTCACCATCAAAAGAATAAGTTTGATTTAAAAATCGAACTTTCAGTTGTAAAATTGTAGGTAGAAGAGGACTAAAGAACAAGGATAACAACATTCATAAGCAGTGAAGACATAAAAATCAAATATTGACAAACAGACAATGTGAGATAATTTCTGATGTTCAATGTACATAACATGAGAGGGAGAAAATTTGAAGAAAAAAAAGAGAGAAAGAAGATAAAGAGAGACCAAGTAAAATACATACTGGATATTCACAAAAAATCCACGAGCCTACTTGCTGAGAGAAATTAACCTTTCCCATATTCAGTTACTGAAGGATGTACTAGCAAACATATCAAATTATAAAGCAGCTGTGTTACTATTTATATAGTAGCTTCGCTTTGTTAGTAATAAAAAATAGGAGGGTTAGACATGTATAATGCTAAATTGGAAAAAGGGATGGTTAAATGACATACACTCTAGAAATTAAATTCATTTTTTAAGAACGTAATTAGACTAATATAAAGAATTAACCATTTAAATAATTTCTAAGAAAGTAGAAAAAAACTTCTTTACATACACTTAAAAATTGTTTTTATAAAATTCTAACACTCCTTAAGTGTACAAATTTGAATATGCAATACAATAATACTATAAAATCTTATTTTATACTATACTGAGCTTCATGTCAATGGTCATGAGGATAAATGATTTTCATCTAAAATAGATATCTCTTTATCCCTTGATAAACAGGAAATGTGGATGGTCAAGCAAGTCAGATATTGTTTTACAACAGAGATATGATAAATTAATTGGGTGTAGGATGGGGGGGGGGGGGGGGAAATTTAAAAAAGGATTAACTCTTAAAAACTCGATGGTCAAGAAAAAAAGGGGGTGTTGTATATAAGCTGAAAAAACAAATTGACCGGAAATGCGCGCCATTTGACATCTTAACAACTCATTATCTTGAAACTAAGGGAAAAACAAAATGAGGGCGGGGCATAAAACAATCTTATTTGTGATTGGATGAAATTACTGTTAGGTATATGGTATGGTAATTTCTCTCGCGCATTTGTTAAACCGTGAATAGAAAAGGATTTAGACTGTGTTCTATAATTGATAAATGGAATATGGAGAAAAGAAAATACAGAGCTTTACTAATTTGTAAATTTTTAGTAGTAAATAAAGTTATTTATAGATTAATTTTATTAGGTAAATATAGAAGAATATTGTAAATAAACTAAACATAAGATACACTGAAAAGAAAAAAGGTTTTATTGTTTTTAATTCCTGATGATGTTATACATTTTTTTCTAGCTTATATTTGCTTGGGTCTCAAGGGATATGACAATGGCTGATAAATAGATGTAAAACCCTGAAGTCTATACACACTGTAGAGTACAATTAGCGGTTGAAATGTTTAGACACTCAACTTAATGAAACAACCAATCAAAATTAGATAAAAGTCCCCAAAATTGTAAAGCCAAGAACTAAGAAAATTTTGTTAAAATACTTTTAGGAGTGGTGTAATAAAAAAGACCCCCCTCCCTGTTTTATTTGTAACTAAGCTATATAATTAACCCTTAACGGTCGGGGGGGGGCGTTGAACTACCCCCCTTCCGGTTTTTTCTATCTCATTTTCTGTGTGTGAAAGATAAAGAGCTCAAACTGCTTGACTTTTTAAGTATGGGTATGACACATAACTGAGAGTTGGAATTTTTTGAATATCTCCATTTTGGCGGGCACAGGATGCCAGCAAACCTGGCAGGGTCATCCAGGTAAAGAGCAAAAATATTTTTTTGACTAAAACAAAGCATTTTATCATACCAAAATACTAAAAAATCCTCTAGTAGTACATCCTTATATGAAATACAGGTGTTCAAGTCACTTTCAGGTTCCAGGTATGATCCTGCAGGTCCTGATCCTCCAGGTCTCCAGAAATCTTTGAAAGGCTCCTGTGGCCGCAATTTTTGACTTAGAGACTTCAAATTTTAAACTTAAGCTTTACTTACATGTCTACATAACGTATTAAAATTTCATGAAGATCCGCCGCCGTTTTCCCGCCGACCGCCGACTGCGGCGGCTGGCAGCTGCCAAGTACAGCTGCGGCCGCTGAAATTTATATTTTGATATTTCTAATGTACAATTTACATAAAGATAAACATTTTCTGGAAAAAAAATTTTCTTCTAGCTTCAAAAATAAGAAAATTACAGCCGTTTGAAATTTTTAAGTAAAAAAAGACCTAAAAACAAAGGTTGTTAAATAAAAGGGTGAAGGAAGCGAAAATTGACTTAGACTTATAAAAGGTCGGAAATTCATTATCAAACAGGGGACTTGCACAAAAAATTTAGCCCTCTAGCTCTAATAGGAACTGAGATAATAAGGGGGGGCGTTGAACGCCCCCCCCCCCCCCCCCCCCGACCGATTAAGGTGCGGCAAGGGGCCCGACTGTAAAGGGTTAAAAAAGAAATGTTTTTTTCTAAACCATTTTTTTATTTTGTACCATCAGAAATAAAAGTAAATAAATTTTACTATGAATTAAGAAACATAAATAACGTTTTTGTTATCAATTTTAGTAGTCAATGTGTTATTTCCTATCAACTGATCACGGGGTAGGGAGTGGCCGAACGTCAAATTATTGACGTGGTCATATTTTCTGTCATAGTGGTCATAATAAAAAAATTTCTTTTGATTTGCATGCAAACCATCCATAGTAAGTAGAGTATGTCAGAAAAAGTTTTAATTTTTAAGTAATTCTTGGGGTGGATATTAATGGGTTAATTTTGCAAGGGGGTGGATAGACTCCCCCTACCCCTAAACCCCACCGTAACAAAGTTACATCATTTTTTGGTCTTTTGGCTGTATTTAAGTAAAAATCAATTAATAGGTCAAAGAGTCAGTCGACTTATTTAATAAATAAATGTAAACTAATCAATTAATTACTAATAATAAAAATCAATTAAACTAATAATAAATAAACTAATATATTTGATATAAAAGGTTAGTTTCAATGACAGGAAGGAATATAACAAAAGATATCAAAACCACATATATAAGTACATAATAGAAGGAGTTCTTTTACACAAAGAAAATATAAAACTTTCTAAAACTTTTACTTCAGAAGAAAAAAATTCCAAAAAATGTATGATTGTTCAATACAGCCAAATATTCTTTAGGAATAGCTTACTTAAGTATTTTCCTATGCGGCTAGGCCCTATAAGCCTCCAGTGTACATAAAAAAAATGGGGGGAGGGGTGAAGGAAGTTGATTCTTCTATTTCATTTTTGGTTTTAAAGAGTCCCTTTTATAAGTTTTTGGGGAGGTTGGGGGTATCTTCCCCTAAAATAGTTTTAAACCTTCCCAGGAACTATATGGGAAGCTCCATTGTAAAAGTCGGTTCAGCGGTTAGCTAGATCCTTCAGTACAAATAGACAGACTTATAGACATCCTGTTACTTTTTTATAATGATAATAATTTTCAAATTTAAAAAGATTAAAAATGACCCTTTTGTAACTTTGGGGTTTAAAAACTGGTATAGACGATATCGTCCTATCAAAATAAAACCGGTCAAAATGCGGGAACGTCTTAAAATGCATTACTTGTCTATAGCATTAAGAGAAGCATCTACAAACCGACCAGCCAACCAAAAAAATCTATCTTTCTATCAAACTATCCTTCTTTCTATCTTTTTATACTTACTATCTATCTTTTTCACATGTGGGAGAAAAGAAATATTTACCATGCAATCCATCTATCATTCCAGTTATCTATATAATCAATAAAGATAGATATGTAAATTGTTCTCTACCTTCCTATAGCCAATCCCCCATATAAGATACTGGTACAAACTAACAAACAGACCATAATTATATATAGAGAAGCTGTGCTCCAAAAAATGCACTTTTGTGTATTGCATTTGCATGCCTCTACTTCTATCTCTGGCATCCCCAGCCACATTCTTTTATTCATAATAAAGATACAAGCTATAGAGGAAAATTTTGGATTTTTTTCTAGAGGCATCTAGGTACACTTGAAGTCGACCCCTCCCCCCCCCCCACACACACACACTTTCAATTTAAATAAAAAACAAAATGTAGATTTTTTTCCAGGACGTTTTTGCTTGGGAGGATTGTGATACTCTCCACTAAAATAGTTATAAACCTTCCATAGACCTATTGCTATATTGCAAAGGAGAACCATATTGGTTCAGCGGTTAGCCAGAATATTTGGTACAGGCAGACATACATAAAGATAAATCCTGTTACTTGTATTTATAGATTATCCGATGCTCCCCTAATCAACTAGAAGCTATAAAATGTGAAAAAAATTGACTGAAGAGGACTCTAGGGACGCTTGCTATAAACTAGTTGCTAATCTATTCCTTTTACCTTTAATAACATACCAAAACCTTACATGCAACTAAAAACCCAAGAATATATTAATAACAAGGATGACAACATCCATCAGTAAACCCACCAATAAGCATATCAATGAAGAACAAAGAAATTAAAACGTTTGATTGTTTTGTGGATCTCAGAAAGGATAGGGACTTTAAATTTAAGTGTCTAAATTTGCCCCCAAAAGAAAACAATTCAACAAAAGGCACCCACAATATTTGAATTACAAAAAATAACATGGATTAATACGACCTAGCATCAAGGGGCTTTGTATTCGAAGGGGCAGAGAGGGGATACAATTAGCTTAAAACCATCCCAATCCTTAAATATGAAAAAATAAGATAGCCTAACACTATTAAAAGATCTATGTGAAGCTTACCTGAAATAGAGAATCCATCTATTCTGTACTTATTGCAAATTAAACTTCAGACAAAAAAAACCTTTACTACTTTATATGATGGAATATGTGATATTTTATAGCCTATATGGTATGTCATAATGAAAAGTGGTCCGAACTGACTTGTTATCGACAAGACATATAAATCCATGCCAATTCACTGATAATATTCTGTGTAGTGTGATATAACAACAAAAAAACAAGGGATAAGGTGGTTTTAAGCTATTTTAAAACGTTACTTCTTGAATAACAAAAATAAAAAGTCTGTGTTCCTTTTGAACAATCATATAAGGTTGTAAAATAATTCCACGATTTTAACTCAAGAAATCTTCCACATTTTTTTCAACAAGTTTTATTGTTGTTTGTTTTGAAAAGAAAAGCTTTTCTGCAATTCAGTATGGGTTCGCACGTTCTTCTATCATCACAGCATAACGAAGTAGTATATTTATGAATGTCTGAATTTCCCTATAAAATCTTTGATAAAAAGGTGTAATGTGGAAAGCGTAGCAACTATTTTTATAATCAGTACCAAAAAGTGTGTACTACGTCAAATGATATCACATGGACATTCTCCTTAAATGTGTTACTAGCGAATAGGCCTCCCAAGGCACTTGAAGTGAGGGAGAGGGAGTGTTGACCTCCGCTCTTTTACTTGTTTTAAAGAAAAACTAATCTTATTTAGTGAAGTTAAATTTTTTCTAAAGGCAATTTCTCTACGGAGGGTGGTGGTACCATCTCTCAAATTAGTTATAAACCTCATCAGGACCTATGAGAACCTACACTTTATAGGAGAACCATATTGGTTCGGCGGTTAGCGAGATCATTTGGGAAAGATAGATACAGAACCTGTCACTTTTAAAGACAAAATAATTCTTATTCAAGTTACATATCCCTCTCTTTGGCCTGAAAATTATAAAACCCTAAAGAAAATAAACAATAGTTAAGGCAAAAAAATTTGCGAACTAAATCATGTTTTTAAAACATGCTGTCAGAAAGAACTATGACCTAAACAAAATAAAATAAAATAAGACAAGACCAGTTATTTCCATATATATCTTGTTCATGTGTTTTGGAATGAAACGATAAAGAGCGATGTGCTTTGTAAATATACAGAGATGATATAGAAATTTCAAAATAACATAACATACAAACACAAATTGTAGTGAAGCCGACCTCCTAAAAATTCTAGCCTATTAAAAGTATCAGTAGTATTATTGTAAGATCTCTAAAATGGTTTGGACAAACATAAACCTAAAAAGAATCTTTGCTTTGTTCTATGTAGGTTTTAGGCTATAAAACCCCATAAACAAGATATTGCCCATGAAAAAATATTCTTCTTTCACTCTCTCTCTCTCTCTCTCTCTCTCTCTCTATCTATCTATCTATCTATCTATCTTTCTTTCTATCTATCTATCTATCTATCTATCTATCTATCTATCTATCTATCTTTCTATCTATCTATAACTCTCACTCACTCTATCTTAACTATCTATTATTCTCTCCCTATCTTTTCTTATCTCTTTCTCTCTATTTTCTCCTCTTGCTCTATCTCTCTCCCACTCTTTTTCTATCCAATTCATATGGTCACTAAGAAGTTTAAGCCCAATCCTTTAAATGTCATGATTTTTTTCAGGGTTTAAATTTTCAATCTGTTACCTAAAATTTTAAAACCTAAAATTTAAACAGCAAATCAAAATAAACTTTATAGAGTTTACTTTAAAATTTGTATCATTTTGGTATTTTGTAAATAAATGTTAAAACTTATTTTTATTTTTAAGGAACAGACTGTGGCAAAAAATTTGCAAACGGTCAAAATGTTTGCACATTTTTTTTCTAAAGTAGACTTTCTCTCTTCTAACAATTATTTTCTAGGGACATTGAGTGGGGCGTATTTAGGTTTTTTAAAAGGGGTGTTTTTTTAGATGAATTTTTTACTCTCTGTAAAACATCAATGCTGTTATTAATTTTAACCAAGTAGATAGAGGTTTCAAATATCAATACATTAACTTAACATTTATCATGAACTTAGAATCATGAAAATTGTCAGGTTTTATCAGCTCATTATTTTTTTTTTTTTTTTTTGGGGGGGGGGGAGTGTTCCAATTTACAACACCCCTCATGTGTCATTCCATTTTTGGGTAACTCTTAGGGTTAGAATACTGTAATTTGGCCCAGTTTAACATGTTTCAATAATATAGGACAAATATTCTGAAGAAAAAAAAACAATAGTAAAACATAATTAATGAATATTTTGATTAAATGAATAGTAGTTAACAATTTATTGTTCGATGGGTGTTAGTTTACATAAAATCATCTATAATCAAGTCCTAGAATAAATGTGATTGTGACGTCATAAAAATGAGGAAGATGAAAGGAGAAGTAGGAAAGAAAACCCTAAAAAAATGAATAATCCCTCATTTTTATAACGTCACATGTCTGATTTTTGTCCAGTTACTTTATATTCTGCTTATTTAGTTCTGGCACTCTTCAAGCGTTAATGTTCGTTAGTCTTACCGTTTCATTGCACCGCTTTTATGGATAATGTCATCCTTGTTTAATTTATGTCGTGTTTGGTTAGGTTATAGTAAATAAAGGGAGCCCCACAGGGCCCAGAATAACTAACCCTATCCTTGTAGATTTTAGTCCAAAGTAAGGCGTAATTTCCTGGACAAAAGAAGTGTTCATTTAATTCTACCAGTAAGATTTCAAGAATGGCTGTATTAATATAGATATGTTGTCATTGTCAGGTTTTAGTCTATTTATCTGGGAGTATGCACTGATCAAAATTTTTTTAGGGCGACCTGAAAAAATACAATGTTGAATGTTTCATCCTATTTTATAAAGTAGTAAGGTTATTTTGTCTGTAAAGATCTCATAATAACTCATCTAGAATCTTCATGATAGGGTAAATTCGCTTGGTTCTTAGGAATTTTTCAGCTTATCCTATTTTAATTTAAGTCTTTACTTAGGCATCTTTACTTCCCTTTTTTTATGATTTTAGGGGAGTTTTATATTGGTTAAATGAGGAAGTTTTTCACGGTTTTAAGTAAATATTAGGAATAGAATCAGTGATTTTATACTTTAAGTTTTTGTTATTTTGTTGACATGACTAAGAATAGGTAAAAAAATAGATGGAAAAAAGAAAAATAGAGAGAGTTTTATGGGGTTTATAGCCTAAAACCTTCATAGAACAAAGAAGAGAGAGAGAGAGAGGTTTATTCAGAAAAAAGATAAGGTTTGAACAAGGATGACAACATCCATAAGAATAAAAAGGGCATTTGTTTAACGGAAGCTGGTTTTACTTATTTCTTTATTTGTTAAAAACTAATTAAAGAGTAGCAGTGCGCAAAAAAAGTCCTGCGAAAAAAATGAAAATGCCTGTTATCTTTTTCTTTATCTTTTACAGCAGGTTTTAAAAATGGCAAATTAGCAAATTCTTTAGTTTCGAGGGGACAAAAACTAAATTAAAACAAGGATGACAACATTCACAAAAGTGATTCTCTAAAATCAGAAAGAAAGACAAATGAACAATAACGCTTTTAGAGTGTCGAAACCTATTAAGCAGAAAGTTAATTTGTAAGTTTGCACAATTGCTTAAATGCAGGATAATACAGTAAAAGGACTTACTTTCATTTTTAGGATTTGATTATAGAGATGTCACGCTTATATTATTGTACCTTGTTGTCCTAGGAATCATTATTCTAAAATCCAATGAATAGGATAATTATATTGTTAAAATAATTAACAGAACAATAGTCATAACTTTATTTACTTTGTATATTGTTCAATTCAATTAAATTGATAATCAAAAATCAAAAAAGAAAAAAATCTAAACAGAACTGACCATGGAAAAAAGACTTTTAGGACATAGGCACTGCTAAATAATGGTAATTATTTATGGTATTATAGATGTCTTTATTGTAAAACATTAACGGTTGGGTCTCCTGTAACTCCAAGGAGGGGGTATAATCAAAGCCCCCTCATCTACTATCTGAAAAGCTTTAAGAGAAATGTCTTATGTTAAACAAGTTGTATTTTCAAAAGGTTTGTTCGGTTAGGTTATGTAGAGAATTAGTTTTATCTTCCTATCAATTACCTCATACGAGCGAGGTTGCTGTACATGACACTCTAATGTCAGGTCGAACAACCCAGGATAACTAAGGGGAGCCAAATATCTCCCATTCCTTAACTCTTATATTAACACCCATCAGACGACCAACTCATTGATTGCACGACCTTTGTCTGAGAAGTCCTAACTGTGTATGGTAATGAATTGCGCCTATTTTGGGCCAAGGCATTCCCTCCTACTTAAATATTAATTTCGAGCAACTGACATAGCAGCAATAGGAGCCATATTTAAGTCTTTAGTTATGACGCGGTGTCGGGCCGTGATTCGAACCTGACGACAAGCGGATGCGCTACGTTTAGATTTATCTAAATTTATGATTTGGTTTTGATAATATACAGGGTGCGTCACATAAATCGGGACATTTTTTAAACGACCATAGCGCGAAAACTACTTGACCAATCAGGACGTTTGACCCCACTATAGAAAGCTTAGGTAATGACCTTTTAGCACAAAAAAATCTTTGGACGAAGATGGACGTGTACACCGAGCTGGACGCGTATATGTTCAACAAGGCAGATTCCAAATGCGCCGGTGGTTAAGTGCGCAAAATCACAAAACGTAGGGTCCGACAGGGAAGGAGTTGGAATCTTGACCATAAATTTTGTGGGTGTCTTAGGCTCATTGAGACACACATTTTGCCGTGTTCAAATCCATTTTAGCTCAATCCTAGCCGAAATCTGGTCGATTTTTCAAGATTTTGAGCCTTAAGAAATCACAAACAGTAGGGCCCGACAGGGAAGGAGTTGGAAATTTGACCCAATTTTGAATTTTTTGTGTCTTAAGCTCATCGAGACACGCATTTTGAGTACTTAAAGTCCACTGTAGCTAGATCCTAGCCCAAATGAGAGCAAAAACATGGATTTTGTCAATTTGGCGGTTACTCATGATCCTAAGGAAATGTGGCCTCCCAGTATCCCGATCTTAATTCAATGGACTTTTGGGCCTAGGGCTACTTTGAAGCATGTACCAATAGACGTACCCATACCACAAAGACCTACCTCATTGCCACTATCAAGGAGAACTACGCCAGCTTGGACAGGTACATTTTAACCTGGACCTGTCGGCGGTTGAGGAGGCGGGTAGAGACGGTGATTGAGGCTGGCGGCGATTTTATTGAATAATCTACTAGTCATATACCTATTTTGCTTCCCAGTTTTTAAAATTCAATAAAATCTTTAAAATTGACGATTTTATGTTCATTTCTTTAAAAATTACAAAATGTCCCGATTTATGTGACGCACCCTGTATATATTGTATGTACAAAAAATTATATCCTTATATATTAAAAGGATGCAATTCATTAAATTTTAATATTAAAACCTGCCAAAAATTCAAGATAAACTTTTTATTTTTTCACACACACAAACACATACAGAAAAAGGAAACAAGGATAGCAAAGACCACTAAGGGATAAGCTCATACATTTAAAAGGAAGAACAACATTGAAAATGGAAGAAAAAACAATAATAGCAGAAAGCTAGACAGACAAAGTAAGTAACGATGATCAATGGCCATACAAATCTTAAAGGGCGAATATAGGTTTGATATGATATGGGCTTATTTCAAGCGTGCAATTATATAGATTACAAGTAACTTAAAGACATTGACATATTTAACTGTATAAGTCCGTTTCTAGCCTAAAACCGAACTGATTCGTTGATATAATTACGCCATTTGCGTAACTTGTGTGGTTCCCTAAGAAATCCAAACATCCCTGCATCACACAAGGCTGCGTCGGAAGGTTGTATTATAAAGCTTTTGTTCAATCATAGTCATAATGAAGACGAAAGGAATGGGGAAAAAAAGGATGCTGCAACTTTTACTTTTGATCAAATAAATTTTTCATAACATAATTTTGTAAAAGTACATTGAAAAAGGGAGGGCTGAAAACTGATTTTAAAAAAATATTTCAAAATTAAAATATTATGTTTGTTTGCTAAAAGTTGCATCATGTTTGTGTCTTTACCCAGGCTACAAAGGGTAAATATATTTTACATATTATATATTTTTATATAAATAAATTGTATTCATCATGAATAAATCTAAAATCTTAGTAGAGAAAATAAATTTAAAAACTTAATATTTATCTTTATAATGCACTATAAAGCAAAATTTTTGATGCTATTTAAAATTTGAATAAAATACTATATAATTAAATTAAATAAACATTTTAATTATCATTTAAGATGCATGCCAATCAAATAATCAATTAAACTTAAGAAAACTAGTCAAAAAAAGTCTTGTAAAGGGCTAAAATAAACGATTTTGTAGGCCATCTCATTTATTATATGTTGAAGAAAACACGAAAATTGTAAAATCTACTTAAGGATTTTTTTGAATTTTTAAATTTAACATAGATATTCTAAAACTATGCAATGGCACCTTTGATATAAGCTCATATCATATCAAACCTATATTCGCCCTTTAACTCTAAAATTTCAGCTGTCTATTAATGATAGAAAATGTATTTAAGAGCATTAATGTTAGACCTACGGACAATGTAATTTGTATATAGACATGAGGTATAAAGTTAATATCAATTAATAAATCTTCATCCCAAAAAATAACACCTCGAAGTAAAATAATTATTTAAAATTTAATGGCAATCATAGCATAATCTATAGACTGACGGACCAAAAAATAAATATTGGCACACATTGATAATTGGAATGTTCACAAACGAATTTACTTTAGGAATTATGATCAATATCAACTTGGCCTTTAATTTCAGAACCATTTAAGCTTCTCTAGTATGACAGGATTTGGGTCAAACGCTATATCTTTTTCTTAGCATCTCCATTCCTGTCCGACTTTAGATTTAAAAATCCTTTTAATCCGGCAGTTTTGTGGTAAATATTAAGTTTGGGCATGTGTATGGGGGCGTACTATGTCATTTCATGGATATATAGATAGGTAAATATAAGGTTTGGGTATGTGTATGGGGGCGTTCCATGTCATTTCATGGATATATAGATAGGTAAATATTAAGTTTGGGTATGTGTATGCAGGCATACTATGTTGTTTCAGGGATATATAGATAGGTAAATATTAAGTTTGGGCATGTGTATGGGGGCGTTCCATGTCATTTCAGTGATATATAGATAGGTAAATATTAAGTCTGGTAATGTGTGTGTAGTGTATGGGGGCATTCCTGTCATTTCAGGGATATATAGATAGGTAAATATTAAGTTTGTGTATGTGTATGGGGGCGTTCCATGTCATTTCAGGGATTTATAGATAGGTAAATATTAAGTTTGTGTATGTGTATGGGGACGTTCCATGTCATTTCAGGGATATATAGATAGGTAAATGTTAAGTTTGGGCATGTGTATTGGGGCGTTCAATGTCATTTCAGGGATATATAGATAGGTAAATGTTAAGCTTGGGCATGTGTATGGGGGCATACTATGTCATTTCATGGATATATAGATAGGTAAATATTAAGTTTGGGTATGTGTATGCAGGCATACAATGTAATAGATAAGTAAATATTAAGTTTAGGCATGTGTATGGGGGCGTTCCATGTCATTTCAGGGATATATAGATAGGTAAATGTTAAGTTTGGGCATGTGTATTGGGGCGTTCAATGTCATTTCAGGGATATATAGATAGGTAAATGTTAAGCTTGGGCATGTGTATGGGGGCATACTATGTCATTTCATGGATATATAGATAGGTAAATGTTAAGTTTGGGCATGTGTATTGGGGCGTTCAATGTCATTTCAGGGATATATAGATAGGTAAATGTTAAGCTTGGGCATGTGTATGGGGGCATACTATGTCATTTCATGGATATATAGATAGGTAAATGTTAAGTTTGGGTATGTGTATGGGGGCATTCCATGTCATTTCAGGGATATATAGATAAGTAAATATTAAGTTTGGGCATGTGTATGGGGGCATACTATGTAATTTTAGGGATATATAGATAGGTAAATATTAAGTTTGGGTATGTGTATGGGGGCGTTCCATGTCATTTCAGGGATATATAGATAAGTAAATATTAAGTTTGGGCATGTGTATGGGGGTGTTCCATGTCATTTCAGGGATATATAGATAGGTAAATATTAAGTTTGGGTATGTGTATGGGGGCGTACTATGTCATTTCAGGGATATATAGATAAGTAAATATTAAGTTTGGGCATGTGTATGGGGGCGTTCCATGTCATTTCAGGGATATATAGATAAGTAAATATTAAGTTTGGGCATGTGTATGGGGGCATACTATGTAATTTTAGGGATATATAGATAGGTAAATATTAAGTTTGGGTATGTGTATGGGGGCGTTCCATGTCATTTCAGGGATATATAGATAAGTAAATATTAAGTTTGGGCATGTGTATGGGGGCGTTCCATGTCATTTCAGGGATATATAGATAGGTAAATATTAAGTTTGGGCATGTGTATGGGGGCGTTCCATGTCATTTCAGGGATATATAGATAGGTAAATGTTAAGTTTGGGCATGTGTATTGGGGCGTTCAATGTCATTTCAGGGATATATAGATAGGTAAATGTTAAGTTTGGGCATGTGTATTGGGGCGTTCAATGTCATTTCAGGGATATATAGATAGGTAAATGTTAAGTTTGGGCATGTGTATTGGGGCGTTCAATGTCATTTCAGGGATATATAGATAGGTAAATGTTAAGTTTGGGTATGTGTATGGGGGTGTACTATGTCATTTCAGGGATATATAGATAGGTAAATATTAAGTTTGGGTATGTGTATGGGGGTGTACTATGTCATTTCAGGTATATATAGATAGGTAAATATTAAGTTTGGGTATGTGTATTGGGGTGTACTATATCATTTCAGGGATATATAGATAGGTAAATATTAAGTTTGTGTATGTGTATTGGGGCGTTCCATGTCATTTCAGGGATATATAGATAGGTAAATATTAAGTTTGTGTATGTGTATGGGGGCGTTCCATGTCATTTCAGGGATATATAGACAGGTACATAGGTAACCTAAACATTTAAAAATTTGCCTGCAATATTTCGTTAGTTTTGAAATAAAGTATAGTTTTGTGGGATAAATTTATCTTGATGGTCACAGGAGCAATCTAAAATCAAAATAAGCTTTATGGAGCCTTTTTAAAGCAAATATTCCTGGCACTAGAAGTACCTGGAGAATCATGTTGGCTTTCTGACAAAGGTTACGTAATCAGTTTAACCAATGATTTAACTGCTCAGATCAACCAATATACTGCTATCCCTTTATTGCAGGGCTAACCAGTTCACAATGTATCCTAACTCAACTTGAAATAAAGCAAAAATAAACAAACTATAAACTACCAATCTTCTTATTTTTAATTAACCCATTAGTGCCGAGCGCCACTTTTATGGGCCGATCGAGCTGTAAGTTTCAGGGAAGCTTTATAATGGTCAAAACGGAATTCGTATTTTTTTGTTTTGCTCCAGTGGCGTGCACAGGAAAGTTGCAAAAAAAACCGGTTCGGCTTGGCCATAAATACCAACCAGGCATTAACACCCGTTTTTGGTGCTTTCCCCCAGTTTTAAAACCCAGTTGACCTGTATAAACCCGGTTATTTTGACCAAAAATCGAAAAATGTAATTTTTGAACGCCAAAAGTGAGATGAACACTTTTTAGAACTTTGATACGATCCGTAATTGAAAACTACACAACCTCATGTAATCTAAAGAGCTACAAGTATAATACGAAGCGATTTATTTCAAATTTCGTGTTTAGCCGGCGATTTCGGGTAAAAAAACCCTGTTTTGTTGTTGTTGTCAAAAAAGATCTATTAGTGAAACCGGGTAATAAAAATTTCAGACTCAAAATGGAAATGCCGAACCGGGCCTATATAGGGCGTAAAAAAACGATAAAAAAATCAAATAAAAAATAATAATTTAAATAAAACGAATTCACAAATAGATGTACTTGTCAATAAACTTTAGATTTAACGAAAAAAATCAGCGACTTTACTATAAAAACAAAAAAGTTAGATGGGGTATTTTGAATTTTTATGATTTTCAAACTTTGTTGATCTATACCGGCAAACGGAAGTAAGCAAAACTACCTGCTCCAGGGGGAAATGAAAGCCAGGGTAGTAGAGGGGGGATTCATACTGAGAATGATGCAATTATGAAGCCGAAAACCGGTTTTTTTACATTTTCTGGCACCGGGTTTTAAAACCCGGTTCGGCACTAATGGGTTAACTTCAAATACGGGAAGGGGGTCTTGTGTTCGACTAGGCATATTGAGGGAAACCGCTATCAATCCTTACACCCCTGAGGCATGTCGGGTTCTTGACGTACTGCTCAAGAAACACATGATGGGAAAGGGGTAAAATTTTGCCAGGGGAGGCTGTCCTGTCAAATATGGGTAATAAGATAACTTTTGGGGGATGGGAGAGGCGCCTTTCAGTCAGTGCATTTTTTTTCAGGGAGTGTCTTTTCCCTAACTAAAAAAAGACAAATTTGTGAAATGAAAAAAAAATAATTTTAATTTTCAATGTTGCAAAAAATATTTTGTAAAAAATTGCGCAATTATTTGCCCCTTGAATGCATTTTTGTGTGTATATCTTTCGGCTAGGAATTCCACTATTGGCTGTTTCTATAGTTACAAGAAATTATAGGATAACATAACAATATTTCTTGTAGTAACCTGTTACTTTACTGTGATTTAATGTCTTTAGAAATTGTCTCATGTTAATGCATCTTTTGGCATATATTATATACATTATACATATGTGATTTTATATCAATAAGAGCGATTGCATATTTATATAATTTAGAGATTAGTAAAATGTTTTTGTTTTTTTTTCTTTGAGTTTATTTAGTTTGTTGTATTGTTCATCTATGAGTCAAGTCCTGGTACTGCAGGTGCCAGGTATAACATTCTATCCCCCCCCCCCTCTCTTAGAAACCTCTGTTTTGGTGTACCAGAAAGATATCTTGATTAATAAAAAGCAGGATTATTGTATTATCCCTCCTCAGACAACCAACCTCTTGATTTCACAACATTTATCAAAAAGTGCTCTGGAAATTATTGAAACCTAATCCACTTGATTTGATAGGCGAAAATATATCCCTACCCCCCTAACTTTGGTTTAAGTGGTAAATGTCAAAATGGTACCATATTAATGTTCCTACTTTCACTATTTGTCAAATTATGTCGCAATTTGTCCGAATATAATCACGCAACCTTTCCTGAGATATGAAACATCTCAAAAACTCTAGGCCAGATTGATGTAATTAATAATTGAGTAGATTCCACAAGAAATGCGGATCATCTTGTGATAAAACGTAAAATGCAATTATCTCTGCGCGAAGCTTATCAATCTAACATTGCCTAAAGGATTTTCCCTTTCTATCTCCATGTGCATCTTAATCCAAACTTCAGTGAATCAGGGCTACTCACATAAAGCTGGATGGTACGTTACCAATGCCGCGGATTGAAGTGTAATTCTGACGCCATGTTTTAGCATATCTAGTTGAGGGATTAGCCAGATTAGCTTGACGCGGCCAAATAACTTTTTTTACTCTTTCTTTTTTTGCGTTTCTCTTTTTTTGCTTTTTTCGCGCTCTCTTTCTTTTTCTGTCTTAATATATCTTACTGTATCTATCTATAATTTCTATCTATCTATCTATCTATCTATCTATCTATCTATCTATCTATCTATCTATATAAAATAACCCTAAATAGGCCTAAAAGGCATATACTACAAATACAGCGTTTTATTTTTACATCTACTTATGCCTACTAAGGGACAAGTTTTATCAAAAACGATGGTCTTTTTTTAACTTTAAATCTGTATCAAACCGAGTCATACTAATGATGTTGATAGATAATGTTGATAGAAACTGTATTTGGCATGCCTTTACTAATATATGCTATTACGGTAATAGGCTAGGGTTTTATCAAAAGGTTTAGTTTCTTGGTTATTATCTTATATTTGTTTATCAGAATATTTGTTCTAGGTTTTCCTTATGCCTATTTTTATAAACCTTTAGCTTGAGCAAAAATAAACAAGTACAAATATATCCATTATATATATTATGCTCTTGCTGGAGATGTAAAGAGATGTCTACAGTATACACCCCAGAAAAATTTACACCCTGTTAAAACTCTGTAAACGCCCCAGTTTTAGAGATGCTACGCTGCCTCACAACTTTTTTTGTACATCACACATTTGACCAAATCCGTATCAAAGTTGACGTTCTTTTGGGCATATTTCAACATTTTTTTAGATGACCTAAAGCAGGCACTAACTTTTTAGTAGCGAAGATACTAGATATAAGTTTATTTCATGAGACTGTTTAACGTCATAAAATATATGTATTATTCTCCATTTATATGTCTAAAAAGCTGTTTGGACTGATACTTAAACTTTTTTAGACAACTAGCTGACGTTCTTACACTCTATTACTCATTTATGTATTAAAAACGTACAAAAAATTAAAACTAATTGTTGATCATCTAATTTTTGTAGAATTCACAAGCAATCTTTCACGGTGGATAGATTTAGCATCTTACAAAATAAATAAGTTACATAACTGTGACTGCGCCCCTTGCATTTATTAATTATTCTCCAGTAGTGTATTATTAAGCCCTAAAAAATAAAATCATTTCTCGTATTCATTCGAATCCGGTGGATAGGAACCGGTTCTCATCCATACGAAAAAATCATTTCTCGTATTCATTCGACACCTCGGGGCTAAAAAAAAACTGGTTTTAATCTTATAATTGTACATTCTATATCCGCGGAAAGCTGTTTATAATACGATGCGAGAAATAACTATTCTTCTAGAAGTGGTCCATCTTACTTGATAAAAGTTATGAAGCTCTTCATAGTGCCAATAAAAATGTTACGTCATACAATACAAATGACCAATTATAGGTCAATACACAGACTAAATTACAATTGGCAGGCCAGTATACGTTTTAATTGGCCAATGGTAGGCCAGTATGGCGTCATTTTTTTATGGCACTATAAAAAGCTCTAACAATTATAGCTTTTTTTGTTGTGTTATGTATTATGTTGTAATGTTTTTACTTATATTAACTTAAAAACAAGCTATAATATGTACATTTTATATTATGCAATTTTTTGGTAAAAAATCCACACATTTATTATATTCTAATAATTGCAATAATTCATGTTTCATTGAATTATACCAATGTACTTTGCGTTATTTATGCAAACTAGCAAAATTTCGGAAGGTTTTTCTCCATTTTAAATATATGTGAAGATTCCTTAAACAATAAAGTAACATTTATAAAGTGTAGCAAGCTCTTACAATTATCATAAACGTTGTCTGATAAATCTCTCTCAAAAACAGATATATTTAATGTTAGGAATTATTTGTGTTTTGTTAAATTTGTTGAAGTTAATGAATATCTTTCTCTTATAAATTAAACTAGAAATTTATTTCTTTCAAAGGCACCAAAACCCTCAAATTATTTAGGTGCTTTCACTCTAAACAGCTAGCGAGAAAAGAAACCCCCCATATGTTATTTTTTTTAAAGCGAAGATTGTCTATAATTAGGGTCGGTCCGTACGTCCGTCCGTCCGAGATAGATAGCTTTTATTCGTTAATTTAGGCATGTTAGAATTGTCCTGTCGATTTCAAACTTTGCATGATGATTCCTGTAGTAGTTAGGTACGATTTAGAAAGCGTAGCAACTCTATAATCATTACCAGAATGTCCGTACGTCCATTTTAAACACGTTGATTTTTCTACTTTTTTAACAACAAATTTTTATGTGATCTAATTATCCGTTTGATCTGATTTTTGGTATATTGATTCCAGGGACAACAAAGAACAATAGTATAAGCGAAGCAACTCTATAATCAAGTCCTAAAAATGTAAGTAAGTCCATATCAAGCAGTTTTTCAACAAATTTACTTACAATTTTGCTTCGACTCTTTCGATACTTTTATATTCTGATTATTCAGTTCAGACAAAATACAAGTGTTAATGTCCGTTTTTCTTACCGTTTCAGTGCTTCGCTTTTATGGATGTTGTCATCCTTGTTTTTAAATAAATTGTAAATAAGAAGGAGGATAGTTTTTTTCTTTATGCCTAACCACTACGGAAGTCCTTAATATTAAAGGGATATTCTGTACCCAATATAACCTTTATTAACAACACAAACACAAAATATATTAAAACTATCTACATTGTATTTACACCTATTCATATGGTTAGTTATGACTTTTAGTCAGGCGTAAATATTGATGTTCACAAACATACTAAAGACAATAAATCTATATATATATAAATGTATATTGTATAACCTATACAACTACCTGGATCCAGTGTTGGGTACCTTTTTGTCTGCTAGCAAAATGCTTTTGTTCTTTGTTAGTATTCCCGACGCTATTAGTTTATATTTAACTCCTTCCCCCTCTATTGTTCTACTCTAATACGAAAACTATTATATGTTTATTACTTGATCAGCAATATGTTTCATTTTAGCACATAGGTAATACGGGAATAGTTATTTATAGCATCGTATTATGGATAGCTTTCCGCGGGTATTAAAATGTAAAATTGTAAGATTAAAACCAGTTTTATTTGCTCCGAGGGGCAGAAGGCCAGTACTAAACAAAATGGAATCAATTTTATGATTATTATTTTTGTGAAAAATGTTTGTAATACGATGCTCTACATTATTTTTCAGTATGGCTGAGAACCGGTTCTAATTCAGCGGATTTTTATCAAATTCAAAATTCAATAAAAGTTCAAAAAGTTGTTAACTCAACAAATACTTATTTTTATTATGATACTTTGGGGACTATTGTAATAAACTGCAAAATGTCTTCTCCCTCCCTCATTCTGTAAATTCACCCTATTAGTAAAAATTATTTTAATATTCTTGTACTTTTACTGTACTTTCTGTTCATTGCGATTTTTATTACTTTATATTGGTCCTATTTAGTTATTTTTATTTTATTTTACTAGGAAAGAGAATGCTATTTTTCATATTAAAATATTCTTTTGCTATAATATTAATTCAAGAAATTGGTCACTAAGTCTTTATTTTGGTGAACCTCTAAACCAAATCTAGATTAATGATTATATGGTTAAACGTTCTTCAGACAATCAACCCTTTGATTGTACGACCTTTGACTGAGTGTCTTAAATGTTAAATAATTTATTTAGAACCGATTTTTAACGTCTTTAGTAATGACACATTATTGTGCTGTGTTTAGAACCTAGCACCTACCCGACAACGAGCAGGTGCTCTACGTGATACTCCAAAGTCGCAAGTTTTATTATATGTTAGTCATGTCCACTATATTTAATTCAATTTTTACTGTTGATATAAAGCATTAAAATTGTAGTTATCTACAGAAATGCTTTTTTTTATTGACTTAGCCTTATTGAACATAATCGTCCTTGTATTTTAGAAAACGTATCTCTATCTTTAATTGCATCTTGGCTATTTAACTTTGCCACAGATTAAACTCAACCGCAGTACGACGCGGCAATATGCAGTATAGCCGGTGGTTGAATAGTTAACAAAGCAATGGCGGGAAAAAAAGTTGGTATAAAAATCACTGCTGGCCTACCTGGAAAAGGTGAACATTATGTACATACAATCCTATTATAAAAAGTAATAGGCTATTTTTTGTCTGAACCTATATGGGTCTCCTTTATAATGAAGCTTCTTATAGGTCCAGGGAAGGTTGTTAACTATTTTGTTGGAGGTTATCTTTACACAATAAAAGATACCCCTTAATATTTTTAAAAATTTATTTTAAAAATCAATTTAAAAAGAGGTGGCCAACTTTTCCCCCTCCCACCCTAAGTGCCCCTAGAGGTTTCTAGACGTATTGTATTAGGAAGGAAGGTTTATTGTCTGTTTATCGAGATCACATTAACCATTACATCACGTCCGATTGAAATCTCCATTTTAGAGAAGCTTCACATTATTTCAGAATGTATATTGTAAGCTAATTTGTTTTTAAATCTTGGAATGTGTTTAGGCTTATTTTATACTAGAGATGAAGCAATTAGTTTTGAGAATAGTTTTAAACTAATATTAATGTGCATAATTATATCATTTTAAATTGTCTAGTTTTTTTTTATATCCTTATACTAAAGTAACAGGATGTTTGTCTGTTTGTTTGTCTGTGTGTCTATGTATCTGTGTGTCTCGAAGGATCTCGCTAACCGCTGAACCGATCGGGTTCTCCTTAACAGGGTAGCTTCTCATAAGTCCCGGGAAAATTTATAACTATTTTCTTGGGGGGTGGGACACCCCCAACCCCCCCAAAAATGAAAAATACCCCCCCCCAAAAAAAAAAAATTTTTACAATCAAAAAGGATAAGACATTGACCAACAAATTGGTGTACATCCCCATGAGTACACAAAATTACCCCTTCAGTATATTACAATTTGGGGTTGAAAAGTTTGGACACTCAACTTAATAAGCCAACCAATAATAATCCACTAAAGTCCTCAAAGTTATGAAGCCAACGAATAAGAAAACGTTATTATAAAACTTTGGTGACGAGTGTAATACACACCCCATTCTCCCCTCTCTCTCCTTGTTGTTTAAGATCAATAGTGTCTAAACTATATTATATTGCATTGGCAAAGATTTTTATGGCAGCTACTTTATTGATGAACTACAGTATAAAAAATGTATTGGTGCTTCCCCTCAAAGTATCTGGCAAGCAGTCAAACCCCTCCCTTATCCTTAATTTTGAACTTTACAAGATTGAATCAAGGAGCGAGGAAATTTTTCTATATTCATAACCCCTGCAGTGGGGCTACACTTTACACAAAATAATCTAACCTCACCTGATCTTCAGTAAAAACAAATACTATAAATACGCCCTAATTATTTTTAATTTATTTCAAAATATTGTGCTGGGTTGGGAGGGGGGGGGGGTATGTGTACTTTGCGCGATAAAGGCATCAAATAAAAAAATCATAACATAGATTTCAACAAGACAATTTTGAAATTATGAAACAAATAATACAATTATTTTTACATGAACTTTGGTCAATAAAATGTTAGGAATTTGCATAAAGGGTTATAAAATACAAAACAAGGACAGGAAAACAAGAAGCGCAGAAATAACCAGCTAAATTTTTATGACAAGCAAGATGATTTTTACTTAGGTTATTAAATTACTAGCGGCTACGCCCCTAGAGGCCTCTAGGGGTGATTGAGGAGGGCTTGAGTCGAATTTGATAACCCAAATTATTATTTTAGATTTTAAAAGAAAAAGTAAAAAAAAATTTGTGGGGAGGGGGAATTTTTTTTTTTTTTTTTGGGGGGGGGGTAACCCCTCCCCCCGGTTTTAATTTTAGTTAAAAATAATTAAAAAAAAAAAAAATAAGGATAAGGATTTTCTTTATTACTAGACTAGTTGCTACGCCCTTAGAAATTAAAGCTTCTATTTTTAAAGACACAGAGAGTGGTTAGAAAACTAGCTTGAAACCATCACTTAGCCAAAATATGAAAGTAAAAGGGCCTAAAACCATCACAGGACCTTTGTGACGTGTACATAAAATAGAGAACCAATGCAGTTCAGTAGTTATTGAGATCTTAAGTTTCAGAAAAAAACACTTACTACTTTATATAATAAGATTAAAGTAAACGGTATTATTTTGACTTTATTATTATCGATAAGGATTATATAGAGTGGCTTAGTAATTGATAAATATTGCCTTTATACTTTTAAATACACTAGCGGCTACGCCCCTAGAAGACTCTAGGGGGGGGAGTCGCTCTTCCCCCATCTTAATTTTAAGATGGATTATTAAAAAATTTAAAAAATGTTTTACATAATTAAATTACTTTTTATTACTCGAATCCTGTTCTTTGTTAGGATTAGGATATGGTTTTAAATAAGGTCTAAATAGTTTGTCTTCTACTGTATGTCCAAAAGTGATTTAATTTCTGTGTTTTTTAGGGACTCTATATTCAAAGAATTGCCTAAAACCATACCAAACCTATTTTTAAAAATTATATAGCCAAAAACAATTTTAGAACCTTTGAGAAGCTTCACTGTAAAGAAAAACCAATCCTCCGCTACTGACAAAAAAGCTTACTATTTTATATATTAAGATGGATGTTTTTATCCTTGTTTGTCTCACTTAGTGAACCGGCCAAGGGAATCGTCCGTTTGTAATGGGTTGCCCAGTCCCACCATAGGATATTAAGTTAAGTAACAACCAAGGGACAACCAACCCGTTCATTACAGGATTGGATGTTAAACTGTTTTTAACCTATTTTTAAAACATATATCAAAAATATACTATGACACCAGTAGAATTAAACTGCAGAGCCTAAATTTGAATTAAGTCCCCAATAAACTTTTTTAAGGGGATTTAAAAATTAATTTTACTGTTGCTGTGGTCATTTTTGATCAGAGCAAAAGGTCTTTTTTTATTTGGGTAAAATTCGTAGCTTTTAGAGTGTTTTGCTTCATATATATAGTATGCTGGTATAGAGTAAAATTAGGCCTTTTGATTTCATCTAAATTAATTCATTAAAAACTTAATTCTTTACAATATATCAATGAATTAACTTTATCGTGCTTGTTTTCCATCACTTATTTAAAACACAAAAAAATTGGCTGTAAAGGGTTAAATAGTGAAAGATGACAACAAACGTTTACGCAATACAACAAATTTTTTTTTGTCACATATACAAATATGATAAAATATAAGATTATTCAAACTTATTTTTTTAAATATTTTTAAAAAGCATGTATCTTTTATGTGTATAGTTTTCATTCTTTTCATTTTAATTAAATAAAAATTATTTAACTACATTGGAAATAAGTCACTTTGTGAAAACACTCTTTTTTGAATTGTAAAAAACTGAAATGAAACAAGGCTTCTAATTGGTTCAGACTTCAGAATAATATGTTTTATTTTAATGTTAAATTTCTTCTTTATAAATTATTGTTTTAGAAAAAAATTAATTGCATCGAACAGAGTAGAGTTTTTATTATTGTATTGATATAATCTGAATCACATCAAATTGTTCTGTAAGAAACAATTTAACCCTAAAATAAAAAATGCTTTTGCTTCCATCAAAATGATCACAGCAACATATAAAATTGATTTTTAAATCCCCCAAAAAAAGTTTATTGGGGACTTAATTCAAATTTGGGCTCTGCAGTCTGATTCTACTGGTGTCATAGTATATTTTTGATATATGATAAAAAAATAGGTTAAAAACAGTTTAATAAGTTTATGGCCAATGCATTCCTCCTAAAAACTGATACATACTCTATGTTTTAAAATCTGTTATCATGATTTTAGTTTTATATTTTTATACATTTTGTACATCTTAAACATTAAGCAAATCTTAATTGTTAATTGTTTTATCATTATGATTGTCTAGCTTTTTTGTTAAAGATCAATACTTTTGATTAAAATAGTGTACATTTTAAAAAAAATATTGCTTAATTATTAACTGCTTTTAACCTTTGCCTGAAAGTCACTTATTTTTATTATAAATTATAATAATGAGTACCAGTTGGCTCTTAGGTATAGGACAATGGAAAAATAAATTGATATACTTCCCCAATGATAATAAACAAAATTGTCTCTTCTGAAATCTTTTTAAAAATTGGCTAAAAAGTTTGGAGACTGTTGAAAACCAACCAAATAAAATTCAGTCGAACTACTCAAAATTTTGAAGCCAACTAATAGAAAAAAGAGGTTAAAATAGTTTGAGTACCAGGGTAATTTACTTTCCAATATCCCTTTCTTTCTTAGTACCAATTACTCTTAAAATATGCAAGATAATTGATTGTACACAATCTATGTCACTTGCTTTATGGAACAGCGCATATACAAATATTCTAACATACACTTTGACTATCCTATTATAAAAAATAGTGAGATTTTTTTGACTGTAGCAAAGGATCTTGCTAACCGCTGAACCGATATGGTTCTCCTTTACAGATAGTCTTCATTTAGGTCTAGGGAAATTTTGTAACTATTTTGGAAAAGGGTAATTACATCCTTTCAAAAAATCCTTTAATTCTAGAGGCTTTTAGGGGCGAAGCCGCTAGTTTTTCAAATATCTTAATTATGTTTAATCTTAATTCCCATTTAATACACCTATGCTTTATGAAAAATACAACAATGTACTAATTATTGGTTCCATAGTTGTTTATTATTTTAATTGTTTTTTTTTGCATTTGCACATGTTTTGTACATATTTGTTTTTTTTTATCAGGAATTTGAGAGAATTATTGACTTTGAAAGTCGATTAATATCCGCTGGATTAGAGTAAAACAATAGAGGGCGAAAGTGTTAAATAACTGTAATTCCCCTTCCCGAGGACCCTGTACCGACTTTCAATCTGGTTTTTGAGAATCAATTAATAGCATCGGACATATTAACACAGCCAAGTCGATACAAAAGCAATTTGGTAGCAGTTGAAAAAGGTCCTCAACAGGGGGATCCAGATAGATGTCTGAGAATACATCTATACTATATGAAAAGTACTAATAGTTTTGAAGCCAACGAATGATTGATCATTTTCATGAAAGTTTGAGTACCAGTATAATCTATATTCCAATGTCCCCTTCCTCCCCGACAAATACCAAAGTCATAAAATCAACCAACATCTCTAATGCTGATGTATAAAATATGAACAATTTGTGTATATTTTAGCAGGGAGGAAGGGGTCATTGCCACATTGGGCTTTCTATTAAACTGGTCCCCAAAGTTTTACAGTTAGGTTTGCTTATTCATTGTATGAAAAACTTGGGGACTTTTAATAAAATGAAATTGTTTGGTTCATTAATTTGACTGTCCAAATGTTTCAACCACTAATTGTAATCTACAGAAGGTTTAATTTTGAGTATCATCACTGGGGATGTATATTAATTTATCGGTCATCGTCTTATCCCTAAAATCCTTGGTATTATAGGGTTCACGGATTTTGTTTTGATGGAATATAGAAACTAATAGTTATTTCTCGTATCGTATTATAAACGGCTTTCCGCGGATATAGAATGTACAATTATAAGATTAAAACTAGTTTTTTTAGCCCCGAGGTGCCGGAGGCACCGGCTAAAAAAACTGGTTTTAATCTTATGATTGTACATTTCTATATTCGTAGAAAACTGGATATAATATGATGCTAGACATAGTTTTTTCGTATGGATGAGAACCGGTTCCTATCCATCGGATTTGAATGAATACGAGAAACCATTTTATACATTCTTCATAAGTGGCAATTTGTATAGATTAGTCAGTACGATCGTAGTGACCAAGGCAAGTTTTATGCTATTTCACAGACGTTTTTTCTTTCTTTTCCTGTTCCTTTCTTACTCATTTTTATTACATCCTTTTTTACTCTTTCTTTCCCCGTATCTCAATAATTGATTTAATCGTCCTTGTACTTATTGTAAAACATGTCCCCACCGCTGTTTAAAACGCATGACTACGCCAATGATTATTGCGAATTCGTGTATAAACGACGTTTTACCAAAATCCAATGGATTTAATGAAAATAGATGAATGAATGAAAGTCTTTATAATGGATGTATTATTACTTGGATCTTACATCAGATTATCCTGTTCTATAATAATTATCGATTCCCCCCTACCACCCCCTTGACTCCATTCCCTCCCCTCTTTCTGGATGAATGATCTGACCAATAAATGTCAGGCAAATAGCAACATAAATGGATGACAATTTTGTCCTTTCATGTTTCTATTAAGATTTCTGTACAGGGAAGCTAAATCTTGGTCTTGTTCAGTGTTTGAATTGAAACAGTGGATGGGGGGTATCGTTATTTTAGCCAGGTGTCACTTTATTAGAGTTCATGAAAATCTGGTGCAACATCCAAGTAATTATAATATCGATTTCATTAAAACTAACTATTTACAGACAGAAGTATCTTTTAAACCAAAAACATGAACCGTTTTTCTAAAGAAAAAAAATACAGGATACATAAAGAATGTAATAGTTATATATCGCATCGTATTATAGACAGCTTTCCACAGATATCAGAATAAAAATTTATAAGATTAAAACCAGTCTTGTTATCCCCGAAAGGATATTAATCGGTTTCGAAGCCATACTGGAACAAAATGTTATTGTTAGAATACACATCCAAATCTTTTGACTTAACAAATTGTACTTTTTATAACCTTTGTAAGTTATTTTTGTATTTTAAAACGCGCGTTTATGTTCCTTTTGGCTCCCTTTCCCTTAATTTGTCTGTCCATCTTTCTGTATTTGTGTTCTTTATGTTTATGTAACTCATTTAATCTGTTTCCAAGGTTTCAGATTTTAATTGGATTTTTAAAAAAATATTCTTTCAATTTTATAGTTTTCAACCATTTTGCATGAGGTTCAATACCTTAACAGGACCTATGAGAAGCTACACTGTAAAGAAGAATCATACCAGTTCAGCGGTTAGCGAGATCCTTCTGAACACAGAAACAGACAGACAGACAGACACAGACACTGTTCCTTTTATACTGGGATTATTGTGTACATTAATACTTGGATTTCAAGTTTTAGAATATAAGTTATTCATCGCATCGTACTTTAGACAGCCTTCTGCGGATAATAAAATTAAAATTATGAGATTAAAATTAGTTTTGTTTTAAACCAAGGCCTGGGCTAACAAAAGTGGTATTTATTTAATTTTTTTTTAATATTCGTGGAACATTGTCTGTACTACGTTGCTGTATATGGTTTTTCAGTATGGCTGAGAATTAATTCTAATCCAGCTATCTCTGAATCGGTTTAATCAAAGATATTACTCAAACTATGAAGAAAGTGTAAAATTATACAAAGGTAGCAGTGCTTCTATGAGCATATAGACAATTAGACATGCACCTAAGATAGGGCCCATCACAGCAGGCCTGTTATTGCATTATTAACAAGAAATAACAACAAAAAAGTGTTCATACACAATAGATTTAAAAAAAATTATATTAGCCAAGATCAAAATGTTTCATAGTTACTCCTTAATTGATCATTATGCTATCGTCTACATATAAGTCTAGGTTTTTTTTGTGCTAATATACGAAAATAAATTTATAAAACAACTTAAAAGAAGACTTAAACATCAACAAGGATGTAAATATCCAATTATTCATAAGAAGCGAAGAACAAAAAAAATTGTTTAATAAAAACTATGTGCTTTATACAGCAGATGTTTAGTTATCATAAAAAAAGAGAAAATGTTTCAAAAAATCTAAGAAAATCAAAAGAATGTATAGACTATGCGCACAGGCTAAAGGAATTTCAGTTGTCTATCTTAAGTAGCAGCCGAGAGAATCATATTTCCTCTATAGCGTTAGGGTCTGGCTGACAGATGGACTTACGGACAGACAAAACGAATATACTAAACAAGGTTTTTAGATTATAAATAAAGAACTTGCTCCCTATTAAGTTTGTATACTTAACATAAAAAACATAAAAAACATTTATTCAGTGACAGATTACGCCCCGTCTTACGAAGCAGTACATACAATAGTACACCAAGCTACTGCTTAGTACCAGGTGTACTTTACAATTTTTCATAATATTTATAAATTTAAATTGCATGACTAACACTAGATGTTATGTGTGGCACTGATTAGGCTTCCCTAAAAGTAGGAATATGCGTATCCGAGATGTTTGCATTGCCTTTTTTAGGTTGGCATTAGGTTAATAAGAAAAATAAGAAATAATAATGTCAAAATAAGTGTAGGTAAAATTAAATGGACAGGGGAAAAAGAGAAGGAAAGAAGGGTTACAACAAATTTTAAGGCTAGTTTTTCTTAAATTTTAAAACCATTTCTGTAATTAATGATGCAAGGTTTTTAATAAATCCAGGCAAATCAATATATTTTAAGTACATTCATTACATTCTTCAATATTACATATAGATTTAAAAAGTTCATCTTTAAGATTTAATGCAAATATTTTTTTAGGAATATTCTCCTTTAAAAGATCTTTTTCATGACAAAAATTATTCCATAGTCTTTGGAATGAAAATAATGGAAACCTTTCAATTTTTTTAAATTTGGCTATTGGAATATAAAACTCACTAGAATTTCTTAGTTGTCTCTGATTTCTTAGATTATTTCTAATCCATACACCATCAAAAGAATTTGGTAGCCTCCAGCGAATAAAATCATAAAAAAATAGTAGTTTTGTATAAATAGATAGCTCCTTAATAGGCAAAACATTAATTTTTTTAAACAAAGGTGGCGTATGGCTGTTATAAGCGGATTTGTGTATAATTCTAATAGCTTTTTTTTGTAGAACTACTAAAGGCTTAATAGATGATTCTAAGCCACAGCTCCATGCTGGCAAGCAATACAATAAATGGCTATTTATAAAAGAGTGGAATAGTGTTACTAAGGATTTTTCACATAATATATGCTTAACTCTATTGATTAAAAACAGACTTCTAGATATTTTTTTCCTTAAATATTCAATATGGTATTTAAAGTTAAGTTGAGAATCAATAAACACACCCAAAAATTTAATTGCAGGAATTTCACTCTGTTGGTTGATATAACCCAAATATCTAATTTTATCTGTATCATTCTCATTTTCATTATTAAAATCTAATTTAACTTTAATTTGTTCCCAAGTTATGGAATCCTCCCTTTTATTAAAGATCATAAATTTAGTTTTAGTTGGATTAAGAGACATTTCATTGCAACGAAACCAATCACAGATATTTTTAAGTTCAATGTTGAGTATTTCAATTATCTCATTCAAATCTTTTCCTGATATCAAAAAATTACTGTCATCTGCAAAGAGTAGTGTCATTAAGCTAGTACAATTTTTAATATCATTGATATAAACTAGAAACAAAATTGGACCCAAAATACTTCCCTGTGGGACACCCTTGCTGATTCCTAATAAATCACTTTTTTCGCCATTTGTATAAACAAACTGATTTCTATTACTTAAATAGTTTTTAAACCATTCTAATTCTAATCCATGTATACCAATTTTTTAAAGTTTTTTTAATAAAATTGTATGCGAAATTGTATCAAAACATTTAGCAAGATCACAGAATACCCCTATAGTAATTAAATTTTCATTTTTTGCTTGTCCTAGATAATTCAAAAGGTGAATCATAGGATGTAGTGTAGATTTTTTTGCTTGAAATCCATATTGATGTTCATAGATAATTTGATTAAATTCAAGATATCTTGTGAGTTGTTCAGATACAATTTTTTCTAACAATTTTGAAAAAATAGGTAGCAAACTTATTGGACGATAATTGCCAGGGTTACATTTATCCATTTTAGAGCTGTTACTATATTTAAAAATTGGCAAAACTTTAGCAATTTTTAATTGTGAAGGAATTTGACCTGTTTTAATAGATTGGTTAATAATGTGAACAAGAGGTACGGCAATACTATTTATAATTTGTTTTAATAAACAATTTGATAATCCAAACATGTCAGAGCTCTTTTTATTTTCCATTTTTTTCACTAAATTAAAAAGAACATGAATATTTATTTCTCTTAGCTTAAATACACTGTCTGTATCAGGAATAAAGTCGCACGGATTAAGTGGGGAAGGGTTAATTTGGCTGGCAATTTCATCAGCAATTGAAGTAAAATAAGTATTAAATTTGTTAGAAATATCATGATTATTACTGTAAGATGTATCATTGACAATTATTTCATCTATACACGATGTCTTGTCATTTGATTTTGAGATTACTTGTCTTAGAGTTTGCCAGGTTTTTCTTAGATTTTCTTTATTTTGATTAAGTTGTTCCCTGTAAAAAATTTTCTTTGCATCTTTTATTGCCTTATTGTAAATGTCCCTATATGTTGTATATGCAATGTTATTTTCTGGTGTTTTATTTTTTGAATAAATTGTCCCCAGCTCAAGTTTTTTTCGTCTAGAAATCATAAGCCCTCCCGTCATAAATCCCTCTATTTTATGAATATTTTTATTAAATTTAACTTCTTTGATGGGAAAATGTAAATTAAAAGCACAATCAAATACTTCATGAAAGTTTTCAAAACTAATTTGTGGGTTTAGTTCATTAAGAACATTACCCCAGTTGTTCGTGTTTAACATTGCATTAAATTGATTAATTTTTTCACTTGTTATATCCCTGCTGATAAATGTTTTAGGCTTTTCTATTTTTTGTGTTTGAGAACTAACATGAAAAATAGGGAAATGATCGGAAATTGAGTTCAGAATAACGCCAGATTCCAATGTATTATTGCAAGAATTAGATAAAATATTATCAATCAATGTACATGAAGCATGTGTAACTCTAGTTGGTTTAGTAATTAAAGGCAAAAACCCATTAGATAAAGTGTTCTCTATAAAATCATTTGTTTTTAAATGAGATTCAAATTTAAGGAGATCTAAATTCAAGTCAGACATGATGTAAGAGTCACCTTTATAAGATGACATTGCTGCTTGTAAATTTGATATTTTATCAATGAAATATTCCATCTGATCATTAGAACTCATGCCTTGTATTGGAGAATTAGGACGATAGACACAACTAATTATATTGCTTTTTTTCTGTTCAGTAATAACTTTCAATGTTAAAGATTCAAAAAGATTTTCTTCAAAATATGATAAATCATCAATTACAGTAAATCTATGTTTTTTATGAATATAGATTCCAACTCCCCCTCCCTTCCCCTTTTTTCTAGATGAGAATACAAAATTATAATTTTCAAGTTTATATAGATCTTGATCAATAATTGAAAATATTTCTTGAATACAAATTATGTCAAAAAAAATGTTGTTTTGTAGAAGAAAATTGATATATTCTTTAAATTCATCAAATTTCGAGGGTAAAGAACCAAGATTCCAGCTTAAGAATTTTATCTTCCTGCAATTCTTAAATTTATTAATGAGTTGTGTGTTGTCAAAATAGGAACATTTTAAATCTATACTGAGATACGGGCTTTCAATTTCGTTTTGATTTGCACTATTTAATTTATCAGCAAAACATTCATTTAGATAATTAATAAAAGTCAAAATTTAAATAAAAAAATAGCACATAAAAAATGTTGTAAAATTTGTAAAATGTGAGAAAACTTGGGAAATTTTATTAAGGAAGGGAATGAGAGAGGGGGTGAGAATATTTTAACTTCCTGTTGAAATAAGATATTTAGGGTGTATGAAGGACATCTTTAAAAATTGAGGGGAAAAAAATAGCGAGAAATACTATTTTGAATAAAATTCAATTACTAGTTTAATTTAGAAGGTTAAGATTAGGTCATAATTACTATTATATATACTAACTTTGAGCACTATTTAATTGTTCATTAGTTCATTGCATGATTTATCAAAAAACTTCACAGATTGTATCCTGTCTCCTTCGTTCTTAATATATTTGATCACTCTACCATCCAGGTGCCAGCATTTAGAGAATTGTTTACTTCTGATCAGTTTCTGCATTACATCATACCTCATTTTGGTGAGGTCGGCGCTTATCGAGTATCTCTCTACACCATTTTTGACGTCAATTTCTCTTATAGGCAGATTTTTTTTGTTTGAGAGGATAAAATCTTTCAATGGGCGACTATGGAACCTTACAATTATAGGTGGAACTTTGTATGATCCATTCTTGTCTTTCGGTATAGGCAGAATATGGGCATTTTTGATGAATTGACCTGGTTCAGTGGGCATTTTGAGACGGTTTTTGTTCGCCTCTAGTAGAGGTTTGAGGACCTCTTCAACTGCTTTCATGGCTGCTTGATTGTGGCCAAAAGTTATTTTTAATTATTTGCTAGTTTGTAAGAAAACTGTAAGAAAAAGTTGTTCATAAGTTTTAGTTAGTTAATTACGGCTGCATATATCCCAATTAATCATATAGGAAAGTAGCAGCAAAAACAGGTGCTGTCAAAAAATGCACCTCTAAGCTTATACGGCGCTGGTTTTCAGCAAAAGCAGCCAAAAAAAGATAAGCAAAATGCAATCCAATATTTATATCCATCTAATATCCAAAACTCTGTTAGATGAAAATAACTTTTATCTTTCTGTCAGTCTTGTCTTGTTCAACTAAATATAATTTTTTTTCTAGAGAAAACTTTCCCAGCTGCTATTTATGATACTAGCTGATACGCCCCCTAGAAGCCTCTAGTGGCACTTTAAATGTTTTTTTTTAATATTAGGATACCTATCTATGTTGCTTTCAAGTTTCTACGATACCTAGCTATGTTGCGTAGGAGTCTCTTTTAAAACTTAATTTTTGATTTTAGATTTTTTGTGATTTCTCTTGGGAGGGTGGTGGTACCCTCCCCCAACAAAGTTATAAACCTTCCCGGGACCTATGAGAAGCTACCCTGTTAAGGAGAACCCAATCGGTTCAGCGGTTAGCGAGATCCTTTGGTACAGACAGGCAAACACATCCTGTTACTTTATTTTAAGGATATATTTTTCTGTTGTATATTGCCTCTTTTTTATCGTTATTATTATCTGTATGTATGTATGTCTGACTGTCAGTATTAAAGTTTTACTTATTTTTGTTTCGCTTATGTTTATGCAAAAATTAGCTATTTTCTATATAAACATTTGTTGTTGAGAAGAAACATTTGTACTTATAAATCAGAAATTGGGTAGTGGGGGGGGGGGATGGGCCAAAAAAGCGTCATAATAAAATGTATTTGTAGGGACTGCATAAGTTGTTGTGGTTACTGCCAGGAATTAGGCATTTTTTGTCACAATTTTTTAAGGCAATAATATGTTTGATAGGTTTGATTCCTGTAGCATAGACGTCCAAGGGGGGGAATAATGGGGCGATTACCCCCCCCCCCCCATTTAAAATTTACCCCTACCCTGGGGGTGCCGTAGGCACCCCCAACCATTAAGGAGGGGGTATTTACCCCCCAAAATAAAAAATCTCTAATATATAAAAATTTTGCGCGCTTCGCGCGCATTTTTAATAATATATATTTTATAAAATTTAAATTACCCCCCCCAAGAATTTTACCCCGGGGGTAAATTTTGGGGGGGGGAAACTAAATTTACCCCTGCCAACAGATTTCAGGGGGGGTAATTACCCCCCCCAAAGCAAATTTTACCCCCGGGATAAAAAATTTTTTTGGGGGGGGGGTAAAAAAAATTTGCGGCGAGCTTCGCGCGCCATTTTACCCCCCCAAAGACGAATTACCCCCCCCTTAAAATATTTTTACCCCCCCCCAAAAAAAAAGCTTGGACGCCCCTGTCCTATAGGTTCAGATCCTCCAGGTCTCCGGGAAACTTAAAATGGCTTTTTTTACAGAAAAAAATATTATATTTTAGCCTTTTCCGTGTCAAAAAGCAATATATCACCGATTTTCCACTTCTAACCGCCGGTTGTAGTGAAACCCGCCACAGCCGTCACAATTGTACTCCTTGAAAGTAGTAAGCTTTTTTGTCATAACGAAGGATATCTCTAAACGCTGAACCGATTTGGTTCTCTATTTTAGGTAAGCTTTCCATAGGTCCTGTGATGGTTTTACGCTATTTTTCTATCCCATCTCAGTCCCTATATACTAGGGGCATAGCCGCTAGTTTATTAAATAAAGGAGCATATGAAACAAAACCATATGTTAGTTTTGCCATTACCCATACAAATTTCGTGGTATATGCACCCGGGAGGGAGGGGAAATTGGGCTCTGTAGTACACAAGTCCCCAAAGTTTTCTTATTTGTTAGCTTAATAACCTTGGGGACTTTAGTTGAATTTTGATTGGTTAGTTTCTTTAGATTACTATCCAAAAATTTCAACTACTAATGTAATCTACAGAATGGGTATTTTTTTGTATCAAGATTGGGGATGTATATCAATTTATTGGTCATTGTCCTATCCCTTTAGATCCTTGGGTGTGCACATATACTCAAACGCTTACCTTTTTCTCTTAGTTGCAAAGAATGTGATTTATTGTTGTACAACTATTTAACAATGGATTTATTATTACTTGGATCTTACATTAGATTATCATGTACTCTTATACAGTGAATCTTGTAGCTGGATAAATACCGATCCCCACCATCCATCCGCTGTACCCTATCCCCTCCCCTCCTACCTGATGAACAAACTGACCAATGAATGGTGTACATGGTAGCAACCTAAATTGACTACATTTATTTCCTGTCATATTATCCATGTGTGTTCTATGTCCATTATTTTACACTATGATAATAGTGGTAATATAGAGTAATATTTTTAGTTCGCATCTTACATATCAATATATGTTTGAACGTCCGTCTCAATATTAGACATACCAGCAATCGAATCTTTCTTTAAAGCAAATATGCAGTTTTACAACCTATTTATAAAAAGGCGACAAAAAATGTAGTTTACAAAAGTGTACTGGAAGAACAGAAAAAAAGTATTAGTAAAACTTCTGGTGCCAGGTATACCTGACAACGGCCGTGCACAGGTAAAAATTGTCTTACTATCTGAGATGATTTGTAGGGTGTTAATCCCTTTAAAAAAAAACGCTAAAACTTTTTGGTCCTCCTTCCTTTACAGGGAAGATTTATAACAATCGATGGTAATTGGTCAACCCCCCCCCCCCCTACACATGCCTTAAGTACCCCTGTAATTTCTAAACCTGGAAAAAACAAAAAACTAGAACAAGCAGTTTTGCTAGGTCTATTGTTTTCTTATAAAACCTAGTGCATAGTTTTAGATAGATAGAGTACAAAAAAGGGGCTAAAAGGTCGCTTTAATTAGCAAAGTACAACAGGCATTGTAACTAAAACGATGTCTGTAGATTTTGAGAGGTTATTTTATGCTAAGTTAGGTAAATGTTAATGATTGCTCAGCAGGGTAAAGCCATCAGCATGGGCTAGAAATATTAGATACTGTACTGTGAAAATACGACGAAATCCACTACTTCGTTTTCTTTACATGATCCAAAATGTTCCTGTTATGCCTATTAACATTGTGAAGACTTCTTAAAGTCGAAATGCTGGTATTTTCTCTTTATTTTTACCATTAATTGTAACATTTTGAAATTCTGACAGTAACATATAAATACAATGTATAGAAAATTGTCTTATTTAAATAAGAAAACATCTTATGAAATGTATTTAGGGGTGCTTAAAAGAACGGACATTATATAAAGAAAAGACGCACCTTAAAATACTAATTTGTCAATGTTAAAATATGACAGCCATTTATCTTAATGTTTTGATTTTAAATCTTAGATAAAATAATGGATAAATGGATAACGAAAATAAATGGTTGGTTCACTAGTAGCGAATGACGGAACAAAAAGCTGTTCATTACACTGGTGGTCCCCAAAGTTTCATAATAACGTTTTCTTATTTGTTGGCTTAACAACTTTGAAGACTTTAGCGAATTTATTTTGGTTGATTCATTAAGTTTAGTATTGAAACGTTTCAACCACTTATTTTAATTTACAAAAGTGTTGATTTTGTGTATTATCATTTGATGTGTCATCAATCTTAATTGTCTTATCCCTTAAAATCGCTGGGAAACTATTCTACTATTAACTTATCCCTTTATTACTGGCTAAAGGTAATGCATTATTGCATTTCTTCTAGCCAATGATCAGACCTCTATATCACAAGAATTGCATACAAATAAGCGAAGCTCAAAAAACAAACATTTAAAGCTTTAAAAAACTTCATTTGAAATAACAACAAAAAGAATAAATAAAAGGCTCATAAATTATTATATGAAAGTAGCAGGATGTCTATCTGTGTGTCTGTTTGTCTGTTTGTACTAAAAAATCTTGCTAACCACTGAACCACTATGGTTCTCGTTTTAATGTAGCTTTTCTAAGTTCATGGGAAGGTTTATAACTATTCGGGGGAGGATACCACCACCCTCTCAAGAGAAATCGACATTAGAAAAAGTGTTCTCCTCCTATTTTTTCCTTTTTCTTTTTAAAACTTGAATTGAAAGTGTTAGGGGTTGACTTCAACCCCTAACCTAGAATCAAATAAATAAATAATGTACGTTCTATCTCTAAAGATACAATTAAAGAGTAGTTTCTCTTATATATCTTTACAAAAAATTAAGTATATTATTTAAAAAATTAATTGGGCCCTAATTAGATCAATATAACATATCAGGACAAATCACATATGATATATTGGAGTAGTGCATTTACGTTAAAAGCTCTACCACAAGTGCTTGTTGCTGAAATTTCTATTGGATCTATGCAGGTTATAGGCCCGAACTATATTGCAAATATTGTTATAAAACAAGGATCGACCAAGATAATAATGCTTGATTCACTTCTATAAAAGACAAAATGAATTAAAAATTTCAAATGATTGCTAAAATCTGCATGTTTTAAAATGTAAATAGTGTATTCTTATAGAATAGAGTAATTTAATTAAAAATGGTTTTAACAATGTAGATAAAACAAGGATGGCAACATTCATAAGCAGCAAAGCAAAGATAGGCATAAATGAACATGAACAGACGGACAAAGTGAGTTAGAAAGCAGGTGTTTAAGGTGATCAGAAAGAAACGGAAGGACGGATAGATGGACGGATTGACTGACTAGTTGTTATGAATAGATTTGATAGTTTATTATTTGATTCTTTTTCATTGAGATGTCGGTAATTGTTTTTCAATTCTTTCCAAAAAATACATTTACATTATTAAAGTAAAATCGGAAATATTCAATGCTTAAGGTTTTACAAAAACACCATCAAAACATGCAAATAACATCATTGATTGCATTGTTTGCAAGTAAAAGTTGCACATGCCAATGCAGCATTGTGTAATAAAGTTGCAAAATCCAACCATCCCGAGTCGCATCAATGCAAAAATACGTGTGCAAAATAAATGTGCCATGGCGCCCGACCTTCAAGCAGCATTGTGCAAATGTTGTTGCTGGAAAATGTGCAAAAAATAATTGCACACCTATAAAATGGCTTTACAACCATGATAAATGTCTTGTCAAGATAGATAGATAGATAGATAGAAAATAAGTTGCAGAAATAATAAATTATATTAAGTACCATAATTTCTAGGATAGATATATAGATATATATTATATAACTAAAATATATGTACAACTAAAATGAAAAGAAAATAGATAGATAAAAACAATTGATTATGTTTATTACTATGATAAAAAGATAATAATGATGGATAGATAGATAGATAATCCGAAAGATTGATTGATTGCCAGACTTTTATACCAAGAGATAGATAGATAATTGTTAAGAGTTATATTTATAGTAAAATTTCGATGAGCCCAATGTGCCAAAAAGTTCTTTAACATTGCACATTTATGTACAATACAATGCAATTCTTTACACATTTTAAATATTTGTGCAATTTAGTTCCAAAACAATGCACACATACACACACACACACATGTGCAACACACTGCACATCCTTGTAAATACATCATCATACATCTACATTGCAATATGCACATTTTTGCAAATAAATGTGTTTGTGTGTGTGTGTGTTGGTGTGTTTTTGTTTGAGTTTCTAAACTTTACAGAGAGCAATAGACCTTTCCCATAGCCAATCCACTCCCTCCTTTGTCATAACCCCCCTTTTTATTTGTCCTCCCTTTGTGTGTAAGTAGTCTGGGCAAAACTTGAAATAATAATGTAAAACTGTGTCTGGTTTTCAAAACAGGGATTACGTCATTGCAAAAATTTTGCAAAGAATTTGCAAAAAAATTTTAAATGTTGTTTTAATCTTATAGAATATAAATTTACATTTTCTAATTGAATCCAAATGTTTTTGATTAATTTTGTAGGTTAAAGAATAACCCCTGAATGTCTGGAAGTTGAGTATCTGTCCCCCCCTCCCTTTCTGTCCCCTTTCCCCATGACCCTAAAAGTTGAGACATGCAAAAAATTTGCAGTCTAGACGGTGGGTAGAGAGATGGGCTTGGTGGGAGGGTGTGGGGGATAGGTGGGTGGAGGATTGGAGGGAGGGAGATGTAGTTTGAGAGACAGCTAAAGAGAGATTCGCAAGTCAATGAACCCGCCTGAGATCTAGACTTACCCCCCTTTCCTTTCCATTTTCTAGGCAACTATTTACCACACCCCTATAATTTCCCCTACCCTGCAAAATAACAAATATGCCTCCCCCTTTTGTAGACACAGACAGGCAATAACCTTAATACCCTAAATATCTACCCCTCTCCCTCACCCCTCCCTAACTCAAATTTTGATTGTTGTCCAAAATATAGAAAAATATTACAGTACATCTCAACTTTGAAAATAAAAAAATAAAACTTTCAAAAATTAAAATACGCATGGAGGTAAGATAAAAAGTAAATAATTTTAATAATTTTTTTTATTTGTACTTTCAAGAGCAAAACTTCTCTATATTGAGGGCGTTTATGTAAGGTCATACGCAAGGGATGGCTTTGACAATAAAAAAGACTAACAGAAATATTCCATTTTATATTATATTTGTTATTTATGAATGCTTAACGTCGCTTCGTGGATGTTACCATACTTGTAAAACTAGTAGATTAAGGCGTATGAAAAGAAAACTAGTTCTTATTTAAAGGTACTTTACAAAATAAACCATTTTAATGCTATAGAAAATATTAATGATACTTGAAAATGTTAATATTAAGAAAATTTTTTAAAAATACATTACATTAGGGCGATTTTTATGGTTGATTTGAAGTAACCTCCCCAAAAGTAGTTTTAAACCTACCATGGACCTGTAGGAACCATAACCATATCGATTCAGTGATTTGCAAGGTCCTTCGCCACACAAGACACAAAGACTACCTGTTACTTCATGGTCAGTTTCTTCATGACTTACTTTGTCTGTCCTGTACTGTTTTACTATTTGTTATATGATTTTTCAGTTTGACTGAGAACCGGTTCTAATCCAGCGGATATCAATAGGTTTCGAGGCCATACTGGAAAAATATTCCCTGTATCCCTGATATTTTTTAGACTAAGGTTTTAATGTTTGTCTGTCTGAAAATTTATTATCTTAACTTATTGTATAAAGGTTTAAATGTATATTTCAGTGGCATAACTACTCAGTAACTAGCGTATGATTGTTCGTTCTATTGACTTTCATTGTCCTATTTATTACTAATTAGCCATAAGTGCAAGGCCCCCAACTTATCATAAGTTGGTTGAGCTGTCTGGTCAAAATTTCATTCCTTACTCGTCACAGGTAATGGCGCAATGGGTAGGGTGTTGGCCTGGTAATCTAAGGGTTCCCGGTTCAAGCCCCGCGATGTGCAAAATTAACTCTGATGAATTGAGCCATACTGATGAGCCTTAAAAGGGCGAAACACTGTGGATATTTATTAAAGTATGTATGCTTATTTTGATTTCTCTTATTGTTTCTGAGATAGCAAGGGGGTGCCCCCACTTTTGGAATTAGAACTATTAGGAGCTTTCACATAATAGGTTTAAGAAATTATTTTGAAATTTACCAATAATAACAGCAGAAAATCATCTCTATTTTCTTCAAAACTGCTTTAAGCTTTTTATTGCTACGCTTCTTATGGATAAAATCATCCAAGTTGTCTGTCTATCTGATTGAAAAATGTATTCATTATTTTGTCTTTCATGGTTTTTAACATTTTAAACAAAACGTTTTGTTTAAAACATCAAGTTTGAAATTGATAGGACTATTCTAACGGACGTACCCTAAATATGATGATATTTGGCTTTTTAAAACGATGTTTAAATTATATAAAGATCCTGCGCAATTGATTAGGAAATATTAATTCATGACCATTATAAAGCATCTCTAAAAAAGTAAATGTATCCATCTAAACTTCTAAAAAAATGTTAAAAATTAAAAGTGTAGATACTCTATATTTAATAAGTTCGTTTGTTTGACTTTAAGCTTCGAATTTATGAATGTTGTCATCCTTGTTTTTATCTATTATTATCTATATTGCCCCTAATGCTCGAATGCAATGCAATATATAAATATCAGAGAGATAGGGGACACTAGTCCCCAAAGTTTTATAGCAACGTTTTTTTATTCGTTGACTTGACAACTATGTAAAATCTTATTGGTTGGTTAGTTGAGTTGAATGTTCAGCCACTAAATTTAATCTACAGAAATGATATTTTTGTATATCATCATTAGAGCTGTATTGGCCATTGATTGGCCATTGTCTTATCCCTTTAGATTCCTGATAAATATGCAGCATTATCTTATCCCCATAAACTATAGATTCAAAATAATTCATATATAGATAAACTAATTATTAATTAAAGGCAAAGCTCTTCGATAACTTGTTTTGGCAAATCCTACACGTTTAATACAATTTCCAGTATGGAGAAGGTAGGCCAAATAACCATAAACACATGTATATTGTCTGAAATTTATGAGCAGAATAAAAATCTATAAGTCTAAACAAATTTGTGTGTAAATTTGTTGCACAATTACTTAAATACATTATTCTGTTCTAGGACATACTTACATTTTTGGAATCGATTATGGAGATGCTTCATTTATGTATTGTACCTAGTATATATCAGTTGATATAATTAACTGATTATTATAATTATAAAAAAAATTGCATTCAAGAAAGTTCTTATATTGATTATATAGATTACGCTTTTTAAATCATACTTAGCTGTTACAGAAATTTTCAAGCCAAGTTTTAAAACAATAGGAAAATTCTAACATGCCTAAATTAACAATAATCAATTTAATAATAAAGACTAAATTCCAAATTAATCAAGCTCATAAAAATATTATGTTACTGCGCTACTTATGGAAATGGTGGTTCTTGTTAAAATATGCATACTTAGATAGATAGATATCCTAATTATGCATAATTAAGAATGAATAATAATCTCTATTTAAACTTAATTTCTTTCACGAACTTAGGAGGTTATAAATTTACTTTAAGATGTATTTGTGATTTTTTCTCTTTGGGTATTAAATTATGTGAAGTGGTTTGGTTTTGCTTTATAGAAATGCTTTTTATAATTTTTAAGATATATGAAGTATCTATGATAAACCTTAATCAACAGCTTCTTATATGGGCTAAAGAGTGTTCTTATTTTAGAGTAAAGTATTCTCACAAGAAAAATCGCCCAAACAAACAAAACCTTTTTTGATCAATGAACTAAAAAATAAAACATTGAAATGATTAATAAAAGAAACATAAATTTTTCCACCAAATAACAAAACTTTTGTTTAAGCTGTTACCAATACTATGTTGGACAAGCCAACAATTAAGCTAGATACATGTTGTATAAAAACTTTAAAATGCAATTTAAAAGTTTTGACATTCTTATTAGTGTTTAGTGTCATTACAGAAATAACAAGGACAATTACCTCATACGGGCGAGGCTGCTGTATAACAACTAAGGATAATTAAAGGAAGCTATATATCTCTCCGTTTCTGTCCAAACACTCGGGATATTATTAGGTTAAGTAACGCCCAACAGACAACCAACTCTAAGATTGCACGATTCTTGTCTGGAAGTCCAAACTGTGCGTAGTAATTATTTGCGCATATTGTGGGCCAAGGCAGTATCCCAACTCTTATTAGCAATGTCGCACACCTGACATAGCAGCTGAGATTCAAACCTAGCACCTGAACAATTATGACCAGAAATAAAACAGCTTTATAATTCACAGAAGGTGTTAATAAACAAGGACAATTAAAACTATTACTAAAAGACCTTTTTAGAAAAAAAAGAAAAAAAATGAGAGAAATACATTATGATCATATTTTACAAAATAAAGTATATGCTCAAATAAGGTCCAGTAAATATAAAAATCCTTTCTTTCATACAACATATATTACTTATTTCAGTAATCATACTGTAGTAGAAAAACCTACAACATAAAACGGACGGACAGAAAAGGTAGATTTTGAAAAAAGAAATTCTATTACCTATAAATGTAATTATAATTGCAATAATAAAACTTTAAATATTTTTACTATCAAATAAAAGTCAATAGTTCTGTAATAAAGACTTTGTTGGCGTTTTTTTAACCTGACAAATTAGATTTAGCAATAAGTATATAAAGTCTAGATGATCAATACCTTAATTCGACCATTAGGAACACAGTGTAGTAAAAATCTGGCCTCATTATTGTTCTTTGTATTTTAATATCATTCAAAATTTGGTCGCCTGCATTATGAAACGAAAGCACATGCAAAATGTTCATAATTCTTTATCTGTTAGATATTCATTTTAACGGATATTTTATAAACTTGATTGGCCCTCTAGGGTAATAAACGTATTGCCTTCATCTTAATCATTTTGTCTGTCTGTCCTTCATGAAATCTATTTACTAGTAAGATATTAAAAATAAATATTAAAATGTAAAATTGTACTTTTTTGAATGAACATAAAATTAAAACTTTAATAAAGTAACTTTATTGTTAACAAAAATCAAAACTTATTCTAATTGTCACTTTATATAAGCGTAAATTAGTTGTTTTAGAGTAGTGTAGATACTCTATTATTTAGGTATGTCCATACGTCCACGCATCATTATATTTTCTTTCTTTTTTCTTGGATACTATTAATGCTTATATGGCTTAAAGAAAATAAGAATAGGTAAAGAAACAAATCTTTACAGTGCAGTGCTGTACCCGATTGAAATAATAAAAAATAAAATAGCCATAAGCAGGTAAAGCTTCAATAAAATTTAGAACTCAATAAGATAAAAAAAAAATTATATAAAAGGATCGAGTTTACAAATGTTACTAACAATTTAATTTTTAATAAGATTAGGTATTTTTGAGTTTATTATGTATTAAAAGTATAAAATATTTTGCCTATTTCCGAATTTAAGAATTATCTTAGAATTTAATTTCCTTCGGTATATATTTAGAATAGATAGATAGGTATATAAAGAGATAGATAGATAAATAAATACGTACATACAGTGGCGTGCACATGGCTTTGTCAGGGGGGTGCGCAAAATGCACATAAAAATTTGATTTTAGGATTTTTAACATCTTTCTAAAAAAATTAAAGGGGGGGGGAGTGCTTTGCGGTTGTGAGTTTTAGGGGGTCATTTCAGACAACAAGAGAGAGTGTGTATTTTAAGTGTTAGGGGGTGAATACACACCCATAGGTGTCTACCTACCAAATCAAAAGTCAAATTGAGGGTTTATCAAGGGAATAGCCACATAGTGGGGTGTATACAACCCCTTAATTTTGCCAGGGCGATGAATACACCCCCCTTCTTCACGTCTTTCTGTGCATAGATAGATAATGTTATTAGCTTGTTTATCTGTAATTTTAATCTTTGCCATAAATTTATTTCTAACTGCAGTTTCAAAACTTAACAAGGACAATCACTTGCAAAACAAGTTGAGTACAGACAACAGATAAATTAAGTTTGATTATTGCAGGATATGAGAGGACTTTGGCCTGTAAATTTTTCTGTTACCCAAAGTTTTAAAAACATATTATCGCATTCGTTGGCCCAAACAATTTAGGAACTTTTAATTTTGAATGGTTCTTACAAACTAGCAGTTTCAAGATTTGCCATCAATGATCATGATCTACTGAAAGGGTAATTTTGTTTATCCTAATTAGAGGTGTACATCCACCTTTGATTGTAGAGTAGCAGCGCTAAAATAGTAGCAAAGTCATAAACCATGGTATGACAATATAGTATCTGCCTTTGGTAGTCTACCACTGTGCTGTCATACTCCTGTTTAATAATGACTATAGGCGCCCACAGAAAAGTTTAGCCCAAAGCTACTTTTGTTAATTAAAAAAGTTTATTTATGTTTTTGAAAAAAAACAAATAGTGCATTTTAGTTATGGAAATTTTCTTGCTGTTATGATATGAACAAAATAAAAAGTAAACGGTGAACCGATTTAGTTCTCATTTAAAATGAAGCTTCTCATAGATCCAGAGAAGGATAACTATTTGGAGGATAGTATCACCACCCTACCAAATCAGCCATAGGAAAAAAAATAATTTCATTAAAAAAAAGATTTTATAAGGTGTTTTTAAAATAAGTAGAATGTCTACCTCAACTCCACCCTCCCCCCGTCCTGTACCCAATTACCACGGGAGGCCTCTAGGAGTTTGGCTGCTAGTACTAAATAAAGCATGTAGTCATATAAACTATCTTAAATTTACGAACCTAACTTAATAAGGTAAGAAAACATATACATTAACAATCTAATTTATGAGAAGTAGTCTATAATATGACAGTTGTATCACACCACATTATTTGACTTGCTTGTACAGATATCATTTTGTTATACTATGGTAGTACATGACACTAGGAACTACTTTCATTAAACTAGAAATGTGCGAAATTTATTTGATAATTTTTTTGGTATGGCTAATTTAAGATATACAGGGTGCACCACATAAATCCGGACTTTTTCTTATTTTTAAACAAATAAACATAAAATCGTCAATTTCAAAGGTTTTATTGAATTTAAAAAACTGGGAAGCAACCTAGGTATATGACTATTAGATTATCTAATAAAATCGCCGCCAGCCTCAATGACCGCCTCTACCCGCCCCCTGAACCGCCCGCCGACCCTAGTCACCATGTCCCTGTTCAAGCAGGCGAAGTTCTCCATGATAGGAGCAATGAGAGAGGTCTTTTTGGTATGGGTGCGTCTATTGGTTCATGCTTTAATGGCGCTCCAGGCCCAAAAGTTCATTGAATTAAAATCGGGGCTGCTGGGAGGCCACATCTCCTTAAGGAGTGAGTAACAGCAGGATCCAAATTAACCTATCTTTAAAGCTACCCTTTGACACGGCGGCTCTCATTTGGGCCACAGTTAAGCTAGAACAACGTTTTATACCTTTTTAAAAATGGCACGAAGATTAAGATAGGGTTATCAGCGCAATACATAGTCTAAAACGAGTTTCAAGGTTCCATATGGGCCCCTGAAGTCAAGAACCTAGAAATTTTCAAGATTTTTGACGTTTTTGACATCTTAAAATCTACCACGATCCACTTTGTCGGAGTACTACAGCCAAGTCAGCTGGGATAGAGAGCTCTAGTCTTTTCTAGTGTTTTCACTAGGTATCTAATAGTATCTCCAGCAAGTTTCATTAGTCCATCTTACCTACAGATGGGCTGAGGTCAGATTTAGTAGGCCCAGTCATAAATCCACGGTAATTTATCTGCGCAATTCGAATCTGCCTTGTTGAACATATGCGCGGCCAGCTCGGCGTACACGTCCTCCATCGTCCAAAGATTTTCATGGGCAAAAAGGTCATTACCTAAGCTTTTTATAGTGGGGTCAAATGTCCTGATTGGTCAAGTAGTTTTGGCGCTATGGCTGTTAAGAAAAGTCCGGATTTATGTGGCGCACCCTGTATAAGTTGGAAAGAATTTTAATGTCAGAGGGAGATTTGAAATCTGCATCAAATTTTAAGGATTTTTTTTATAAAATTCGTTTTTTGTATAAACTATTAATAATGTTCTCTTCATTCTTTATCTAAAAGCGGAAATACAATTTAAGTTAAATTATTTTGACATCTGTGATTGGTGGATTGAAAATTATCTTCGCTCTGATAGGAGAAGCTTAAGTGTCGCACGTCATTCAACCAATTAGAGCGCAGGTAGTTTCCAATCCACCTATCCTATTGGTCAAAATTTATGAACTTAAATTGTATTTCCGCTTTTAGATAAATAATTATACAAAAAACGAATTTTATCAAAAAAATCCTTAAAATTTGATGCAGATTTAAAATCTCCCTCAAAAATTAAAATTCCTTCCAACTTATATATCCTAATGGCTATACTATTATTTTTGTTTTATCATCCTTATATAAAAGTAACATGATGATTGTCGATGATCCTTCTGTATCTCTGTACCGAAGGATCTCGCTTACCGCTGAAACGATATGGTTCTCATTTACAATGAACTTCTCATAGGTCTTTTGAGGGTTCATTACTATGTTGGAGTAGTGCATCACCAACTTCCCAGGTTAAATAGCCACCAGAAAAAAATTACTCAAAATCTATAGATATTTTTTTCAGGGATTACAAGGGCTTAGACAATGGAAGATATAATAATATACAAACAAATTACCCCTTCTGCAGAGTAAAATTATTACTTGATAAGTTTTGAAACTACTAGTTTGGGACTAACCAATCAAAATTTAATTAGGGTACCCAAAGTTTTTTCAGCTTATAAAGTTATAAAACTTTGGGTACCAATAAAATTTAAGGTCCAATGTCATCTCCCTACCTGATTGTCTTTAGAATACTTGTCCCATAGCTAATTTTAATGTATCAATATAATCTTTTTTACTATTGGCTAATTGGCTCTTAGCTCGAAGTGATTTCTAAGTTGGTTTGATATTAAAGATTGACAGTATAATTAATACATGTGCTAAACAGTTTCTTTACTGTACCATTACTGTGTCCTATTGGCCACGGAACTTGTATATTACTGTAGCGTATCTACTCTATAACCTAGGAATATGTGGACAACTGATAGAACTATGCGAACTAAAAAAAATGGATAACCAAGGACGTACACAGGAGAGGGGGTAAGGGGTGATTAACCCCCAAAAATGGAAAAAATACATTTGGTCTACCGCATCCCCCCCCCTGAAAACATTACCCCAAAAAATTTTATTTGCAGATTTCAAAGACCTAACGCATGATCCCTGCCCTAAATGGAGATTTACAAAAAGCTCATGCCCCTTTTATTCTTTTACTTTATAATGACCTACTTACATTTTTGACAATTCTTGCGAATAATTCTATAGTTTCCCTAATCATCTAATATTACACTGTTCTTAGTATTGCTGCGTTACTTCTAATTACAAAATTGTTCTTATTTCACTTTCTTTGTTTCACAGAAGTACAAGCAGATACTCTATAATTACAACTTCTTTACTATAAAACAAGTATTTTTACATTGTAAAACAAATGTATAAAATTTGTGCTTTCACTTAAACCCCACGTCCCTACTTTTTTGCTTGGTTATCTAACCCTGTGGGGTCTCTACTTACGGGTTACTAGCCTACCGGAGCTCTTCTATCCTTAATCTAACCTTAACCTGACCTTAAATAAGTACAAAATTAAACAATGTAATCATTTGGTAATATCCGGAAAAAGTGTCATAAAAAAACATTAAAATAAATCACAAAACCTTTCAAATTTATAATGGAAAAATCTAGGAATCGATCTAGCACCCCAACGAATAAGCAAATCCTAATTTAACTTTGTCGAAATATGTAAAATTTAAACTTATTTAATCCCTAAATTTATTTCAGTCGTATATCTTGAATAGAAGTCTAGAAAATCATTAAAACATAAAAATCTAGGAATCGAACTAGCACCTCAACCGATTTTCAAAGCTCGATGAAACTTAATAGAAGTACGCAGAATTTTAACTTATTCAATCCATAAAAATTTCAGCCGTCTATCTTAAATAGGAGTTGAGTAATTCATGAAAACTCAAAAATTAGGAATCGATCTAGCACCCCTCGCAATTCACAAATCTTAATAAAATTTGGTGAAAATATGAAGAATGTGATTTTATTTAAATCCTGAAAATTTCAAGCGTCTATCTTAAAAAGGAGCCGAGAAAATCACGGTTCCACCAAAACGTTTCAGACGGACGGACAGACTGACATTTCAAATTATAGAGTTGCTTTGCTACTAAAAAACAAGGTTCTTAAAGCATTACATTATTCAACTAAATAATAATAAGATACCAATAATAGTTATTTATCGCATCGTATTATAGAAAGCTTTCCTTGGCTATAAAACTGGTATTAATTTTATGATTTTTTTACTATTCGTTGAAAATTGCCTTTTATTTTTTTAGTATGGCTGAGAACCGGTTCTAATCCAGCGGATATTAATCGGAGATTGAATTATTTTATATTGATGTCCAACTATTATGTAGCTATAAACAAACAAGGATGACAACATCCATAAAAGCGAGGCTCTAAAACGGTAGGACAAACGGACAGTATTTGTATAGTGTTAGAAGTTAGAACTGAATATTCAGAATATAAATGAATAAGAGTCAAAGCAAAATTCTAACATGCATAAATTAACGAAAAAAGATATCCGTTACGGACAGACGTACGAACGGACGGACCGACCCTATTAGCTTTGCTTTTAAAAAGATTTCTAAAAATTCAATAAAATATTCCAGATACAAAAGTTTGTTTCGCAAAAACAAACATTGGTATTGCATTTTATTTTGTAAACAAAATTTCAAATAAACCAATTTTTCTGTTACTATTGTGTATTGGTTTTTCAATATTTAGAAGATTTACAAAAATCAGTGCATTATATAAATAAAAACAAGGATGACAACATCCATAAAAGTAAAGCTAAACAAATCAGACAAAAGGACAACCATCGCTTCTAGTCTCTTGTAGCTTTGTCTTATAAACCCACAAATTTATTTTTGTCATTAAAAAATATTTGTCGTATGTTATTTGGACTATATTCATAAACCTTTCCATTGAATAAATATCAAACTTCACTGAAAATAACAGCCGTTAACGAAATCTTAGAAGACAAACAGAAATACAAAAATCCCCTTAATTTATGATAATTTTATAAATTGAAATTAATAATTTAACTGCATCGTTTAAATAATCTATTTTTTTTAAATAGTTTGTTTCAAATTGATCAAATCGACCACTTTCTAAATGTATTTTTTTTTTGCTTTACAAAAGCATTAGAGAAATTATTTTCTTGGGAGGGTTAACATCGTTTTGTATACTAAAACTCAATCTTAGGCTTCCTTGAAAATTACAGACCTATTGGATGAACACAACTTCATCCAGTGACTATTTTTGTGTTATTTATATTTATCCCTGTATTTTTTTGGGGGGGTTTTTAGTATTGGCGGAATTAAGTTTGTACGTTGATAGTCAGTTATTATTTATTTTAGCTATGTGAAAGAACATTGAGGTTATGCCGAGAACAGGAGATAAGTGATTTTATAAATTTTATTATTTTATAACAGTTTGGATTATCTATATAATTTTGTGTTTGTTTTGAAAGTGTAGATTCTCTATAATTGGTTTGTCAGGGAGTAATAGGTATAATGTATAACATTAGTTATTTATTCTTAGGATAAATAAAGAATGGATATATTATTACTTAGATGTTAAACCAGATTTTCATGTTAAAGTGAAACTCCCAGATGGCTAAATAACGATACCTCCCATCCATCCCCTGACCAATATAACATTGTTAGTAACCTAAATTGACGACAATTTTTCCCCTGTCATAATATCCACGTATATTCTAAATCGATTAAAGCTCGTTGTGATCATTTGCATAATTTGCATTTGAAAATTCATTTTTTTCTTATTTCCTCTTTCTCTATCTTTCTATCTGTTTCATTTAAACCCAAACTTTTCAAAATGAAAATCATTCTGTTTCTCTCTCTCCTTCTCTCATAATCTCACTCACTGTCTGTTGTTGCGTTAAATGAAACTCATTCTCTAAATCCATGTTAAACCTCGACGCCTTTCGTTGACTTGTAAATATAGTAGTTTTGGCTATATTGACTAGTAGAGAAGCCTCTAGAGGCCTCTAAGGGTAATTGGTGGAAGGAAAGGGGGAAGGGGGAAATTGACTTTTTATTTAATCTTAGATTGTGGGGAGATAATTTTTCTTTTGAAGGTTGACTTATTTAAACCTTTTATGGACCAATAAGAGGCTTTACTCTAAAAGAGAACTATTCCGATTCAGCGGTTGGCAAGATCCTGACACAGACAAATAGACAATCTGTTACTTTTATATAAGAGTCACACCCAAGAAGATTTTCTTGTAATGTAAATTGCAAGACCAAAGTCTTGTGTTGATCTAATAACAGCATCAAAGTTTAACAGGATAACGGCTGCCAGGTTCAACTAGACTTGCCTGGCACCCAGACATGCCAGCTAGACCTGGAAGGGGTCTAAAAATATTCTGTCCCTTTAACATCACATCACAATTTTAGGCTTGCCCTCACCGAAATTCTACTGTAATACTTAAAAATTTTACCTTTTCAAACTGTTTATAAAATGGTAGACAATGTAAATTACTATGGCCCATAAGTCACAATAGTATAACATCTCAGTATTAAGCTAGCAAAAGTAATAAATCTACTGTTATATCCATCAATCAATATGCCTAGGAAACGCCTTTTAGTGGAAATATACCACTGAAGCAGACAGAAATTTAGCACAATGAGTTTTGCTTTGTGATATTCATTTTTTACTTACATAACAAAACAAGGATGACAACATTCACAAAAGCGAAGCTCTAAAATGGAAGGACAAATTAACATAGACACTTGTAGAGTGTCAGAACTGAATAAGCATAATATTAATGCACAAATCTAAACAAAATTGTAAGTAAATTTGATTCATAACTGCTTAAATACTTGATTCTTTTTAAGGACATACTTACATTTTTAGGTTTATACATTACAGATGCTTTGCTTGTAACATTGTACCCTGTTGAAATAGGAATCAGTATTTCAAAAATCAGATAACAAATGAATAGATAACATAAAACTAGATTGAGTGAATTAGGAAATCAAGAAAGGCCTAATTATCAAATACCAAAAACTACTGCAGAATCGTATAATGAAAAATTAGATTCTAACTCGTAAAGCATATGAGTGATTTAAATATTACAAACATTTAAAATGAGTTGCAGTATAGATTCTTATTAGCATTGAGAATCTACAAAATGAATTTCAGAATCCAATCTCACTATAAGAAACATTTATTTGGAATATTAATAAAATATTAGACTTTGACGGTCGGATAGACAATTGTCATATGGAAGTTTCGCTAAAAAAATTGTATAGAAAGGAGAGAATTATTGTTATAAAATATGTATGTAGATTATTAAAAATCATTGAATACTATTAATGAATTCGTACAAGATACGCAAAAAAGAGTCATAAAAAAGAGATAGACATGTAATCAGATAGTTAAATGGATAGAAAGATAGAATAAAGATGATAGAAAGATAAAATGGCAGACAAAGTTGAACACAATGAGTTTCATTTTCCTCCAAATATTACAAAAAAAAGTCCGTTTCTATGGTCATTTATTATGATAGTATGACAGTAAAAAACCTAGAGCTACCAGCTTGATATCCTACTGTCATTATACTTGTACATTATGACTATAAACCCCGTGGCAGACCTAATGTTAAATAATATATGAAAAGTGTATATAATGATGCAGTTTGTATGCAATTTATTAGGAAGTAGGATATACCATCTTCATGGATATGGATTTAGATTCTAATAAACAAGGATATACCATCTTCATGGGCATAAATATAGATTCTAATAAACAAGGATATACCATCTTCATGGATATAAATATAGATTCTAATAAACAAGGATATACTATCTTCATGGACATGGATATAGATTCTAATAAACAAGGATATACCATCTTCATGGACATGGATATAGATTCTATTAAACAAGGATATACCATCTTCATGGACATGGATATAGATTCTAATAAACAAGGATATACCATCTTCATGGACATGGATTTAGATTCTAATAAACAAGGATATACCATCCTCATGGACATGGATAGGCATAGGAAACATACTACCCCTCCTTTCTATTTTAAATTAATTTCAATATAAATGGAAGGGGGCGGGGGGGAATCTCCAAATGAATAAATATCATTTGTTTTAGTAAAGATATCATAAAAATGCACAAAACCTCTAAAAGAAACAAATATATATTTTAAGAATAAGGCTTTTCTACATTAGTTGTTTTAGTACGTACCTGCATGTAGAGTAACGGTTAGCTTTGATCGTAAATTAAGGCATGTTGGAATCATCTAATTTATTTTAAACTTGATTTCAATGGGATATCAAATAATTATCATAGAATAGTTATTTCTAACATCGTATTATAAACAGCTTTCCGCGGATATAGAATGTAAAATTATAAGGTAAAAACCAGTTTTTTAGCCCCGAGGTGCCGAAGGCACGGGCTAATAAATCTGGTTTTAATCTTAGGATTGTACATTTTTATATTCGTAGAAAGCTGGATATAATACGATGCTAGACATAGTTTTTTCGTATGGATGAGAACCGGTTCCTATCCACCGGATTCGAATAAATACGAGAAACTCAGTTATTTCGAATTATCGGCAAAGCCTCCAATGGGGGTAAAGGGGAAATGTATTTTAAATAGGGTTGGGCCGGATATCCGGTGTGGCCGGATATCCGGCCATTTTCAATATCCGGCCGGATACCGGATATTGAAACTATTCGGCCGGATATCCGGCTCTATAATTTTTTTAACTTTACACCAAAAATATCTGCTTTTTAAAATCTTAAATGGCTATAATTTTCTTATTATTGAAGCTAGAAGAACATTTTTTCTGAATAAGTTTAACTTTATGTAAATTTATATAAGATTTCTGAAGAAATTTTTTTTTTACTACTTTAATATCTGGTAATTTGGCCGACTATCCGGTAATTTGGCCGGATAACCGGATATTTGCCGGATATCCGGCGTTGGCCAGATATCCTGCCGGTTACCGGATATCCGGCATTTGAAATCAGCCGTATATCCGGTATCCGGTATCCGGCCAAAAAAGTATCCGGCCCAACTAATTTTAAACAAAGCATTTTTGTATTTTTTTCGTATTCGTTTTAAAGGATTATTTTATCCTTGTTATATTTATTTATGCATTTTCCTCTTTTGTTTTAAAACCTTATATGGTAATATAGGGTTCCAGGAAAATGCAGGAGTCCCAAACGTCGGAGTGGACAAACGCAGGAGTGTTAAAATATCAATTTAATTGAGTATTTCTGTATAGGTTAGGTTAAGATATGAATGTACAATTAAGCTTCCCGCAGGGGTTAGGCATTTAAAAACCTAAAAGATGGTCTAAAATAGGTTAGGTTAGGTTAAGTGTCCACTCCGACGTTTGGGACTCATGCGTTTGTCCAAGGACCGTAATATAGCTATGGAAGGAAGAGAATTATAAAAAAAAATATCAGAACAGAACAAACACATAAAAAAACATGAAATTGTAATCAAAGCAGAAGTTAATATGTGTATCATCGACAAAATGAGCCAACCAATCAAAATTCAATAAAAGACCCTAAAGTAGTTAAGCTAACAAACAAGAAAACTTTATCTTAAATCTTTGGGGACCATTGAAATTAAGAGCCCAATGTCCCCTCCCTCACTGATATTTATTCCTTAAGCCCACACAATGTCAATTTTGTATCATAAAAGTAGAAAAGCACCTATTTCAACTTTACATTTAAATACACACACACATATGCACACATACACACACAAACATACACACACACACACACAGTTATATACATGAAATGATTACTGTGTATTGGGATGGTTAATTTATTTTTATTTTACATAACTTTTTTTTAAACAAGCAGAGCGTGTTCTATAAAGTATAGGATCCCTCACACTGTCTCTCATAACAGTTATAAAATAGTGACAATTAAAGCTTAAAAGAACAAATTAGGCTTATAAAGATCTTCAACAAAGTTTAAAATAGATAGCACAATTCTACATAAAGATAAATTCTAGAATAATTTTCTGTGGGCCAACCCCAAAAAGCAAATGTTCCTTTAATTATACACATTCAAAAATACCGCGGGGAGAAAATACTCCCCATAAAACGACAAAAAGCAACAAAAGCAAAATCCTTTTAGGTTTTTTTTGAGTGCCCTTTTAAGGGCATTTATAAATTTCAGGGAAGCTTTGTCCCCTTCAAACATCAATATAAAACTGCAGTCATATTTCAGCCATTCACACTTTTATAACAACTAGCGGCTGCACTCAAATATCTAGGAGCAGTGTTTTAGGAGGGTAGGGGAAAAGCGGAAAAAATTGACCAAAAACAAACCCAAGATATAAATCTTAAACAAATTTATATTGAAACCCTTCTGAAAACCAATGTAAAGCTTCACTAAAATTAAAGGACTCAATCAGTCAGTAGTTATCATAATATAAAGCTACAGACAAGGAATCCTAACTGCTTTTTATTATAGGATTAGATTAAACTCAACATACAAAAATTTTAAAAAGTGACAGTACATCAAAGAAAAGAATACTTTGTTTCCTGAATTTTGCATTTTCATAGCATAAAAATTTGGGGCATCGAATGAATAGCAAGAAAAAGAGAAGAAAAAACAAAGCCCTATAAAAATGCATAATATGTATTGCTAGCCATTTCAACATTTTCAAGAATTCTTAAAAACAAATAGAACAGTGCTTAGGTTGAAAAGTAACAGTATGTGTGTCTGTCTATTGCTTTATACAGCAAGAAGGGTAAAATTAATTTTAAAGTAACTTGATGTGTATCTGTCTGTATGTTTGTCTGCGCCTTAAGGTCTCGCCAATCTCTGTAGTGATATGGTTGTCCTTTTCATAAGAGTTTTAAAGAAGGATTCCTTATCCTTATTTAAAAGTAACATGCAGTGTGTTTGTAAGTTTGTCTGTCTGAATGCACCGAAAGATCTGATAGACTGATATGGTTCTCCTTCACAATGTAGCTTCTCATAGGTTATTGGAAGGTTTAAAACTAGTTTGGGTAAGAGTACCACCAGCCTCCAAAGATAAATTACCCCTAGAAAAAAATAAACACTCAATTTTTACTTTTACTTTTTAAAAATAAAATTGAAATTTTTTGGGGGTTTTTCTCTCTTCAAGGGCCTCTAGAGGCTTTTAGGGGCGTAGATAGCATTTATATCCTATTACATAAAGTTTTTTTTATTGAGTTCTCCATTTTTGCGTAACTTCAAAAAGGTTCCTTGTTGGTTTTAGGCTATTTTACTGTGCATCCTACATTCGATACTAGAGGGGCTGCCGCTATTATATACAAAATACATATTTATGAAGATGATTAAAGTTCCTCAACAGATTATGACGTCATAAGATAGAATATCCAATGAGAGACCAGTATACACTGTAAGTGACCAATGGTAAAATTTTTTGCTGGCCTCTTATTAGTAATTTTATCGTATGACGTCATAATCTATTGAGGGACTTTAATCATCTTCTATATTTATATTTTATTTAGCGAAAATATTACTTTTTCTAACATTAACCCATGCCTAAGTGAAACCAATGCAACGTTAATAAGATTTGATGCAATATTGATTAGACCCGGGTAGGGAGACAGTTCGCAAGATCTTAATGAACGGACGGACGGTCGGACAGACAAGCAAATATCATTATAATTTTATTCATTATAAATTTTACCTTTTTAAAGAATATAAACCTCTGTAATAGTGGATAGAAAGATAGATACTAAGATAGAAATTATCCAGCTAATTATACCCTTGCCTTTTTATAAATCATTTCTCAATGATATTCTATATTTTTTCATTCAACATAAATCATTATGAAAATTGCATTAATTAGACTTGATTGCAGATAATTTAAAATGGTTTATTGTCCATATATATGGTATAATATAATAGATAGAAAGATAGGTAAATAGATATAATTGGGCAATAAATAGATAGATAGATAGATAGATAGATAGATAGATAGATAGATAGATAGATAGATAGATAGATAGATAGATAGATAGATAGATAGATAGATAGATAGATAGATAGATAGATAGATAGATAGATAGATAAATAGATAGATAGATAGATATATAGATAGATAGATAGATAGATAGATAGATAGATAGATAGATAGATAGATAGATAGATAGATAGATAGATAGATAGATAGATAGATAGATAGATAGATAGATAGATAGATAGATAGATAGATAGATAGATAGATAGATAGATAGATAGATAGATAGATAGATAGATAGATAGATAGATAGATAGATAGATAGATAGATAGATAGATAGATAGATAGATAGATAGATAGATAGATAGATAGATAGATAGATAGATAGGGACAGGGATAGATGGGACACCCCCAACCCCCCAAAAAAACAAAAAAATCCTCCCCCATTTTTTTAGGCATTTAATTTAAAAGTTGCAGCACCAGATGTACTTAATTTACTCTTCGGACAAAGCCCCTAGAGGCTAGGGGCGAAGCCGCTAGTATAAATATATAAATAGATAGCTTTTTATAAAAGATTTGGTGATTTTTTCATAAGTCTACATCTGCATCTTGACTTTATGCTTACAAGTGTAGGGCAATTCCTAAAGTTATATAATACCAAACTATCACAGTAGAATATCTACCAAAGCTAACAAGCTATTGTGCTGTTAAACTGCTGTAACGAAAAGACTCAAGAACAAAGGTTTTAATCTTTTCATTGCATTGCTTTGCATTGGGGAACCCTTTTGCATTTAATATCATTGCATTGGATGCAAACTAACGCGGAGCAAAGCTGCTCCACAATTCATAAGATTATTTAAATTTAGACCCTATTGTAGACTTAGTTAAAGGCACTATTACAGTATATCGTATAAGAGTAGCGGTTAAAGAGATTTTAAGGACCCAAAAACACTGAAAACAAACCTTCAACTAATGCAAAAAAAAACATAATCTAATGCTTTCAAATTCAAAGTAGATTTTATTGTATATATTCAGAAAAGTCTCAACTTTTACCTACTTTATAGTAGCAAAGTTGACAGAAGCTAAAGATCTCAGAAACTGCTGGTCTGAATTGGAGGTACTTTTAAGGGAACCTTTATGAATATCTAGGGTCGTTTTAGTCTTTATTCATGACTTCCCTCACCCTCTTCTAGAGGCAATTAGTGAAGCAACTACTTTTCTTAATACAGAATGTCTGGTAAACCTAAGACACCTAAAATAAATTAATAGAATCAGGGAAGCTTTATTTTAGCCAACACACTGTTTATAAAAGAAATGACAGAGGCTTAAATAGCCTAAAACCATACTATAGAATAGCACAGGTGTAAATCATCCTCTTAAAACCTATTTTAAAACCAATAAAATGCGATAGCTCACTTATCCTTGAAATACCTACTGGTCCAAAGATTTGAAGGTTCTATCCTTATAATAAAGTAACAGGATGTTTGTTTGTACCAAAGGATCTTACTAACCGCTAAATTGATATGTTTCTCCTTTACAGAGTAGCTTCTCGTAGGTTCCATAAATGTTTATAACTATTTTGGGGGTGTAACCAATCCTACAAAAAAGGGGAGGAAGGGGGATTGGTACTTTTTCTTTTTGACACTAAAACTAGGGGTGCTGGTTCAAATTAAATTCATTACCACCTAAAGTGACCAAGAGGCCTCTTGGGGCATAGCCGCTAGTAGGTAAATGAACTATCAGACATAAAAATGTTCTCAGACATGATAAAGATTTAACCTCCAGAAACAGCCAGACTTCCAGGTATCTAAAGGGATAAGACAATAGCCGATAAATTTATATACATATACACAAAGTTACCCCTTCTGTAGAATACAATTAGTGGTTGTAACTTTTTGGGCACTTAACTAAATGAACCAACCAATCAAAATTTGATAAAAGTCCCTAAAGTTGCAAGGCTAACAAATAAGAAAATATTATTATAAGACTTCAGGGACAGCCCAATGTCCCACACCTCCCTGCAGACTTCTCAAGGTGGCAGTGAAAGGACAATGAATGAAAAATTAATCTTTCCCCAAAATTTGTCTGCTGTAACTTATACATACACTGAACCTAGTAAAAGTGTCGGACTGATTATGACGTAAAAAAAAAATAGCCAATGATAGGCCACTATAAATTTTACCATTGGTCAATAATGGCCTCTCATTGGCAATTTTTTTTACGTCATAATCAGTCAGACACTATTACTAGGTTCATATCTGGAAAAAAACAATTAAATTGTCATTGCAACCTACCTCCCTGAAAATGTAACTCCAGACAATTCTTACAGGACAACGAACTGAAAATGTATCATGTTTGAAGCGAAGTTATTGCAGTTAGTATTAAAATGTATGTTTTTCTGTAACGGTTACATTATCATAAATGTGTAGATATTAATTGTAACATGAATAATATTAAAATTACATTAACAAAAGCACAATTTTTCTATTTCTATAGAAAGCTTTTAAGATTGATGGAATTGAACTATTGGTTTAAAACTTGCTAAGACCAACAGGACAACAACATCGATAGAAGTAATGCAAGTTTTTTTTAAGACATGAAAAAGCGCCAGTCTATCAAATATAGTTTAAAAACTGTTTAAAAAGCAACCTTATAATATTACATGACAAAGTTTTATCCATAATTGAAACATTTACTAATATTGTCTTCGTGTCTACTAATGTCTTATAAAAGTTAAACATTTATGTAGCAAATGTCTGTATGTTTGACCTTTCAGATTTTGTATAGCTAGATAAAAAAGCAGTTGATACAATTTTTAACGTCCTTAGTATGAAGCGGTGTGGTACAGGATCGAACCCCGACACCTCCCCGGACAGCAGAACTTAAAAATAAAATCAATTAATTTTTGCTTCATGGATTGTGTGATCCTTGTATAAGATGGAATATTCAGACTAAACAAAATGTTGCAAATTAAATCTATAGATTTCCTCTAGAAGTTTGTGTGTCTGTGTCTCAAAATATCTGAAACGATATCAATTCAATTTTTCAAATCAGGAAAGCATCGTATATATTGATCAGATTTTCTTAGATTGGGGGGTGGGGGGTTTAATCACCTCTGATGGATAGTTGTTAATTTTTGTAAGATTTTGTGAAAGAAGTTCGAATCTCGGCTGAAACAAAAGATCTAAAGTTATTCTTACATATCTATCAACTAGAGTTTGCTCGATGTAACTATCTCCCTATTGGCTGTATGCATATCTATTTCTCAATAAATTTCCCTCACCCGTCATTACTATTTAAAGAAAGTAAATATTTAATAATTTAAATGATTTTAAAAAGATTTTTTAAATTATATTTTTTTCTTTACAATACCATCACCAAAGGGTTAATATGATTACTACAATTTTAGTTTAATATTTGAACACACAAAGTGTCGCCACAATCGAATTCTTTTAAAACAGAGTTTTCTTAAATTTATTATATTATAAATTTAAATTTTCTTTTTCATGATTAGAAATTAAATACTTCAATATAATGTAAATAGCAACATGAAATGAAAAAAATGAATTTATTTTTGATAGAGTAAAATAATGGGTCTTATCGTTCTGGCCAATGGGATTTTATTATGGATTATTGGAGCACTATAAGTTTTAAACATATATTTCTTGGAAGACTTGAGCTCGTTTATAGACATTTATTTCCTATATAGATCTGACATGGATCTTGATGCAATACAGCAGGCCGTTTTGTACATGTTAAAGATTTCATTAAATAAAAGTAATCGCAAATATACTTAGTAAATAATGTCTCTACATTTGCCCTAGGCCAGTGGCGTGCAAAGGGTTTTGTCAGGGGGGTGTAAACCATTAAGGGAGTAAAGATAGGGAAAAGCCAATTACTCCTATTTTGATATGGACGAGGGGTGTTGACACCCCTATAATACCCCCTTGTGTATTTATCATATATGTGGATAGTTTAAAAATAACTAAATAAGGGTTTAATTATTTAAACAGTGATACGTCGATATATATGTATAACTAATCGTTTAATTTTCCCATTTTTGTTGAAATATAATACCATTTTCCTCTATGACTTCGAAACCGATTAATATCCGCTGGATTAGAACCATTTCTCAGCTATTCTGAAATATCATGTATAGCATCGTATTACAGACAATTTTCCACAAATAATACAATTAAAACCATAAGATTAATATTAGTTTTTTAAGCCTAGGCCTTCGGCCCTTCGGGGCAACCACAACTTGTTTTAATCTTTCCATTTTTAATTTTACTAACCGCGGAAAGCTGTCTACAATACTAAAATAAATAAAAAGCATTACTTTTGAAGTAGATTAAAATTTGATTTTTCCCTAAAGTTATATAGATAATGTTTAACAAAAAGAGAGTGATAAATAGATAATTATGATGGATAACCAGATAAAGATAACTAAAATTAGACAGATAATTTTGATAGATAGCCAGATATTGCTATCTATCTATCTATCTACATCTGTATCTATCTGCGCTAGAAAGCTGTATATATATATAAAGAAATAATGTCAGACGTCTAAATTTTACAAACCTGTTTTTTTTTCTTCTTTCTCGCTATAATAGGTCACTAAACCTAACATGCAAAACTTTATGGCTGATATTGTATCAACATAAGACTACAGTCATGTTGGTATTATCTAAATGGCTGGTTTATGTAGTGTCTGGTCAAGCAAAGAACCACCTTCCCTCTTTTTGATCTTGTAATAAATTGAAGTTTTACGTTTATATGTACTTTAAGTCAGGTTAGGTTAGGTAATATTAGGTACTGGAAAGCCTTGGATGGTAAATTGCACCGTAGGTGAAGGCTCCCATATGGTTACACTCCCCCCATCCCCCCCCCCACCTACTCGCTGGAGTTAGGCCAAGGAAAAAACTAATCACAATCCTTCTTTTTTTTCTAAAATAAGGGGGAAAGGGTCAAGTGAAGAGAGAAATAAAAAGTTCTTTGGAATACTTACCCTGCGGGGAACCGTCAAAAATTTAATCCTAGCCCATACAATTTAGAAACATGCTAAAAAGTAGTCATTGGCTGTCGCAAGGCAAAGTGGTTAGAAATTTATGTGTATGTCTATGTTTGCGAGTACTGTAAGATCTCTCAAAAGTATTACCATTCATCGGGATCGGCAGCCGCCTGTAAGCCTCAAGGAAATTAACCTTTTAAAAACTAAAAAATCAGCTGGAAGTCTACTCTAAGCCTGTCCAAAATATGGGAAGATATGTCCCTGGAAGGATAATTCTCTCACTCAAAATTAAAATATGAATCATACCATTAAAACATTGTAATTAGGATTAGATAAGATTTATTTTAAAATCGGTTTAGTTTTGATGAATATATTACAAATCATTTACAGATGTTATCAATCACATCATTAATATACTTTTACTAATGTGTTATCTATGATTATGAGGCATTCCATAAACCAGAGGTGTATTAAATGGGGCCTTCAGTGTTAAAAATAATTTAAGTATTTACATATTAAGTATTATAAGGATTGAAATGATGCATTACGGATAAGAATGTTAATAAACAGTTCGACTAATTGTATTGTAAATTACTCATCCCTGGTTTTATATAGGTTAAAAAAAGGTCGTACACCTTAATATTTGCAAGGAAAAAAGGACAATATCATACAATTTGTGTAGCATAGCTACTCTATAACTTTTTGCTTGCCCCTTTCCTGTATAATGTATTATAAGATGAGTTCGGAATTTAACTTGACACTGCATCATAACTAAAGACGCTAAAAATAGTTCCTACTGCTGCTATTTCAGATGCGCTTGTTTAATTATTTGAGTAGGAGTAGTGCCTTGGCGCAAACAGGCGCATCTTATTACAATACAAAGTTAGGACTTTCAGATAAGGGTCCTGCAATCAAAGAGTTGATTGTATGTTGAGTGTTACTTAGCGCATAATAGTACCCCAGGTGTTTGGACAGAAAAGAAGAGATAGACTTCCCTTGGTTATTCTTTGTTGTTAGACCTGACGTTATTGTGTATTGGATAGCAGCCTCGCCCGTATGAGATAATGAAGATTTATTAACAAACACACAAATACGCTTACAATAGCTGTTCTACAAATTGACTATTTGACATATAAACAAGCGATGATTTTTTATCTATCTTATTTCTATACCTAAAAAGACTGTATTGTGGTATACTGTATTTTTTTCTATAAGCTTGATGTTGCTGAACTGCTTAAAGACACAGATAAATTTTTCTTAAGCTACGCTTTAATTGGATGTAGTCGACTTTGTTTAAACTTTAGGGTCAAAAAACTAAAAAGTAAAATAGTTTGAAAAACAAATTGTAGAACAGGACAGTCAAAGGGTTTATGATTAGAATTACTTAATTAATTATTTATTTTTTCTTTTACCTCATAATAAAAAATAGTAAGGTTTTCTTGTCTGAAGCATAAGGTCTCAAAAACTAGCAAACCAATAAGATTCTTTATTTTAGGTAAGCTTCACAGAGGTTCTGTGACGTTTTTAGGCTATTTTGTTTTCGTATATTTAAGTTATGGGATGGTTTTGAGCTATTTTTCGAGTCCCCAGTCCTTATGAATAATGAGCCTGTTTGTAAAATTTAAAAATAATTTTAAAAATATTTAAACTTTTGAAATCAAATTATTTATATTTGTATTTTATCCCCATACAAAATGTACATATATACAGAGAGCTAGATAGATAGATAGATAGTTATAAGAGAGAGCCATGGTATATAGTTAGAGATAGATAGATATTTATTAGATATCTGTGTGTATGTGTGTCTAGACATAGGTTAGCCCTACATTATTCTCTCTCTTACCTAATACCCCTGGAATTCTACCAAACCATATCTCCCCCCCCCCCCCCTTCATATTGTTTAGGGGCTACACATTGCACATGCAAAAGTTAGAGTGTAAAAAAGCAAAATTAAAATAGCTTAGATCTTGTACTTTCATTTTTGGATCTTTATAAGCTAGTGTGCCTATACATAAATGATGTCATGCATTGCAATGGACCAATGATAGGCCAATGCACGTAATAAATTATTAATGGCAGGCCATTATACATTTTAATTGACCAATGGTAGGCAAATATGATTTTTTATAGGTACTATAAACAACTTCTTATTTTTTTCATTTTCTTAACAAAAAAAAATTCAATTTCATATTGAACAATATAATAAGGAATATTATTACTAAAAAACAATAAGTATAAGAGAAAACATTTTTGACCAGTAACCATATAACATGGCAGTCTTTTAAACTACGAGTGTGTTACTTTCGATCAGACCATAGTTTTTTTGTTTAAGAGTAGTGTATGTTAAATATCTTAACAATTTCAGGTTCAATTAGAATAGTCTTATTATAAAAACCTTTCTATTGGTCCTAGTTGGTTTTAGGCTATTTTAGGTTCATAAATAGCACAATAATAAGCTTTAAATATTAATATTTTTCTTTTGCGAAAATTTGAACTGGCACTGCGAAACCCCATCCATCCATAAATTCGCAATATACCATGGAGATTAACAAGAAATCGGGGGCGGGGGGGGGGGTACACACCCTACATAAATATTGGGAGGGGATGTCTGATTTTCGTAGAACTGTGTGCATGTAGTAGGGGAGGGGGGAGTTAATAAGCTAGGGAAAATCAGAAACCTTGATATTTTAAAGACGCTATAAGGAGGGGGGGGTTATAAACTTAGTGTATATGTATATATATGTACAACTATACAGAGGGGATGTGTGTTGGGAGGGGGGGGGGACTTATATATACTTGATGTATATAAATTACAACTATACGACGCTGTCTGCAAATTTCTGCACATTTTTGCAAAAATCTAGACACAACGCGAATTCTAGATTTTAGGCGGGGGATTTTTAAGAAAGGAAAGGGGGGGGGTAATTATTAAGGGAAATTAAAAGGGAAACTGCAGTTTACATGTATAAAAAGAGGTTGGGGAAATCATGGGGGGGGGTATGAGTAAAAGTTAGATTTTATCTATAAGACTTGTATAAGAGGGCATTTGGAGGGAGGGGGGGGGGGGCAAGGCGTTAAGAAATTTTGTTCAAGGTGGGGGGGGGGGGGCATTGTCTAGTTATAAGCCCCAGGTCTTTACTTGGTCAAAATCATGTATTATTACAAAAAGATACCTAGTAAGATAGATAGGCAGAAAGATAGATAGTTAGCCTAGCTATGTAAATATATATGTACCTAAGTTAGAAGTATATTGCTAGAATATACCTAGAATCGATAGATAGTAAGCTTGATAGAATTCCAAAAATATGAAGTCTTATCAAAATTAATAAGTAGATAGATATTAGATGATTAATAATTATGGATGAGTATCTCTTAGATAAAACTGAATAATATCAGAGAGAGAGGGAACAATGGGCTATTTATTAAACTAGTAACGTTTTCTTATTCGTTGATTAAACATATTTTTGGACCTTTATTGAATTTTGATTGGTTGGTTCATTAGTTTGAGTGTCCAAACTTTCAACTTCTAATTGTAACCTAAAAAAACGGTAACTTTGTGTATCATCATTGAAGATTACATCAATTTATCGACCACTGTCTTATCCCTTTAGATTCCTGAATTAATATTGACAACGTTTAAATAATGAATAGTTAATCAGTGTTGCTTTTCAGAATAGTTAGTACGTAAAATTTGTTGAAAAGGGTAAGATAAATATTTTTAGACATATAGATAGGCAGAAACACCTAAGTTGCTTTTAGTAAAAGCAAAGATATAAGTAGTTAGATAGATAGCACTAAGATAAAAAAGCAAAAAAGGAAGAAATGAGACATTGGACTGTTAATTATACTGTTGACCAATCTTTTATAACCACGTTAAAATCTTTGTGGACTTTTATTGAATTGTGATTGGTAGATTTAAAATTACCTATATCCAAACTTTACCAACAATAACTTTAACCTACAGAAGGAACCTAGTAAAAGTGTCTGACTCTGATTATGACGTAAAAAAAATTAGCCAATGAGAGCCCATTATAAATTTAATCATTGGTCAATTACAGTATATACTGCCCTCTCATTAGCTAATTTTTTACGCCATAATTAGAGTCAGACACTTTTACTAGGTTCTACAGAAGTAGTAATTTTATTTATATCATTGGGATGTATGTCTTATCCCTTTCAATCCCTGTGGATTGCTTGAATATTTTAGCTACACATTAATGATCTAGAAGCTTTGTATAGGATCTAGGCAACGTGATTTTTGGAAAGGAGTAACTCACCTCTATTCTTATATATATTACACAGAAATATTCGAAGATTATTTTGTATTGCAAGGTTTCGTGATTTTTAAATAAAACATTCAAAAGGTTAAATAATGTTACATAAGGTTTTTATAATAAAGATGTTTTTTACTTTCCAAAAATAGTGTAATTGACAAACCCAACAATTCCACCAGTTTTTTTTTCACTTTTATGCCCTCAAAACAAAAAGCACGGATTAGAGAAAGCTGGATGGCTTGGAGGAAGAATCAGGCAGCCTCAGCCATCCTAAGCAGGGACCTAAAGGTATAAGACAATGTAAATTGATGTATAACCCCAATAATGACACACAGAATTACCCCTTCTTTAGATTAAAATTAGTGGTTGAAACGTTTGAACACTCGACTTAAGGAATCAACCAATCAAAATTCACTACAGTCCCCAAAGCTGTTAAGCCAACGAATAAGAAAACGTTATTATAAACTTTGGGAACTAGTGTAATTAACAGCCTATTGCCCCCCCCCCCTTCTCTACTAAGTATCTAATATCCGTAGCCACAAATTTGTATTCAGCCGCAGCTATACGATTATAGCTCACACTCAGCCACAGCCGCAAATTTATATTCAGCTGCGCGGATAAGTGCAGGGCTGGTAAACTCTTGTAGAAATAAAGCTGCATACATAAATAGAATGTCTTGCTACTTTTATTCTTCATTTTGCGCGAATTTTCAAGTACATTTTTTGTTTAGTCCTTTTTGCCCTTATTTTTGGCGGAAAAAAAGAGTTCAAATTTTGGGTAGGGGGTCCTAGCAAGGAAGGGGAAAAAGAATCATTTTCAAAAATTGGCATTATAAATTTTTTAACAGATTTTAAAGGTCACTGTGGCCATCATTGACATTGTAAATGATTTACCTCTATATTGAGGAAACATTCTTAAAACAATAAACAAATATGTAATATTTCAAGTAATGCTTAATTTAACTTTCCTTGCCCTATCCCTGTGTAATTCTAAACTTTCAGATAAGGACAAAAATTTGCAAATATTACTGCCAAAAAAACTGCCAAAGGGACATTCCCTCATTGTGATTTATACTATTTTGTTATTTAATACAAACCCTCATTTACTATTTCCACTTTATTTGTCCGTCCGTAACGCTATATGGGTGATATGTGATTTTCTCAGCTGCTATAGGAGGTAGACTGTTGATATTTTTTTTTGAAGATACTGACAAAAAAAATCAAATTTACCCTTGTAATAAAGTAAAAGGATCTGTGTGTGTGTGTGTGTGTGTGTGTGTGTATGTACCGAAGGATCTAACTACCCGCTAAACCAATACGATTCTCCTATACTTCTCATAGGTTCTGAGAAGGCTTATAACTATTTGGGGGGGAAAGTTCCTCCAATGAGAAATCATCCCTAGAAAAGTTTTCTTCCACCCCCTTCCTAATTCCAATATTTAACTTTTTCTTGTTAAAACTAAAAAAAATATAGTCTTCAATCCCCCCCCCCCTCCCTCCCCTCTAAAGTGCCTTTAGAGGCCTCTAGGGGTGTAGCCACTAGTTATTTATAAGGCAAAGAAAAAAAACATTTTGGATATTCCTTTTAAAGAACTATGTATTGAGTTACTCTATTCCTCATTTGACACTTCCACTATGGGCTAGAACAAAAATTTTGAGGACAAATTGTATTGGTTTAATTTGTTCATTTATATCTCTTTAATTGCTTTTTCTAGACATTCTTATATTTAAAGTAGCAAACCTGCTCTAAAATTTAATTTGTCTGTTCATCCGTCAGTCTGTCACGCCAGCGGCCAGACTCGAGTATTATAAGAAGATAAGAATAAGAATTATTTTCAAATCGGTTTAGTTTTATAATTTATTACAAAAATTATCCAGCTTACAACTTACCTGTTCCGTCAGCCTGTCAGTCATTCTCCTCTAACATAGAATATAAAGGTTTCGTTTGTTTCCTTGTTTAAGAAAAATTGGTTTTTAAATCTAAATCCACACCATTGTGTTTAGGCTGTCCTAAATGAGCAAACCATTGTAAAAAAACTTTTCCCTTCGCAAATTTTTTGTCCTATAATACGTCTCAATAGTATTGAGATTGGGTAACGAGAATTATTCTGATAAACAATTACTGGCGTTTTCCCTAAAAGTGCCTTTTTGTGCACAGAACCCCTTTCTCTAGGGGTGTGCGGGGGACGTAAGGAAAATAGATTATAACCACCCCATTACATATATAATGGTTACCTGAAAAGAACAACCAACTTGGGCATAAGCTATATGTACATATGTCGCAAGTTTGTATTTGGTCTCTAAAATCATTTAATAGCGTCAAAAATATTATCAGCCAAGTCCCTACAAAAGAACAGAAAGCAATTTGCTAGATAGTTGTCTGGATTATACATCTATTCTTTTACATCAATTGAGGAAAATGAATAGAGATAGAAAGATGGATTTAAGGAAAAGGAAAATTTAATATCATAGATGGATAGATAGATTTATTGATATGGTTTTGTCTATACCAAATCAATTTTAACAAATGCATTATTTTATTACATGTAAGAGTTTGTTTCAAACTATCATTTTTCTGGACATAGCTAAAAGGGTGTTCCTTTTATTGACAAATCTACTTTAGAACGAATGGCTGTCTGTCTGCATATATCCATTATATATAATCATTATGTTAAATTCGATGTAGCTTGAAACCTTATAAAATTCATTAGAATATGTTTGTCCTAAATTGGTATTTACAGCAACGTCCAACCCAGCATATGAAAGTAACAAACAATGGATAAAACAATTGAAGTAAGTATTTATTTAAAAGTAAATTTAGCATAACCTAAAAGAAAAGCAACCATAAAATTTCTTAAGTTTAACAGCAAAAAAAAAAGTAAGAGGGGGATACAATTTAAAAATAAAATCAAGGATTTTGCAGATTTTCTTATCTACAACCCCCTTTTTTACTGCTTTGATTTGCCAGACCAAAATAGCCATCAATCAATCAATAAGGAGAGACAGGTATTCTGAAATATAAATAGGTTAAGTGCAAAAAGGTTTTGTTGTTCAAACTTTAACTTGTAATCAAATGTAAGTACAATGTACAAATATGAAATATCATACGTTTTTCCCTGTACATTTTCTGAAAGTAAATCTTACCTAACCCTATAATGACGGTCTCATGGAAATCCCTATTCCGCGTCATCTTTAAAAATTTACCTGGATTTTTATTGGTTATTGTCCCTGGTTGGTTATATGTAAAGAACAAAACAAACAAATCCCCTACCTCCCCCCATCAACAAAATAGTGTTATAAATATCTCTGCCCTAAATGTTTAACTTAATTCTTATACAATTTTGATCCTTATCCCTACAATAACACATCAAAATGAATCGATCAATGCACTAATATTGATCCCTATGCGATGCACCGTATAATATAGATTTGAAAAGTTCATCTACATTTATTTTTAGGATTTGTAAAGGTAGCTTAAAATACATTTCCTCGACAATAATATTACATTCCCCCTTTATGTCTGTTTGACACCATCCTAAAAACCCCTCTCTTTTTAATGTCAAAACAGCTGTAACCAGGGATAAGGGATTGGAAACGTAGGAAAATATTATTTCAGGCCTATTTCAAGCCTAGGCCTATTTCTAGCCTAATAAACCAGTTTTGGGATAGCGCAGTGGTTCGTATAAAATGCTAATGAAAAAGCTGTGTGTGTGTGTGTAGATAAAGTATAGAATCAAATTCAGGTAGCTAGTTTAAAGTAAAAAACATAACTTTTTATAAACATATATATTAATGGCTTTTGTTAAAATGAAGTTTTTTCTCTCCCAAAATTTTTTATCTTTTACTTTGGTAATTTGAACTGTCAGAAAGCTATCGTTGGGTTTCCCTCAGACAGATTTTAGTTTGTATTATTTGCATTTTTATTAATGAGTAAAAATTTTATTTGAAAATTTCATTGCTAATTAAAATTTAAAATAAATAAATAAATATGCACTTGGGTAACATTCTATCAAGTTCTTTGGATACTATACTGGATATAATGTAATGATATATCTGTACTGTGTTGTATTGTACAAAAATTAGGGTGAAGGTGTTGTATCATTTCCGTACTAAATTTTTAAAATTCAAAATACAACATCTAATTTATAAACTACCAAATGAAAATTCGTAGCTACCTTCTTTCCAAAAAAATAATCTTGTTATTTTTGTTTTTTCTATGTGGCCCTTTTTTAATGTTTAACTCTAAGCAGATTTAATAATTAAACTAATGTGATCTAACACCATTTAGGATCATGGAAAGAAAACAAAGTCATTCCTTAATTAGGACAGAAGTCACCTTCCTAGGAAGGACATAAGTAGCTTCCCTTATGTGAGAATTTGTTAGATGAAGGGCATAACTTGTCTCCCTTAACAAAGATTTTGCAAGATGAAGGACATAAGTAGCCTCCCTTCACCACACAAAACCTAGCTTTTTGGTCCTTCACATAGCAAAATCTTGCATAAAATAGTTTATCTGTCCTTCACATAGCAAATTCTTGCAAAACATAGCAAATTCTTGCAAAACTTAGCAAATTCTTGCAAAACATAGCATTTCTGTCCTTCACATAGCAAATTCTTGCAAAACATAGCAAATTCTTGCAAAACATAGCAAATTCTTGCAAAACATAGCAAATTCTTGCAAAACATAGCAAATTCTTGCAAAACATAGCAAATTCTTGCAAAACATAGCAAATTCTTGCAAAACATAGCAAATTCTTGCAAAACATAGCAAATTCTTGCAAATTCTTGCAAAACATAGCAAATTCTTGGAAAACTTAGCTTTTCTGTCCTTCACATAGCTAATTCTTGCAAAAAATAGCAAAATCTTACAAAACATAGCAAATTCTTGCAAAACATAGCAAATTCTGGCAAAACATTGCAAATTCTTGGAAAACTTAGCTTTTCTGTCCTTCACAAAGCTAATTCTTGCAAAACATAGCAAATTCTTGGAAAACTTAGCTTTTCAGTCCTTCACATAGCTAATTCTTGCAAAACATAGCAAATTCTTACAAAACATAGCAAATTCTTGCAAAACATAGCAAATTCTTGGAAAACTTAGCTTTTCAGTCCTTCACATAGCTAATTCTTGCAAAACATAGCAAATTCTTACAAAACATAGCAAATTCTTGCAAAACATAGCAAATTCTGGCAAAACATTGCAAATTATTGGAAAACTTAGCTTTTCTGTCCTTTACATAGCTAATTCTTGCAAAACATAGCAAAATCTTACAAAACATAGCAAATTCTTACAAAACATAGCAAATTCTGGCAAAACATAGCAAATTCTTGCAAAACATAGCAAATTCTGGCAAAACATAGCAAATTCTTGGAAAACCTAGCATTTCTGTCCTTCACATAGCAAATTCTTGCAAAACATAGCAAATTCTTGCAAAACATAGCAAATTCTTGCAAAACATAGCAAATTCTTGCAAAACATAGCAAATTCTTACAAAACATAGCAAATTCTTACAAAACATAGCAAATTCTGGCAAAACATTGCAAATTCTTGGAAAACTTAGCATTTCTTTCCTTCACATAGCTAATTCTTGCAAAAAATAGCAAAATCTTACAAAACATAGCAAATTCTTGCAAAACATAGCAAATTCTGGCAAAACATAGCAAATTCTTGCAAAACATAGCAAATCCTTGGAAAACTTAGCATTTCTGTCCTTCACATAGCAAATTCTTGCATAAAATAGCATTTCTGTCCTTTCAATTTATGAGATCTTAAGCTACAGACAGAAAAACTTTGCTTTTTTGTTTTCAATAAACCAGGATATCATAACACTAATGGAGTAACAATGTTGTTTGCAAAGTACAGTTGAAGCTTTCTGACTGCCCTTGTACTATGTGTGTTAGTGTCTGTGTATGTTCTCACAGCTTTAGTGGCCAGGTGGAAATATTGAGAGCCAAAATTATCAATTTAAAATTTAGAAATGTAGATTCTCTACAAAAATGTAGTCTCTTGATTTTTTTACTAGGCTCATTACATATTTTTTTTGTATTTTTTAAAATATATTTTTTTGGCCACCTAGGAATTTCATAATAGTATAGAAGGAAGAAAGTAATGTACTGTTTAAACTTCTATCTAACAGGAGATGAGAACTAACCTAACAATAGTAAATAAGGTTTAAAGAGTACATTTTTATATTATCTTATTCAGTGTTTATTTAAAATAACCAATAAAATTAAATCTTTATTCCACAATTTCATGTAACTGGAACACTGGAGAAGATAAATTTAAATCCATTGTCCTAGCATTGAATTAAAGAATTTATGTAATATATTTAAGAAGATTAATTATTTTTCATGTGACAGTTCCAATTGGTAGATCTTAAGGAGTAGTTTAATTCTAATTAATTTTTCGGGTATAGTCCCTTTCCTGACAACGCTCCTTAAGGGGCGATTCTTTATTTTTTTCACCCTGTGAGGCAATCACTAACTAATATAACCTAACCTAAACTAAAATAACCCATCAAAAGCCATTTAAAATATATAAGACGAATCGCCCCTTAAGGGGTGTTGCCACAAAAGGGACTATTCCTCATTTTTCTATTATTGAAAATATAGAATTTGGATTTGATTTATTTTCATTTTACAATGTTTTTTTTCCACTGTTTTAATTAAACGTTCCCCCCTTTTCCTCTTGTTAATAATGTACTATTACATTGCCTCGATTATAAATTAATATTATTTAAATATTGTCTGCTAGCAATATGCAGTGGATTAGAACCGGTTCTCAGCAATACTGAAAAATTATATAAAGCATAATATGTACATTTTTATGGCCGCGGAAAGCTAAATATAATACGATGCGTCGTATATTCCTGAACTATGAATCATAAAATTATTGGAGATAAAATATCCTGTGGGGCAATCACCTAACCCAATATAACTTAACCTAACCTAAATAACCTCCAAAACGCCATTTTAAAAATACGACGAATCGCCCCTTAAAGCGTTGCCACAAAAGGGACTATTCCCGAATAATCTTATGATCTAATTAGGGATCTAAAGGGAAAGAAAATGGCCGAAAATTGATATACATCCCCAATGATGATGCACAAAATTATTCTTTCTTAGATCAAAATTAGTGGTTGAACATTTAAACACATAACTAAACTAACCAACCAATTCAAAAATCAACGTTCCAAAAGTTGGTTAATTTACGAATAAGAAAACGTTATTATAAAACTTTGGGGACTAACGTGTAATAAACAGACCAATGTCTACTCTCTATCTAAATAATCTAAATTTAAATTATTTATATACAAACATGTATAAGTATAAACAAAATTAAACAAGGATGACAACATCCATAAAAGCGTAGCTCTAAAATCAGTAGGGTCTGTTATAGGAATCATCATGCAAAGTTTGAAATTGATAAGACAATTATATCATGTCTAAATTTACGAAAAGAGGTAACTGTTTCATATAGAAAGAACCAACCTAATTATAGAAAAGCTTCGTTTTGAACAGAAGTTTCAGGGATCTCTAGGGATAATGGCCGGTAAATTTGTGTACATTCCCAGTATAATTAATTTAAAATACCCCTTTCAATACTTTACTTATTTAAAGTCTAATGTACCCTCCCTCCCTGGGTTTATATAAAGATAAAAGATTAAACAACAACTCTAATAATTAAACCAAGTATTTTTTCAGGGATGATTTTTCATGGAATGGTAAATTAGTTTTATTTTGTATTACAAAAATAAAAAAAACTCTTATTTATTCAATTCTAAATATTTATGGGGAGAAAAAATCTAACTTTCTATCCGCTTTCCTAAAAGTTCAAAGTAAGCCCTTGCAATCGTTACATAATTTATCAGCTGATTTATTTGAACCGCTGAAAATGAAGTTGTCAACCATCTTTAGAGTTTGTACCAGATAAATGGAGAATTGCATTAGATGAGATTAACAGCTATGACACTAATATGCCTATGCTCTATGTAGAGAGGTGTGTACTTTTCATCAAATACAAATGTCCAAATTTTTATCTTTCAGAGGGTTAGTTAATTTTTTTTTTCTTGGGCAATTTCTCCTGTTTCTTTTATATAAGCATTGATAATTGTATAGGTATATTTTATGAAGAAAAAAATAGTTTGATATAATAATCAAAAATAAATATGTAGAAATATTAGATTCATATTAAATACTTATGGTCTAATATTTTATGTGTTGGCTACTGTAAAGGATTATGAAATAAGTTTGATAGATAGATAGCCAGTCAAGGAAGGGGAGAAAGTTAATAATGTACAAGTGGCCAAAAAAAATATATATTCTAAAAATTAAAAAAAAATATGTAATGAGCCTAGTAAAAAAATCAAGAGACTACATTTTTGTTGAGAATCTACATTTCTAAATTTTAAATTGATAATTTTGGCTCTCAATATTTCCACCTGGCCACTAAAGCTGTGAGAACATACACAGACACTAACACACATAGTACAAGGGCAGTCAGAAAGCTTCAACTGTACTTTGCAAACAACATTGTTACTCCATTAGTGTTATGATATCCTGGTTTATTGAAAACAAAAAAGCAAAGTTTTTCTGTCTGTAGCTTAAGATCTCATAAATTAAAGGACAGAAATGCTATTTTATGCAAGAATTTGCTATGTGAAGGACAGAAATGCTAAGTTTTCCAAGGATTTGCTATGTTTTGCAAGAATTTGCTATGTTTTGCCAGAATTTGCTATGTTTTGCAAGAATTTGCTATGTTTTGTAAGATTTTGCTATTTTTTGCAAGAATTAGCTATGTGAAGGACAGAAAAGCTAAGTTTTCCAAGAATTTGCAATGTTTTGCCAGAATTTGCTATGTTTTGTAAGAATTTGCTATGTTTTGCAAGAATTTGCTATGTTTTGCAAGAATTTGCTATGTTTTGCAAGAATTTGCTATGTTTTGCAAGAATTTGCTATGTGAAGGACAGAAATGCTAAGTTTTCCAAGAATTTGCTATGTTTTGCCAGAATTTGCTATGTTTTGCAAGAATTTGCTATGTTTTGCCAGAATTTGCTATGTTTTGTAAGAATTTGCAATGTTTTGCCAGAATTTGCTATGTTTTGCAAGAATTTGCTATGTTTTGTAAGAATTTGCTATGTTTTGCAAGAATTAGCTATGTGAAGGACTGAAAAGCTAAGTTTTCCAAGAATTTGCTATGTTTTGCAAGAATTTGCTATGTTTTGTAAGAATTTGCTATGTTTTGCAAGAATTAGCTATGTGAAGGACTGAAAAGCTAAGTTTTCCAAGAATTTGCTATGTTTTGCAAGAATTAGCTATGTGAAGGACAGAAAAGCTAAGTTTTCCAAGAATTTGCAATGTTTTGCCAGAATTTGCTATGTTTTGCAAGAATTTGCTATGTTTTGTAAGAATTTGCTATGTTTAGCAAGAATTAGCTATGTAAAGGACAGAAAAGCTAAGTTTTCCAAGAATTTGCTATGTTTTGCAAGAATTAGCTATGTGAAGGACAGAAAAGCTAAGTTTTCCAAGAATTTGCTATGTTTTGCAAGAATTTGCTATGTTTTGCAAGAATTTGCTATGTTTTGCCAGAATTTGCTATGTTTTGCAAGAATTTGTTATGTTTTGTAAGAATTTGCTATGTTTTGCAAGAATTAGCTATGTGAAGGACAGAAAAGCTAAGTTTTCCAAGAATTTGCTATGTTTTGCAAGAATTAGCTATGTGAAGGACAAAAAAGCTATGTTTTGTAAGATTTTGCTATGTTTTGCAAGAATTAGCTATGTGAAGGACAGAAAAGCTAAGTTTTCCAAGAATTTGCTATGTTTTCCAAGAATTTGCTATGTTTTGCAAGAATTTGCTATGTTTTGTAAGAATTTGCTATGTTTTGCAAGAATTAGCTATGTGAAGGACTGAAAAGCTAAGTTTTCCAAGAATTTGCTATGTTTTGCAAGAATTTGCTATGTTTTGTAAGAATTTGCTATGTTTTGCAAGAATTAGCTATGTGAAGGACTGAAAAGCTAAGTTTTCCAAGAATTTGCTATGTTTTGCAAGAATTAGCTATGTGAAGGACAGAAAAGCTAAGTTTTCCAAGAATTTGCAATGTTTTGCCAGAATTTGCTATGTTTTGCAAGAATTTGCTATGTTTTGTAAGAATTTGCTATGTTTAGCAAGAATTAGCTATGTAAAGGACAGAAAAGCTAAGTTTTCCAAGAATTTGCTATGTTTTGCAAGAATTAGCTATGTGAAGGACAGAAAAGCTAAGTTTTCCAAGAATTTGCTATGTTTTGCAAGAATTTGCTATGTTTTGCAAGAATTTGCTATGTTTTGCCAGAATTTGCTATGTTTTGCAAGAATTTGTTATGTTTTGTAAGAATTTGCTATGTTTTGCAAGAATTAGCTATGTGAAGGACAGAAAAGCTAAGTTTTCCAAGAATTTGCTATGTTTTGCAAGAATTAGCTATGTGAAGGACAAAAAAGCTATGTTTTGTAAGATTTTGCTATGTTTTCAAGAATTAGCTATGTGAAGGACAGAAAAGCTAAGTTTTCCAAGAATTTGCTATGTTTTCCAAGAATTTGCTATGTTTTGCAAGAATTTGCTATGTTTTGCCAGAATTTGCTATGTTTTGCAAGAAATTGCTATGTTTTGCAAGAATTTGCTATGTAAAGGACAGAAAAGCTATGTTTATTAAGGTTTTGCTATGTGAAGGACAGAAAAGCTAAGTTTTGCAACATGAAGGACATAAGCAGCCTTCCTAATGTAAGAATTTGTCAGACAAAGGACATAAGTCACCTCCCTTAAGTTAGATTTTGTTAGATGAAGGACATAAGTAGCCTTCCTTAGACCAATTTCCAGTGACTTCTGTCCTAATTAGGAATGACTTTGTTTTCTTTCCATGATCCACCATTTATATTTATTTTTTCGTAGCAGACGAAATCATTATTTTTTCTATAATTGTCTGCTTCTAAAATTTCCGCCATCTGTGATTTGGGCTTGTTTTGTATCAAACTATTGGTTTAGAGCAGTAGCCAATATGAGCCGTCCGCCAGTAAGGTCATTAAATTAGGCAAATGGTAAAAGTTGCATGATCCCTTTCAAAACCAGGCCGAGACCTAATTTATGGCCAGGTTTCCTATCCCTTATCCCTGGCTGTAACCAACAACTGAATTAATTCGAAAAATATTTGCTGATTTTTGGGGGCAATGCTTCGTAATAAAGTCGAACTTTTTTGTCTGTCTCCCAAAGATTATTTTAGGTTAACTTATTTCTGGTGTCAAAAGCCTTAGCACGCCACTAGGTTTAAAACACCTACCTTGTAGACTTTTTTATGCTGTACACTTTCTTAATATTTGTTTTATCAACCAAAGATTAATATGAAAAGTGATGCAAAAGTACAAAACAAGAGCGAAATAATCCATTTGGAAAAAAAGATAGTAAAGTAGGACAAACGGCTAACGTAAATATATATCATGCACACAGTCGGTACACAAAAAGACCCTGTTGTTTCTTTATTATAAGGATGTAATTAATCAGGTGTATATATAGACAGACAGACATATATATAGTTAGGGAAGCAAAATAATTTAAATGCATCCATTTTAATTTGCCGATCTTTTTTATAATAAAGTACATACCTAGTAATGCATCCAATAACAAAGTAATGAAAGTTCACAGATGCACTGTTAATAAAAACTATTTGACATTCTTAACTTTATATAATAGTATTTCGAATAAATGTATAAGTTTAGGTGTATAACCCATACAACTACCAGGCCCAAGTAATGAGGAACTTTTTAGTTTGCTATAAAATTGCTTTCTGCTCTTTTTTATATATAGAGCCTTGTCTGTGTTAATATTTTAGCCGCTATTGACTAATTTTCCAAGACCCGATTGAAAGTCCGCAATCCATGGTCTAAGTTTTATATAGTTCTAGTCCCATCTATTATTTTACTTTAAAGTGTATATATTGCAATTTTAGGCATTAGATAATGTTTTTTTGGGTCATGGAAAGAAAACATAGTAGCGGGTTTCGTCGTATTTTTCCAGTAGCCGTTATCCTATTTCCAGCCTTGCCGGGGGCACCAACCCCGCAGGCAATTATTAATGGTTACCTAACCTAACCTAAAATAACCTTCAAAAGCTACTATGAAAATTCGACGAAATTCGCTAATCGTTTTCTTTCCATGATCCGTAATTTTATATGATAGGTAAAAGTTTGGGTACTTGTTGGCTATTTATTATAACTCTCTTTATCAATATTGTTTGTGAAATAATTTAGTTTTGTATTATCAAATAAGGTTCCCTCTCCTTACTTACTGAAATCTCACACTTTTTTATAATTGATTATTATAGATCTGTTTTAAACTAAGAGAAATTTATTAAAATTTTCCTTATATTGTTTGTACTTTATAATCAGAGAGCATTAGGGATAAGACAATTGACAATAAAATAATTTAGATTCCCAATTATGATAAACAAAAGTTAACATTTCTGTAGATTTTTAAAAATTTGGTTGGGACACTGCTGGTTTGAACAGTTAGATTTAACAAAGACCACGTGGACCCAGCTAAATGGCCAGCTGGAGGAAAAATCCCCCCCCCCCCCCTACGCCCTGTTGAATCAGCATCAGGTACAACCTTTGAAAATTCCAGTCATTTTGTTGAATATCATAGTAACCATTTAGTTAAGGATATACCCAGCTTCATTGAAGACACACCAGATCTTCTCAGATTCATAGAATCTGAAAATCAGAAAGGTCCACAACCTGCAGGTTGTGTGCCAGTCACTCTGGATGTTACAGCTCTATACACAAACATACCTATAGACGAGGGAATGCATTATTTTCAGGAGTTTTTAGATAAGAGAGAAGATAAAACAGTTCCAACTGCATTTTAATAACTCTTTTAGGTATGGTGCTCAGTTGTAATATCCTAACTTTTGACAACAAATTTTATTGGCAGGAAGTAGGAGTGGCAATGGGAACCAGGGTTGCCCCCACATTTGCTAATATTTTTATGTCTGTTATAGAAGGTAGAAAGCCCCAGCATGGTACAGACGGTTCATAGATGACTGCATTATGCTGTGGACTGGATCTGAAGTAGAACTTTTAAATTTTTTAGAACATATAAACAACATACATCCCCTGATTAAATTTAAAGCCTCTTATGATTTTCAGAGTAAAAAAGTTGAATTTTTGGATACTGTAATTTCCATAACTGAACAAGGATTTATTAGGACATCCCTTTTTACAAAACCTGGCAAGAAATGTACATATATCTTGCCATCAAGCTGTCACCCTGGTCACATCACCTAAAACATTCCCTACTCTTTAGCTCTAAGACTCAAACGAATCTGCTCTGACAATTTAGACTTTTTAGCACACCTGGACATATTACAAGAAAAGCTGTTAGGAAGAGGTTACAAACAAAACTTCATAGTTAAAGCTTTTGAAAAGGTCATTAATCTACCCAGAGCAACAGCATTGATAAAAGCCGAAAAAAAAACCGGTAAAGAGAGTTGTACTCTCACTTCAATTCGATCCCAGACTACCCAATATTTCTAATATCTTGTTTAGGTTTTGAAAAGTCATGATACAGAATCCACACCTCAAAAGAACCTTTCCAGATCCACCAATGATTTGCTAATCTACGGGATTTTTTAATTAAGGCACAACTCCCACCAGTAATTACAGAGAGAAGGTCAAGCAGGGTTAAAAATGGATTTTCCCACTGTGGTAGAAATTGTAAAATGTGTCACAATTCCCCCGGTTTTGTAAAAGTGTCATAAACACTAAAACCAATGAAATCTTCCCAATTTTAAGCACTCTAGACTGTACTAGTAAAAACGTTATATATCTTATTACTTGTAGGAAAAACAGAGGATCCTTTGCAGTTAAGAGACCTCAGTATGTGGGCCAAACAAGTAGAATGATCTCCAGCCGTTTTAACGAGCACAGCCACATAATCAAAACGGGATCAACTACAGTTGGAAGTCATTTCAAGGCCCAAGGACACAATCTACAGGACTTGGAAATTGTCCCAATAGAGAAAATAAGAAGCACAGACCCCTGGATACGCCTAGCTAGGGAAAAACTTTTGATTAGGTCTTTTGATTCTGCTCTCAATAAAATTGTGTAATTTGCTTCACCCAACAAACATTTAATCATCAATTAAACAAAAAAATCCTTTTTTCAAACAAGACCCATCTTTCCAACAAATTTCTTTTTCAACACATAACATTTGTTTGCAGTTTCAGAGATCTACTAAAAAACCCTCATCATTTAGTTTGTAAAAAATATTTTATTTCTGAACATTTCTTTAAACTCAAATTAACTGTGTGCATTTGCAAATTTTTATAAAAAAAACTTTTAAAACACAGTTAACATTTCAAAGGATTAAGCTTCTTTGATATTCAGGTTATCCCTAAACACAAATCAATTGTTTGCATCATCAAATTATACTTCCTAAATTCTCAAATAAGTCAACATTTTATACCATGTAGTTTTCATTTCATGTTTCATCAAAAAAATGTACACATTTTTTCACTTTTTTGGTTAATTCAAAAGAACACCAATTCTTCCTCCATCCTAAAACCTAAACAAAGCAGGATATCATAAAGATTAAAATTTTTCCCATCTCAGGAATAACTCCACCCATTTTTTTAACAGATTTCAAAATCCAAATCTCCACCCATGAACAACCAAGGACAAAGATAAATTCACAACCTTTTCATAACCCCCCCCACTCCTCCCACTTTTTTGTCTCCTCCCAGTTTTTTTCTGTCTCCGCCTTCAACCAAACTCACCATCCAAAACTCCGCCTATTTCCTAACCATCAAAAAAATTCCTTTAATAAAAACTATGCCCCGCCCCATAACTCAAACAAGGCCAAGAATTATTCCCTACTCCTCCTGTTTTAAAAAACCATAGAGAAAAAAATAAAAGAGAGGAATCGAAGCAACTAGAAGACGAAAATAGGCAGTGGGCCTAGAGGCCTACTTAGCGCTGTTGCCGCGCTAAAATTTATTGCTATTCCACTACTTTTCAAATGGGAGGATTAAAAATTATTTTAAAAAATATTTTTTTACTTTTTACTATTTCCATATTTAGGGCAAGAATATTAGATTAGATATTTTCGTTTTAATGTTTTTATTAAAAATTACATAGAATTTTATTTTTATTTAAAAGAATTTGTTCATGAAAGATGAATCCTTCTATTTCTAAAAAGGGGGAAATTTTTTTCATAATGAACATTCAGCTGATTCTGACCGCCCACGGCTGTTTGCTAAATATCGCTTTTCTTTTTATTCACATTATTATTTATGATTGACTTACAAAAAGCCCTGGGCGGTTTTTGATTTTCGTCTGCTTCTAAATTTAGGGATGGGGAAGTAGTATTTTACCATGAAAAAGGGGTGAGTATTCATTCTCTTATCCTTTTTCCTTATGTAAAAAACTAATGTTTTAATCTTTTATTTTAAACTTTTTCAGTAGTCATCTGTATTCTATGGTGATACCTAAGATTCAAAATAATTTGTGACATTGTTCTATATAAATTTATGTTTAATATCTTTGATCATATTTGCTGTTATCTAATGTCTGATGCCTATATTTTTTTAGACAAAATGAATTGAAAATGATTGCTAAAATCGAAATATATCTTCATGTCTTAGAATAGTGTAATTTTATTAAAAATAGGTTGAAAAACAAACTAACTTTAAAATATTAACAAAAGTACCCAAAGTTTAAGTCAACAACTAGGAAGGGCATAATTTTAAAATTTTGGGTACCCTCCCCTACTGCCGCTAAGAGAAATGTGTACAACTGTGTCTAGTCTATTACAAAAATTAAATGAAAAGGGACAAAATGAAACTATTTAGAACAGAAATTTTAAAATAGCCCTTGTTGTTAAAATACTTGCTGTTAGGAATCTTTAGAAATAAAGTATAGTTATTTCTTTCATTTCATTATAAACGGCTTTCCGCGGATATAGAATGTACAATTATAAGATTAAAACTAGTTTTTTAGCCCCATCTTTATTTTAGCCAGTTACGAGTTTCACTATATTTGAATACATATTAATCTGGTGTAAGATTCAAGTAATATAAAATACTGACATTTAGCCACTAATAAATTTGGCGTTTTCTTAAAGTGTCTATGAAGCATTGAAACTCCCCTTATTTTTTATTATATTTAAAATAAGAAGAGGCTAGTGTTTTTTACATGCAGAGCCCAATCCAATACCCAGAGCCTAGTAAAAACTAGCATAACCTGATAGAAAAATACCCCCCACCTCCCCATCTCAAAAGATAAAATCAACAGAAACAATACTTATTTTTACTTTTCTGTCATTTTTAAAGTTTGATTCTGTTAAATTGGCTATTCTTGAAGGGATTTATGCATTGAAATATACTAAAACATAATATTGGGCAGAAATTAAAGTATTTCAAAGAAAGAAAATTTTAAAAATAAGAAATTCGACCTCTATCACTTCAGAGGACAGCTGCAAACCTCCAGTTGACAGGATATAGTTTAATACTTGTTAGCAATAATAATTAGCCTAAAAAGTAAAACAGAAAGTTTTTTGATATGGTAAAAAAATGATAATCTAAATCTTAATTTTGGGGATGATGATCTGGAGGACGCTCTTACTGGTGGTGATGATGACCCAGATCGTATCCAAGTACATGAGCATTATGACAACTCATCTATTGAACTATGGTCCAATTTTTGTATTTATAGCAGCCTCTAATTAAAAGTTGTAACAAGAAATATAACCATCTTTTAAAAACTACTATATTTACCTTATGAATTGGAGAATTTAAAAACCATGATTGTGTGTTTTGGGATTTCTCTTGATTGGAGAATGCTACAAATACAAAAATCGAACCATAGTTTAATAGATAAGTTGTCATAATGCTCATGTATTTGGATACCATCTGGGTCATCATCACCAACAGCAAGAGCGTCTTTAAGATCATCATCCCCAAAATTAAGATTTAGATTATCAGTTTTTTACCATATTAAAAAACTTTTTGTTTTACTTTTTGGGCTAATTATTATTACTAACAAGTATTTAACTACATCCTGTCAACTGGAGGTTGGCAGCTGTCCTCTGAAGTGATAGAGGTCGAATTTCTTATTTTCCAGAAATTTCTTTCTTTGAAATACATTAATTTCTGTCCAATATTGTGTTTCAGTATAATCAATTCATAAATCCCTTCAAGAATAGCCAATTTAACAGAATCAAACTTTAAAAATGACAGAAAAGTAAAAATAAGTATTTTTTCTGTTGATTTTATGGTATCTGTGCATATAAAAGGTAACACCTAAATTTGCCGTTTTTTAGTATTTTCATCAATTTTCCTTAAAATATAAAGATATCTTAAAACTGATTGATTGGGCTTGTAAAGGAACCATTTGAGCATCTTCGGTCGAAAAAGGTCTGATTTGTGAGCATTTTTGACCAAGTTGTGGCCAAATAATAATAAAACATAAAATAAAGTAACACACTTTAATTGCGTAAATGTCCGTTTGCATACACATTTAAAAACGTAGAATTTCCTTTTTAACAGCCATATGTCATTGACACTCAAAAACAATAAACTTTGTCTCAACAATCTAATAAAAGCCCCAAAAATTAAAAAAAAACTTACTTCCTTATTTTTTTAGCAGTAAGAAAAAACATTGAGCTTTAATATTTGATTGCAATTGATAGTTTATTTCGTAGCTTCGCTTTTATGAATATTGATAACCTTTGTAAAACAAGGCTGACAACATCTATAAAAATGAAGCTTTAAAATAATAAGGAAGGACGAATAAACAGAACTCTTCTAGAGTGTCAGAACATACTTACAATTATAGGGTTTGATTATAGAGATGCCTTGCTTTTAATATTTTACCTTGTTGCCCTAGGAATCATAACTAGAAAGAATCAAATTAATAGGATAATTATCATATAAAAAGTTATTGTCAAAAAAATTTAAAATCAGCATGTTTCAAATGAACGCACGGACATTCTGGTAACGATTATGGAGTTGCTACGCTTTCTTACTGTCATAGGAATTATCCATTGCATTGTAAAGTTTGAAATCGATAGGACAGTGTTAAATTGTCTAAATTAACTAGAAAAGATTGTTACAGGCGTCCAGACTTACAGGCAGACCCTAATCATAGAAAAGCTTTGCTTTTACAAACTGCAGCGATTATCAAATGTATAAATCTTTGCATTACCTATATATAAAGTTACATACAAGAACAAGGATGTCTATTTGGGTGGAGTAATCCATAAAGAAATGATGTATGTAGTTATATTGTCCAAGGACGTTAAACCTTTTAATTTAGGGGGATAAAAAAATTAAAATTGATATTTTGGGAATACATTTTCTTTGGGGGGAGGCCTGGGGGTGTAATCTTGATATCCTACAGGCATGGACGTCAATACTTTTTTTTTATTTTTTTAGGGGTATGGGGCAAAAATTAAAAATTCGTTTCGAGGGGGTAGGGTTATTACCCCCCTCTCTCCCTTGGACATCCCTGTCCAGGATCACTTATTATAAAAGCCATATTCATATATCCTTGTATAAAAATGACATGCATGGCTATCTATGTCTCTGTCTGTTTGAACCGAAAGATCTCTTAAACCCGATGAACCAGTATGGTTCTCGTTTACAGTTTGGCTTTTCATAGGTTCACCCTCCCAATATTAAAATAAAATTTTGAAAAGTTTGTGGGTAGTTTTTTTCTATGCCTTCCCTTTGCGGTGCTTATACCTACAATATCTCATCAAACCTGCCCTTAAGTAATAACATACAAAAGAAAAACTACGAATATGTGTGACTTGTTATTGATTTTCTATTGACAAATCCCCAATAGAAACATTTGTCATGGACAAACGATGTGACTGTTGATATATTAGAGTAGCTGCGCTACTAAAAAAACTACATGCATTTTTCAAAGTCATTGTTCTAACATAAAGATAGCAGGCCTTAAAATGGACCAATAAAGTTGCCTTAAAAAGTAGCTTGTCTTTTATATATGACGCCAAAAGATATACTAAAAGAGTTACAACGCTGTGGACCAAATTAAAAGAAATAAATTAATAATAATCTCTTATTTATCTGTAAAACAAAGTAGCTTGATTTCTGTCCGTCCGTCCATCCCTTAAGATCTCGGTAACCACAGAACCGATTGGATTTCCCTCTTCAGGGAATATATCTACTGGTCCTGTGGTGGTTTTAAGCTATTTTCTTGGGGGGAGTGGGACACCCCCAACCCCTTAAGAAAAAATCCCCCCATTCTTTTTAGGTAGGCTGTAGCAGTCCCTATTTTTTATGTAGTTAATTTAAAATGTATTAGTTGCAGCACCTTTTATTTTTTAATTACCCTTGGGGGCAAAGCCTCTAAAGGCTAGGGGAGAAGCCGCTAGCGGTTAATAATGAAATAGGACAAAAATTTTAGCTATGAAGTAAGTTGTGTTTTAAAGTAGCGCTGTTTTAGACAAATATGTTAAAAGAGAAATATTTTCTTTTCGGGCCATAATATGATAATGATAACTGTAAAATACATGCAAAAATCAAATTTACTAAAACAACGACATTTAAACTGAGGAGCAGTATAAAAATAAATATTCTATATAAAAAAATCGATATATGTATATAAAAACGATCAATACAGAAAATACAGAAAAGTTTTCAATTGCCAAAGCGGTAGGCAATGCTACCTTCTTTTATTTGTTATTCAAAAATTAATAATAGCTAGTGTTCTTTACTATGGCTAATAATGTCTTATCTGGAAACTAAAAAAACTTCATTGTTTAAAAGCACTGATTTGTCAATCGGTTTGCTATATAAATAGACTAGCGGCTTCGCCCCTAGCCTCTAGGGGCTTTGCCCTATGAGGTAAGGGGAAGTTAACACTCCTATATAGAATTTGTTTTTAAAAAATAGGCACTGCTACAGGCTACCTTATACTGTTACAGCATACCTAAAAATTGGGTGGGGACTTTTTGTTTTTTTTGAGGTGGGTGGTGTCCCCCACTTTAAGAAAATAGCCTAAAACCACCACAGGACCAGTAGGTATATTTCCTGAATAGTAGAATCCAATCAGTTCAGTGGTTACAGAGATCTTAAGGGACGGACGGACATACATCATTCTACTTTGTATAATAGATAAATCATATTAAGATTGAAGAAGAAAGATAACATAACACAAATCGGTTAATGCCTTGACCTTAAACAGTCGCATCCACTTTGTACCATTAAAACTCCCAAAAAGAAGAATAAAAACAATATTCAAATTCCAACTAAACAAACCATCCATTTAAACTTTGTTAATATTTCTCTTTTTATTCTATTTTGTCTCTTTCCATGATTAAGATTAGATATGAAAACATTTAATTAGTTACACATTCAACATGGAATTAAAATTAGAGATAAAATCAACCTTATTCGACGTTCACTCAAAGCCCATAAATAATGGACTTAAAAGTGTATTAAACTGTATTTTTCTCTTGCTACAAATCAAATTTTAAATTTGAGTCACCAAAAATGCTAAACTAATTTTTGCTCTAGAAGAATCAATTTTTGGAGTTAGAAAGTGCTTAATACCTCATTTTAATCGCCTGGCATTGCTTTATAATATACAAGTAATGACTTGGTTGTTTATAGAACAGCTGACTAAAAAATCAAGGTTTTGTGATAAACCTTGTTTTGTTGTTGCTCCATAAATGATATTTTTTTCCCCAATTTTTTTGGCTGTAAAGAAGCTTTATATATTCATATAACATCCAATAAAATTTGACTTTTGATATTTTATTTATAACATCACCAGAGGGAATTGAATTTTGGAAAAAAATATCAATTTATATTTTACACTGCTATGCATTGTTCTTGTTCTTGTTTCTAAAAAAAATTTATATTATAAAAAAAGAGAATTATTTAACGCTTCTATAGGTATGTTTATCATTTTTCTAGGCTAAATATAACTATAATTACACCATTTTAAAGTTAGACATCTTAACATATTAACACAATTATTGAATCGGTCTGTACTATTAGGCTGGCAACCCTTAAAACAGCTGCATTTCATTATCCTATTATATATAGTAATTATTATATGTATAAACACACTTAATTTTTTAACTTTTTATTGATGGAATACATATGTTTCTCTATAAAAATAGATCATCAGTTCCAATTAAGATGTATAAAATAAGAGTTAAAAAAAAATATATATATATGTCAATGCATTTTGAATCCTTTTAAAAGACTAAATAAGAAAGAAGTGTTAGAAAATTGTGCCCCCTGTGGGGTTTTTTACTGCTTATATCCTCTTAGGGTTGGGGGGGAATTAGCATCTTTATATAAAAAGGGGGAGGTGTTTGAAGAGAATCTTTAAAGAGAAAAAAGTAGGTCATATTTTATCATTTGCAGTTTTACAAATTAATACATATTTTATAAAGCTTTTTTGTCTGTAGCTTAAGATTTTGGTAAAGTATAAGGCTATTTTACTAATTTCCTTACTCCTTTAATTACAGAGCTCCTAGATGCTTGGAGCACAGCTGCTAGTAAATAAACAAAGTAAAATGATTCCTGAATAATTGATTTACAATTTTAAAAAGCAAAACATTTTTACAATTAGGATGTGTATATCCACGCCATGGTTAGCTCTTTTTGTTAATTCAGGCGTGTTAAAATTAATCTTAAATGTTGGAAGATGATTTTTGTAGCAGTAAGGTACTTAGCAACTTTATAATCATTACTTTATGTAAAGGGATGTCCCGGTGTGGGGGGGGGGGGGGTTAAGGGTTATTAATTAATTTGGGGCAACCCCATAATTTTTAATCTTCCCCTTCCCCCCCCCCCAAAAAAAAATATAAAAAGCTTTGAAGTCCTTGCCTCTATAATATAAAGATTACCCCACAAAATGAACATGGGGATGCCCAAATTTAGATATTTCAATTCACCCCCCTTCACCCCAAATCAAAAAGCTTGGACGTCCTTGATTAAGTAAGCTCATTTAAAACATACTGAAATCAATTTGTGTACAACAATTATCCTATTTACTTTTTTAGTAGTGAAGCTACTCTATAATTCAAAATATTTGTCCGTTCATTGTCTGTTCATTCATCTGTATGTCTGTTCATTGGTATGTCTGTCTGTCTGAGACAGAAAGGGGAAAACGATATTTTCTCGGCTTCTATAAAAGATAGAAGGCTGAAATTTTCATGGATTGAATATTCTCTCTCTCTATCAATACTCCATATTTTCATCAAGTTTCATTAGGATTTGCCAAAAAACTGGGGTTGGCTATATCGATTCTGACATTTCAAGTTTTCATGATTTTCTCTACTCCTATTCAAGTTAGATGGTTGAAATTCAGGTATTGAATACTTTGATATTTTGCATAATTTTATCAAGTTTTATTGAGATTTACTTATTGGGGTTCTACCTCAAACATAGGAGTCCCAAATGTTGGAGTGGACAAACGTAAGAATGGGAAAAACATCAGAGTGGACAAACATCAAGGTGGACAAACGTTGGAGTGGAAAACATTGGAGTGGACATTGCTTAAATAAAACCTAGGAGTGTCTACTATTTTAATAATATTACAATTTTGAAATTTTGTATACCCTTGTCTACAAAATAATGACTATGGCTGCAGGGCTCAGCCCCCTAGCCTATATCCTAACCTAACCTAACTAAGAAAAGTAACAGGACGAAGGTAGGGGGGGGCTGTGTTTGTATAAAAAAAATTCAAAATTGAAAAAAAAGTTTGTGACTCCTGTGTTTGTCCACTCCGATGTTTGTCCCAAAAATCCTGCGTTTGTCCACTCCAACGTTTGTCCCACTCCTGCGTTTGTTCCACTCTGATGTTTGGGACTCAAGCATTTGTCCCTCCAATGTTTTTCCACTCCTACATTTGGCATGGAACTGATTATTGGTTGGGGTGCTAGTTTGATTCCTAGATTTGTAAGTTTTAAGGATTTTCTTTACTCCTATTAAAAAAATTTAAAAGGCTGGTTTTATACCCCCCATAATATATTACAGGGGGTGATTACCCCCATCCCTAAAAAAAATTACCCTTTTACAAGCACCTCCCCCTGGATACTCCTGCACTCCCCCTTGTAGTGACTAGGCCAACTTTATGGTCTCTGGTTTCAGGAAGCCCATTCAATTATGAGAAGTTCACATTATAAGAGCACTCTTACAGCATCCTCTCTATTAGCATTACATGTGTAATGCATTATAGACAGACAGATAGATATTGTGAGGGATCCTACACTTTATAACACCTTGTTTTGCATGGTAAAAATTGTTCCAATAGTTCTTGATATTGATATTTTATTTAAAAATTACAATAACTTGAATATAATGATGTTTAAAAAATGCTGAAATTATAGTTATATTTAGACTAGAAAAATGATTAACATACCTATAGAAGCATTAAATAATTCTCTTTTTAATTATAAAAATATTTTTTAGAAACAAGAACGAGAACAATGCATAGCAGTGTAAAATATAAATTGATATTTTTTTCAAAATTCCAAAACTATCCAGGGTCCTATAAGAAGTACCATAAAACACAGAACTCAATAGGTACTGTAATGGTCGAAATCCAAGACAAAAAAGATTACTACTTTATATAATAGGATAATGAAATGCAGCTGTTTTAAAAGTTGCCAGCTTAATAATACAGACTGATTCAATAATTGTGTTAATATGTTATGATGTCTAACTTTAAAATGGTGTAATTATAGTTATATTTAGCCTAGAAAAATGATAAACATACCTATAGAAGCGTTAAATAATTCTATTTTTTATAATAAAATTTTTTTTTAGAAACAAGAACAAGAACAATGCATAGCAGTGTAAAATATTAATTGATATTTTTTTTCCAAAATTCAATTCCCTCTGGTGATGTTATAAATAAAATATCAAAAGTCAAATTTAGGTGGATGTTTTATGAATATATAAAGCTTCTTTACAGCCAAAAAAATTGGGGAAAAAAATATCATTTATGGAGCAACAACAAAAGTGGGTTTATCACAAAACCTTGATTTTTTAGTCAGCTGTTCCATAAAAAACCAAGTCATTACCTGTATATTATAAAGCAATGCCAGGCAATTAAAATGAGGTATTAAGCACTTTCTAACTCCAAAAATTGATTCTTCTAGAGCAAAAATTAGTTTAGCATTTTTGGTGACTCAAATTTGAAATTTGATTTGTAGCGAGAGAAAAATATTAAAAAAACATACTTTTTTCTATCTAAGAGGCAAATTAATGGTATCAATATATTCGCAAATGTCTTATATACAGTTTAATACACTTTTAAGTCCATTATTTTTGGGCTTTGAGTGAACGTCGAATAAGGTTGATTTTATCTCATTAGATATTCTATCCTTAGCAAAACAAGGACAATTTTGCTCTGTAGTATCATAACAAGCTGCGATTTTTACTTATTCGAATAAAGCAGAAACTTGAATAACAGCTACAACTTAAATATTTTTTTTTGCACAATATCATAGACAGCTTTTCGCGGATATTAAAATGATTAAATCAAGCTTTGTAAGCCCAGAGGGACCAAAGGCTTGGGCAAACAAAATAATTAAATTTTTTTTATTTTAATATTCGTCAAAAATTGTCTGTAATACGATGATATTCCTGATTTTTCAGTATGGCAAGTATTAATCGATTTCAAAGTCATAGTGGAAAATCCTCTATTGGCTGCATCTGTGATTTTAAAAATCAACCAGTTTCTGTGGCTTTTACTGCAGATGCAGTAAAAATTAATTCCTTATTTCTTTACCTTACACACGTCTTGTGACCGTTTGGAGATAAAAGGACATATCCTTGTATATTGAGTAGCTGTGTATTCAGAAAGATATATTGTTAGTAACAGTTTTGCTTTTGTCTTTCTTTGCAATACGAGAGGTTTAGTGAAAAAGTATGAATCAAGGCGTTTTGTAAAAGGGGGTTATATTTTCAACAACTTTATTGACTGTAGTTGTTATATGTGAAGGTTTTGATGATTAAAAGTAGGCATGATCTAATCAAACATAAGATATATCTGGGTAGCCAATACTTAATTTAACAAAACATCAATAATTCATACAAAAAAAAAAAATATTTAAAAGCTAAGCAAAAAAATTCCAACCCCATTTTTTTCAAACAATCTTTTTTTTATGTGCCTTCTATCCTGTTTTTTAGCCTGTCTGTTTGTCCGTCTGTCTGTGTGTCTGCTGGCTCGTTTTTGTGTGTATATGTAAGTTAAACTAAATTTGCAAATTACACTATTGCGAATTTTTTACTTAGCCCCCGGGAAATGGTCTAATGCACATTGGGCCAAAAGAAGCAAAATTGATTTTATGGCATTGCTACTGCATAACTTAGATATGGATAAAAATAAAACTACGTACGACATATTCAAATAAACACTATATTTAAGCATTTCTTATTGAACAGATAACGGTATAGATAAATATAAAGGATATATATTATACCATATTATTGTGTAGTGGATTCATAGTTAATACCCTCTTTTAAAGACACAATTAAAATTTATGTATATTTTCATTCCAATTTCATACCCAACACTGATTACAAATAAGTTTTTCTTGATCAACAGACAAAGGTTTCTTAAAAATGAAAATAGTACTGAGTAGTAGATTTGTGGGCTTACACTGCTTACAGCAAGTTAATCAATTCATATTTTCTTGAATTTTAAAGCATGGTATTCTATAGGTGTATATAGCTATACATAAAGAAACTTAATTTCTAGTGAATCTTAGACCATAGTAATGTGTAGTGGGTTTATAGCCTGTAATACACTTTAATTTATGTCCAGTTTCTTCAATTTTGAACCATAATATTATTGTTTGTTATAACCTACAAGACAATTTAAAAATGCCATTTTTGTCTTAAATTTTAGACCTTAGTACTGTGTAGTGGGTTTATAGCCCGTAATAAAACATTAATAAATATCCCCATTTCTTCAATTTTAGACCATAGTACTGTGTATTGGGTTTTAGTCTGTATTAATATTTCATTAATGTCCATTTTACCTAATTTTGTACCAGAGCGCTGTGTAGTTGATTTATAGTCTATGCGACTCTTTGATTAATATCCATTTATACTGAATTTTAAGCCATAGTGCTGTGTAGTGGGTTTATAGCCTGTACGACACTTTAATTAGTGTTTTAACATGTTCTTTAATTTTCAACCCCTACAAAACCAATTTAAAAAAGGGTTAGGACTCAGGGACAAGTGTTCTGAAATGAAAAATAAATAAAAGAAACATGATGTTTTTCTGTCATTAACCCAGTGCAGACTTTTCATTGTTTTTTTTTAATAGCCAATATCGTCGGGAATTATTAACAAATACAAGTCGCTACAAAAGAGCAGAAAGCAATTTACAAGCAGACGAAAAAGGTCCCCAACACTGGATCCAGCTAATTGTCTGGTTATACATCTGTATTTGTAGATTTTTTGTCTGGATTCTGTATCTTAAATTCTCTCTAGCCATTGAACAGATATGGTTCTCCTTTACATTGTAGCTTCTTTTATGTCAACGGAAAGTTTTAAAGATATTTGGGAGCGTTTCCTTCACCCTTTTAAAAAAATAGACCCGAAAAAACAGCCCAACCCCCTCTCAATTAAATCATTACTATTTCATTTTTTCAAAACTAAAATTGAAATCGACATACAGAAAAATTAACAAGAGTTTAGACATTTATCTTTTTAATAATTCAAGACGACTATTTTAATAAGGAGGGTATCTTAACTGACTTATTAGTAATATAGGTCTAACTTACTACGAATAGGTCGACTTAGGTCTTATATTGATATGCTAACAGCAAACTTTTAACATACATTTTCTATTTTATTATTTCAAATGATTGTCTAAATCTTTGGTATTTAGGTCAAAAATTATGTATTTTTAATTTTCCATCTAATTATTTTTGCTTCCTAATTTTATACAATTTACACAAAATTATTTTGTTTATCCTTATAATATTAGTAACAGGATGTTTGTTTGTTTGTCCGCTAACTGCTGGACCGATCGGGTTCTTCTTAATAGAAAAGCTTCTCATAGGTCCCGGAAAGGTTTATAACTATTTTGAGGAAGGGTACCACAATTTTCCCAAGAGAAATCGCCAGTTTTGGAAATATGCAATTAGGACGAACATATAAACTATGAAGAAAATAAAATTAGCAAGCTCAAGTTTATGCCCTCTTCCAAACAAAAAAGCTTTTTCCAACACCTACTTTAAAACAATTTACTATCGCCTTGCTAAGCCCCCCCCCCCCCCCCTCCACATAGATTATGGCTTAATTGTCTAGGGCGCAGCAAAGGATGAGAAAAACACAAAAATTCATAATCTATAGAAGAAAGCTGTAAGAAATGTTTTGTACAATGACTTTAAAGGCCCTGTAATACAGTTACCCTAATTTTGTCAATGTAAATAAATATAACAATGATGAAATAGCTATATTATAAGTACAAAGAAAATAAAGTATAGGATAAAAATCAGGTAGATGATTCCTTCTAGTCTAAAATAAAATAAGAAATTTTTAAAGAACCAATATGTTAGTGACTTTAGCAGAATCTTGTTATGATTGTCATCACTCCGCCCCCCCCCCCCCCACCTCCGATTTTTTTTGGGGGGGAAATGGGTAAATCTGATTTATTTTCAAACATTTCAAGAGGGGTCTACTTAAGAGGGGTCCACCCCAAAATTAACAAAGCTTTAACCCATATCATTAATAATTAAATTAAGGATAAGTGAATAACTACATGGGTAACATTCTATCAACTAATTGTTCCATGTCATACATGTTGTTGTTGTTGTTTTGGCTGCTCATAGTCAGTTTCCGGTCCGGGTAGTCATCAGTGGGGTGAGGGGGGGGGGCGTGGGCTTATGGTGGGGGCTCTGGAGGGGGGCGTTGGAGGGGAGGAAGGCTGGTGAAACTTGGATGGGAGGAGAGGAAGGCAGCTACATGGGTGGGATTTTGCCAGAGGTCCATAGGAGTAAGATTTGTAGGATTATTTGGGCATGAAAAGAGGTGCTGGACTGTTTCTGGGGTAGGATTAACAGGACAGGATGGGCAGTTGGGGGTAAGAGAAGCGTTGATGGAATGGAGGTAGCTTTGGAGTTTAGGACAATAGTTGGATCTTAATTGGGAGAGGATGGTTCTGTAGTGCCTGGGGAGTTGGATTTCGGAGGGGTTGATGTCAGGGGGAGCTTGATTAAGGACAGGATTAGGGGGGTAAGAATTTATGGCTTGGGTGACAGCTGAGGTGTGGAGTCTGGAGATTGTGGATTTGTAGTTTGTGGGAAGGAGGGTGTTGTCGGGGGAAAGAAAAGGTTGGAGAGTAGGAAGGAACATGGATTGAAGGGTGGATTTTTTGGATCTAGGGCCAGGGGGGGTAGTGACGTTGTGGAAGGATGGGTGGGAGGGGCGGAGGGAGGAGGCCAGGTATTGGGAACAAAGAAGGGAAAGGTGGTTCCGTACTGGTAGGATTTTGGTTTCTTGGTGGAGGTGGCTGATGGGAGATTTTTTAGTGGAACCAGTACAGATGCGGAGGGCTTGGTTTTGGAGGACTTGGAGTTTGTCAATGTTGTTTTTGGAGGTGTTAGGGAACCAAACAGGACAGGCATAGGTGGTGATGGGGCGGAGGAGGGTGTTGTAGGTGGTGAGGAGAGTCTCCTTCTGGTGGCCCCATTTGGTGCCAGCCAGACATTTGAGGATTCTAAGGCGGGAGGAAATTTTTGAGGAAATGGTGGAGACATGGGAACTGAAATTGAAAAAGGTGTCAAAGGTAACTCCAAGGATTTTAGGGGTTTTCTCAAGGGGAAGGGTGGAGCCGTTGATTTGGACTTGAGGATGGAGGTTGGATTGGTGCTTGCGGTCAGAAGTGAAGAGGGTGACAGTGGATTTGTTGGGAGCTATGGAGAGGCCGTTGGTGGAGGCCCAGTCAGCGATTGAGGAGAGGTGGGAGTTGATGGATTCAACTGACTGGGGGATGTTAGGGGAGGAGTGGAAGGAGTTAAGGTCGTCGGCATAGGAGGAGGTGTGGGCAGGGGGAATGTGGGGGGCATCTGCTATGTAGAAGTTGAAGAGGACTGGGGAGATAACAGAGCCTTGGGGGACGCCAGTGTGGACAATTTTAGGAGAGGCATTGGTGTTTTGATAGGAACAGAAAGCCATCCTGCCACGCAAGTAGCAGGATAGCCATCTAATGATGTTGGGATGAAGGTTGGAGGAGGAGATTTTTTGGAGAAGGAGGTGGATGGGAATGCAGTCAAATGCTTTGGAAAGGTCGATGGAGGCAACAGTTGTGCGGCTGGGAGGGAGGTTTTGATTGAAGCCATTGGCAATGGTGGTGGAGAGGTTGAGGAGGGAGGAGGTGGTGGAGTGGAGGGGTTTAAAGCCGTGTTGTGAGGGGTGGGTGGAGAGGGATTGTTTAAGGTAGGGGAGGAGTAGGCGTTCAAGGACTTTTGCTGCAGGACAGAGGAGGGAGATTGGGCGGTAGGAGGTGGAAAGGTCAGGGGGTTTACCAGGTTTGAGGAGGGCAATGATTTTGGATAGTTTCCAAATGGCAGGGATGTTGGCAGCGGAGATGGAGAGGTTGAAAAGTTTAGTGAGGTAGGAGATGCCATTTGGACCAAGGTGTTTAAGGTGAAGGATGTTAAGGTTGTCGGGGCCAAGTGCAGAGGAATTGGAGGAATTTTTAATTGCTTCAAGGACAAGGGCAGGGGTAAAAGGTTGGAAGTTTCTGTTGAGGTGGTTGCGGCGGCGGATTTTACGGATAATTTTTCTGGAGAAAGGGTTGGAAGTATGACGGGAGACAGAGGTGAATTGACTGGTGAAGGATTCGGCAATGTGGAGGTGGGAGGTGTGGACTTTGTTGTTGTTGAAGGAAATGGGTTGGTTGGAGGGAGGGGAGTTGTTTTTGCCAGAAAGGGACTTGAGGAGGGACCAGAATTTGGAAGGATTTGTTCTATGGTCGGATTTGGAAAGGGTTTCTTGCCATTTTTTGTTAGAATGTTGGTTTACTATTGAGGAGATTTGGTCATTAAGGATTTGAATTTGAGGATCATGGGGGTTGGTTTCTCTTAAGGAGTCTCTTTGCTGGATAAGGGGTTTAGCAGACTGAGGGAGGGTAGGGTTGGAATTTTTGATGAAGCCAGCAGGAACAGTGTGTTTGGAGGCAGTTTGGAGGATTTGGCGGAAAGTGGCTTCACCTTGGGAGCAGGAGGAAGGGTCAGGAAGGTCTTCAAAAAGGGTTTCAGTTTCTAGGGTAAAGGTGTCCCAGTCTGCTTTATGGAAGTTGTGGAAGGTTTTGACAGGGCGGGGGGTTCTGGTGATTTCGGGAATGGAGAGGAGAATGGGAAGGTGATCAGAACGGAGGGTGGTAAGGGTGTGCCAGGAGAAATCAAGGGCAAGGTGGGCAGAGCATAAGGAAAGGTCAGGGGAGGTAGGTTGGCCATTGGGGGGAAGGCGGGTAGGGGAATCCTCGTTGAGGAGGCAAAGGCTGCTCTCATTGAGAGCTTCCAGCAGAGCCTCCCCACGATTCATGGCAGATTGGTCAAGGGTAATGGAGTTCCAGGCAGGGTTGTGGGCATTGAAGTCACCGACTGGGATAAGGTCATTTGGATTTTCAAAAAGGAGGTTAAAGTCAGGGGTGTATTGTGGGGGGCAGGAGGAGTGTGGGGGGAGGTAAAGGTTGATGATTTGTAGAGGGGAGCCATTGCGGGAAATTTGGATGCCATCAACCTCAAGGGGGCCATTGGAGAGGTGGTTGAGGTTAAGGTGTGTGAAGGGGATGTCTTCGGCAATGAGGAAGGCTATTCCTCCACCAGGTCGGTCTTGTCGATCCTTCCTGATGAAGTTATAGCCAGGGAGGAGTTTAGGATTGGATTTGCAGGAGAGTTTAGTTTCTTGGAGGCAGGTAATTGGGATGTTAAGGGTTGAAATAAGGTTGTGGAGTTCATCTTGGGTGGTAAGGAGACCATTACAGTTGAATTGGAGGATGAAAGGTTTACCAGGAGGTTTGCGGGGGGCAGGGGTGGGGGGAGGAGGGGGCGGGGGTGATTGAGAGTGTGGTGGTGATGGAGGTGCTGTTGGGGAAGGTGGGGGAGACGGGGAGTTGGGTGTGGAGGGTGAGGGAGGGGGGGAGTTTTGGGGGGAACAGGAGGGGCATATCCAGAAGGGGGAGTAGTGGGTGGAGGATGGAAGGAGGGAACATTTGGGGTGGACCCATTGGAGGCAGGAGTTACATTGGAAGGAGCCAGTGGATTTTGTAACACCTAAGGAACAGATAGGGCATGGAAATTTGGGGCCACGGGATTTAGGTGGGGGTGTTGATTGTTGGGGGGAAATGGGTGAGAAGGGGGTAGGGGAGGCAGAGATGCAGGGTGGACAGGACCAGTTAGAATTGTATTCGGATTTGGATGAGAGGAGGGAACATTTGGGATGAACCCAAAGTTGGCAGGAGTTACAGAGGAAGGCACCAGAGGAGCGGGTTATGTTGCGGGAGCAGGTAGAGCAAGGGTATTTGGGGCCAGGATTTGGATGGATGTCGCCAGAGAGGATGAGGGGAGGAGGGGGGGTGATGTTGGATGTGGTTATGGAGGGTTGGAGTTGAAAGGCCTCCAAGGCCTCCAGAGCTGACAGGGGCTGACTTAAAAGCCCTTTAGGCCAGCCCCGTGGGGGAAACCCGGACGGGAGACATGGCTGTCAGAACAGGTGGTTTGGTGCAGGTTTGCCCGGGGGTGTACATCTTCTTCTTCTCCTCCTCCCCGGATAGGTCCACTGCGGAAAAGCTTGCATACATACATATTATTTAAGAATTTTTTTCAAAAACTTAATTTTATGTTTAAAAATAAACAAAAAAAACGCAAAATTAATAATAAGTGTGTAATCATTTTTAGCAAAATTAATGAGAAAAAATTATTTACTAAGTATATTTGCGATTACTTTTATTTAATGAAATCTTCCAATTTTTAACATGTACAAAACGGCCTGCTTAATTGCTTCAAGATCCATGTCAGATCTATATAGGAAATAAATGTCTATAAACGAGCTCAAGTTTTCCAAGGAATATAGGATTAAAACTCATAGTGCTCCAATAATCCATAATAAACTCTCATTGCCCAGAACGATAAGACCCATTATTTTACTTTATTAAAAATAAATTCATTTTTTTCATTTTATGTTGCTATTTACCTTATATTGATGTATTTAATTTCTAATCATAAAAAAGAAAATTTAAATTTATAATATGATAAATTTAAGAAAACTATGTTTTAAAAGAATTCGATTGTGGCGACATTTTGTGTGTTCAAATATTAAACTAAAATTGTAATCATCATCATTAACCCTTTGGTGATGGTAATGTAAAGAAAAAAATATAATTTAAAAAAATCATTTAAATTATTAAATATTTACTTTCTTTTAGATAGTAATGCCGGGTGAGGAAAATAGATTTATTGAGAAATAGATATGCATATAGAAAACTAGCCAATAGGGAGATAATTATATCGAGCCAACTCTAGTAACAATATATAGTAAACTTTAATTTACACTTTGATCCTATTTGTTTAATTATTTGAGAATTAAGAAATTGAAATTTGCGTCAGACTAATACATATTTGTTTTGTATTTTTGAGAGTAAAAAATAAAGCACATTATTTCTAAGCATATAAGAGGCAAAGCCATAAAGAATATAAAAGTTTTATAGAAAAATGGACAGAAAAGAATCTTTAAACCATAAAAGTAAAAATTGTAGAAAAAAATATGTATTAATACCTTAACAAAATTCTGTCTCCTAATTTTATCTTTTAAACATCTAATTGTTTAAGTGACCGTTACTCTTGAAGCTATAATCAATCATGGTTATATGCCCATCCTCTAAAATCTTATACACCAAAAATATTAGACTTATGGGGTATATTCACTTTCGCTGCAATACCTCTTAAAGGGCGTTTTGTCGTATTTTCACAATTGCTTTTTTATTTTCGGTTAGGTGATTGCCCTACTGGGAATAGTCACTAGGCCACGTAGATTTGGAGGCTAGAGCTCCCCTCTTTGCAGGGGCTAGAAACAGGAGAAAAGCTATTCTGAAAATACGAAGAATCGCCCATTAAGAGACGTTGCCACGAAAGGAATTATACCCGATTTATGATTAATATTAATATATATCCGTGTAATAAATTCCATGACGTTAAAAAATTAAAAATTGTGTTGTTATTGACATTTTCTTATCTCATAAAAATATATAAAAGGATTAATTTAAATGTGCATTAAAGTAGTTGATTTGATACAATGAAGCTTATCATTGCTGTAGCAATTATATTCTTTGCATCTGCTTGTTCAGGTATAGTAATGTAGTTATTACAGTTAGTAGGTTGGAATCATTTTTATAAAAGCAGAAATATATTCTACGATTGCGGTTTTATTCTTCTAAAAGGGTAATGTATGATTCCATTTCCCCTCTATTGGTTATGATATCATCATGGCCAATATGATTTTTATAATCTACCATTCCTCTTTCAATAGAGGCAAAACTGTAATGGTATATTCTAGTTATCTTTATAAATTATTTCTATGCATTTTTTAGATTTACGAAATTTAAAAATAGCATGAAAGATTTCTAATATGTTGATGTAGATAAAGTTTACCACCATTACAGATTCGTCTATCTTGTAAATGGAATGGTATATTTCAAAAAGTTATCAGCCGTAATGGTATTATTACCAAAATAAAATGGTAGAGTACTAAACTCATATCGGCCAGAATGAAATGATTATAAAGAGAGGGGGGTATGCATAGAGAAAATAATAAAAGAGAGAAATCAAGGTATTTGGAGGAATAAAATAGGCAGTGGGCCTAGAGGCCTATATTGAGCAATTGCCGCGCTAAATTTTTAGTGTTATTCCACCACTTTTCAAAATGGGAATATTTTAAAATTAAATGTAATTTCCAGACAATTATAGTTGCCGTTTGAAGCATATGTGGTAAGTTGAAGCGTTTCAGCTTACCGTCGCGAGTTCGAATCCAAACAAGCCCCTAGCCTTAAAGATTCTACCAATAAAGAACTAGCAGTAGTTACTACTACAAAGATATATTTTGAACTGATTCATTACAAAAGGTATACAGGTTTATATAGCAAATAGAAGTATAATAATAGATGATGAGGGGTAGCTGGTGATGGGTTCCTTTGAGCTGGGGGCTGTGTCCACAGGCGCAAAGGTAGGAGGGAAGGCTGCCTCCTTGGGGTAGGCAGGTGATGGCAGAGAAAGGGGAAGGTCTGGCTGCGGCAAGGGGGTGTAGACATCTCCCGGCAAGGCAGGTAACTGGGGCTTGGGGTTGTAGAGGGGCCGCGCCCCTCCCACTATTAGAGCTGTCCAATCTGACCGCTGCTTGTGAGGTCTCGGCAAGGCCCCGGAGGGGCAGGGGTGAAATGGTGATAATAGGATTAGTGCTGGGTGATGATTTGATAAGCCACAGCATAGCAACTCTATGAAAGGCTTGTCCGTATACTGCCGTCTTACCACACATACATCTGATTTTTATAGGATGATATAGAAATATTTAGAAATATTACCAATTCTGATAAAACCTGATAAAAGAATATAAAATTATCATTATTAATTTCTCTTAACTTTGCTACTGACTTTAATTATTACACACATTATTAGTTTATAAGATTCATATTGCAGTCTATCTAACTTTTATTACTTAATAAATAAACGTTTTTACAAATTTATATAAGAACCTGATTGTAAATCATAATAATCAGTTTTTCAGTGCCATCTAGCTTTGAATGTAGAACTAGAATATCAAAGAGTTCATCTAATTTTATTTTGTCTGTATTTTTCTTGTTTTGGATTTTCGTCACTAAAGGGCCAAACCCTGAGGGCTAAATAACATCACTTGAAAATGTTAAAAATATTGTAAAAACGAGTATTATTCTAGAAAAAACGTAGATAGCATTACAGATTATTCACTAATTTTTATTACACAGTTTTGAAATATTTTATTTAATATTTATCCTTAGTTTTCAAGTAAGAATTTGAAGTAGACAACTAGTGATCCTGGTGGCTTACAGCTGAACTATTAATTTTTTTATTAGTAAACATTTAAAAGTTTTATCATGTTAATTAGATTTAAATATTACATTTAAGCTAATTTGAAAAAAAATAAATTTTTGATCATAAAAGGTAAATCCTCCAATTTTTAAACTAGGCATAACAAACTTTTCTACCAGACCAAAGCCGTCCCTGGCTGTTTGTTATTTAAGATCCTAAATCAAATTATATTTTAAATATTTTCTTAAATTTTTTTTAAAAACCTAATAAGTTATAGAATAATAAAAATAATAAGAAAAAAAAAATTTTTGTATTTTTTTTTCTATATATAGAATAGGTTATGATTACGATGCAAAAAGCCGTGGGCGGTTTACATAAATAGCAGAAGAATTATTTTAGTAGGGGGGAAGTAGTATTTTACAATGAAAAAGGGGTGAGTATTCATCCTCTTATCCTTTTTCCTTATGGGGGTATGGAATCATACATTACCTTTTTTAGTGGTACAAAACCGTAATCATACTAGATCTGTTTTATTAAATCTAAAAATTTCAGTATATCAAGAAAATTTGGGCTAAAAATCTATAGGATTATTGAAAAGAAAAAGTAATTGTATAATTTGCTTCACTCTTAGCCTATAGTTGCTTGACATTTTTTTATATTTTATTATATCATTTTAAATACTTATTATTTTCTTTGTTTAATGTCCATTTCTATAACTTTTATAATTATTCCCTGTTAATTAATATTGTATTTTTATCGTACCGAAGGATCTCGCTATCCACTGAACCAATTGGATTCTCCTTAACAGGGTAGCTTCCAGCTTATCTAGGGGCGTAGTCGCTAGTTTAAAAAAAAAGACTTGAACATGAAAAAATAAATGTAGGTGAGATTGAATAATGAATTAAGATCAATATTTTGCAGGAGATTAGTCTTTTGTCTCAGTAAGGAGTCACATTCCTCAAAAACACAAACCTTTAAACTAGGGTTGGGCCGGATATCCGGTGTGGCCGGATATCCGGCCGGATATCCGGCCATTTTCAATATCCGGCCGGATACCGGATATTGAAATTATCCGGCCGGATATCCGGCTCTATAATTTTTTATACTTAACACCAAAAATCTCTGCTTTTTAAAATCTTAAATGGCTATAATTTTCTAATTATTGAAGCTAGAAGAACATTTTTTCTGAATAAGTTTAACTTTATGTAAATTTATATAAGATTTCTGAAGAAAAATTTTTTTTTACTACTTTAATATCTGGTTATTTGGCCGGTTATCCGGCCGGATAACCGGATATTTGCCGGATATCCGGCGTTGGCCGGATATCCGGCCGGTTACCGGATATCCGGCATTTGAAATCAGCCGGATATCCGGTATCCGGTATCCGGCCAAAAAAGTATCCGGCCCAACCCTACTTTAAACCATGTCAGGTCCAATTTAATTTATAGGATATCTAGGCAGATGGCGAACAGACAATATTATATCAGAAGATAATATCTATATATTAGGTGCTAGCCTGCCAGAAACAGGAGAGTGTCCAGATGGTTGGGCAACCTGCTCTTCATTATCACCAGCCCCGTGTGCACCAACCTATGACGAGTGTTGCCCTGGTTCCATGTGTAACATGGGTGTTTGTTGTGACGTAGGAAAGAATATACAAATCAATTTTGATTATTGCGGGTTATGAAGTACTTAGCGGCGTACATAAATAATATAAAACAGTGGATGACATAGTGGACCGTGTTTAACCGTCACTATAGGGGAGCTTCGCTCCAATACCACAGAACAACAAGGAAGAGTATTTACAAGAGTGTATTGTATTCAAAGGTTGTAACAGAACTAACTACACAATATCAAATATACAAAATAACAGGGTAAAATGGATAACAGCACAATTAATCAGTTATTGTTAATAGATAAGCATATTTCTAGGCCTTAGGGCCCCTATCCCTACCTCCCCGTCCGTGGGACAGCAGGAGTGAGGGAGGGGGTGCCTTGCCTAATATGGTGGTTCGATTTTGGACATTTTTATCTGAGACCAAAGTGGGACTCTGCAAATGATTTTTATAAGTACATTACACCTCTGGATGATTTAAAATTTATCTTAAGTCTTAAAACCGCGGACGACCAGACATACAATTGTATAGCTATATGTAAATGATAGTCAAAAATTCATTGAATCAGAACTATGGCTTCATAGTGCTCCTAGGAAAGGCCTTGAGGAGTAGAATTAGGAACTTTTGTCCGTTTCAAAATATCTCGTTCCTAACCTTAGAAATGACTAAAAACCACCATTTTAAGGTTTGTTGAGTATTGTCCAATATGTAGAGGTTATTGATATTTTCTCAGGCTAGGAACGAGATGTTTTGAAACGGACAAAAGTTTCTGAAGTTTGAAATCGATAAGACAATTCTAACATGTCTAAATTAATGAAAAAATAATTGTTTTGAACGTACGGATGGACCGACCCTAATTATATAGAAAAGCTTCGCTTTTAAAAAGTAAAGTGCATAGATTGATCTGTATATTCTAAAAATAACAGGTACACGTTGTTGTCAGTCATGCCATAGGGGTGGCTGTGATGGATACTGCGCTGAGGTCTGCCAGTAACTTCCCAGGAATAGGAAGATAAATAAACCTTATCCACATTAGTTTTCTCGGGTATAGCCCCTTTCGCGACAACGCCTCTTAAGGTGCGTTTTGTCGTATTTTCACAGTAGCTTTTGATAGGTTATTTTAGGTTTAGTTAGGTCATGTTGGCTTAGGTGATTGCCCCGCAGGGTAAGAGCCTCCAGCAGGGGCTAGAGAAAATGTACTGTGAAAATACCACAAAACCCCCCTTATGAGGCGTTGTCACGAAAAAAACTCCAACAATTATTGATTTGATAAAGGTGCTCGAATTTATAAACCATTTCCATAGTCCTGTTCATTTTCTGCAAATGTAATTTTAAATATTCTTTATTATGAAAAATTGTATTTTTTTGCATGTCTTTTATATTTACTAAAGTTCAGATTTCTATAATTTGTTATGTTTTTGTTACATTTCTAAAATATTAAAAAATTGCTTTTAAAAAGATACTAGATGGATAGCAGAATCATTATACATCTGAATTAGAACTGATGATCTATTTAGTAGTGAAACAATTGTCTTCTATTAACCCTTACAGATCGGGCCCCAATTCCCACCTTAATAGATCGGGGGGGGGGTCATATTGACCCCCCCCTCTATCTCAGCTTCTGTTACAGATAAAGACGTAAAATTTTTTTCTGGTGGTTCATGTGTATTTTTAGAGAAAATTACTTTTTCTAGTCATAGCGGCCAGGCCGCTCCTTAGCCGCTTTTTAGCGGCCAGCCGCTAAATTTTAAAACAGCTGTAGAGCGGCCAATTTTGCAGCTAGGATGACCAAATTTTAGGACGAACTTTTATTTTTCATAACAAAAAAATTACTTTTTCTGATCACCGCCGAAAAACGGCAAATAACGGAAACCGCCATTTTCGGCGGTTACGGCGGTAAAACGGCGGTAAAACGGCGGTTGGTGGCGCCAATTAATATTTTTATCTGTTTATTGTTGCTCAAGAATTTACCAAAAAAAATTTTAGGTCTCTAGCTGTGATAGAAGCCACGATATTCAGGATATATGTCTGTAGGAAAAGCCGGACAAAAATCGGTCATAAAGTCGGTCAGGGTGCGGTCAAACGGTCATAACACCACTTTTCTCATTAGGTCATTGATAACTTAGTATTCACCAGAAAAAATATAGGTTTCTACCTTATACACAAAAGTATTTAGATTTTTTTTCAATTTTGGTGCTACCCAACCGACTTTGACCGGACACCACGACCGACACAGACAAGATATCCTAATAAAATCAACTCTTGCCGACGCATAATTACTAAACTTAAAAAGTCATGAAGTCACAGCTCTCCATCTTACCTACAAAAAAAATGACATTGAAAAAACTAGAGGGGGGGTCAATATGACCCCCCCCCCGATCTGTAAGGGTTAACAAAATGTTGAAAAAATAACTTGTGTTTATATATATATACTAGTGGCTTCGCCCCTAGCCTTTAGGGGATTCGCCCCATGAGGTAATGGAGAGTCAACCCTCGTATAAGAATTTTTTTAGAGTTATATATTCAATAAAGTTATTCTTTGCCGAATTACTCTTTGGTAAAATTAAACCCAGGTTGTGCACCGTATGCACAAAAATTTCAATTCGTAAAAATTAAAGTATAAATTTAAGTATACACAAAAATTGAAAACTCTTCTCTGTAAATTTTATTTAATACCTATATGTGCGACAACTTTTAAAAGATGTAATGGTGCAGTGGGGTTCCCCCATCCCAATTTCTGGATTTAATTTACAAAACAAAACAAAAAAAATTTAATTTGGAAATGGAGATTTTTTTTTATTTTTGGGGGGGTTGGGGTGTCCCACCTCTCTAGAAAATAGCTAAAAACCACCGGAGGACCAGTAGGTATATTCCCAGAAGAGTAGAGCCCCATTTGTTCAGCATTTACTAAGATTTTACAAAAAATGTGAATAAATTTTTTTTTTGGGGGGGGGTTGGTTTTTTAAGTTTTTGGGGGGTTGGGGGAAAATAGCTTAAAACCATAACAGGACCAGTAGGTATAATCCCTGAAGAGTAGATCCCAATCTGTTTAGCGGTTACTGAGATCTTAAGCTTCAGACGGACAGACATCAAGCTACTTTGTATTATAGATATAATATTATATTATGTAGTATTTTTTTATTTTTAGCTTTAGATCTCGCCAAACACTGAACCAAATAAGCTCACAACTAAAGGGAATCTTTATATAGGTCCTGGGATGGTTTAACACTATATTATTTTAAGATTGAAGTCTTAATATGGTATAAGGCTATTTTCTGTCCTACCTTACATCTTCCAATACAAGTTTTCTAAATTCTAGAGGCGCAGACGCTAGTTTTATTATAAAACAATGTACCAATCAAAATATAACTAATAGTGGAAAAGATGTTTGAAATGATTTAGGATTTTATTGAACAACAATAAGAACATTTCATTAAACACATATAAAAATTTTGAGTTTAAAAATCATACTTTTTACATTTAAAATTTTAAAATGTTTACAAATATTTCAGGCACTATTAGTAAATTAATAAAAATTATTTTTTTTTGTCTATTTCTCAAGGCAGAATGTACTATTTAACAAGGTGAACAAAAACTTAAAATGACTTCTCCTTGAGTTTTGGTGTGCTAATTGGTATAAAATATTGAAACTTTTTTCTAGGAACTTGCAAAGTCGAGTTTAAAGGAATAAGTCAATGGGCAATAAATGAAATCAATATACATCCCAAATGATGATAAATAAAATCATCCCTGACATAGATATTAAACACTTAGTTATCACAATACAATTAGAAATATCACACTCATTTTAAACATAAAAATTGTGAATATTTATTTTTAGCAATTTTAGTCGATTTTAATTGTGTAATATAAATGTGCTTTCATCTTGGTTGCATAAAATTTCAATACAGTGCAGTGGTTTATATTCCCAACCTTTGCCCTATCCCCTCCCTCGTAATGAATGAACAAACTGTCTAATAAATGAAAATATATTTTTTAGATATACACTATCAATATAATGTTGATACTTTAGTCTTGTATTGATATAATAAAAACACTAAAGTTTTCATATATTATTTCTGTTTTTTAGCTCTTTTTCCTTCAATCTAATCCCCCAAAAATTATTTTGAAATCAATTAAAATTGATAAAAATCTAAAGCAAATATATATTCCATTGCCAATGATAAAAAAAATTACGTTTATATACATTATTTTAAACCAGAGCTGAGGTGAATTCTTAAAAATACTTTGGCTCACTTCCTCACTAAAATAGCGCGCCTTGTTGATTTTAGTGAGGCAAAAGATTTTTTAAGAATCCACATCAGTTTATGACCGTGAATCTATTCAAATATCTATTTCAATGTCTACAAGGTCTCAGTGTAAGGTACCATTGTTTACTATTACATTTATTCTTCTGCATTTTATTTTTTTGGGAGGTGTATAGAATTGTTAACTAGCCCCAAATTATAATCTTGTGCTAGTTTCATTTTTTAATTGCATTACAATATATTGTGCGAAAAAAGCTAAGTACTATATTATACAAATAGAAGAATAAGAATATTATCACTTTTATTCGAAACAAATTCTTTAAATATTTAGTATACCTACCCGTTTTTTTAGTTAAAATAAAAATTATAGACATATATCTTAATTTCAGACATAAAAAAAATCACAAAAATATTTTTACAACATAATGCCTCTAGGCTCTAGAATAGGAACAACTATTTAGTATTAGCATATAAATATGTCTTTTATATTCCAATATAGCATAGAAAACCGAATGATATTCGTTGGATTAGAACCGGTTCTTAGGTAAGAAATACTAAAAAATACCATCGTATTACTGACAATTTTCCATGAATATTAAATTAGAAGCCATAAAATTAATTCCAGTTTTGTTTGACCGGACATTCAGCCCCTCAGGGATAACAAAACTGGCCTGAATATCGCGGAAAGCTGTCTATAATACGATGCTATAAATAACTAATAAGATGAATTTCATTAAAGCTCCTTTGTTAATCACGAAACCTTGTACTATCATATTATGTTTCTGTTTTAAAGAGCTTGCTCATGATAGCTCCTAGCTCAGAATTCTGTCCAGAGAAGTAAACCTTGGTGTTCTGGGTCATTGCCTTGGCCATCTCCAGCTGTACGTACTGTTCTGTGTACAGCAGCTGGTTGGCCTCGGCCTCCTTTGTGGCCTTGTACTTGGCTATGTCCGCTATACTCTCCTCTTTCTCTTTCCTAGGATAGGTAGATAGATAGATAGGTATAATGATAGATAGATTGATAGAGACAGGAAATCTCATGGAGGGAGGTTACATTGGACTGTAAATTAGACTAGTACCCAAATTTTTATAATTCACATTGGTCGCCCTAAAAACTTTTTATCCTCTCATAAATCTTAATTGGTTGATTTAAAATAGTTTCCAAACAACTCAACCAATACTTTTGATTTGAAGCAGGGATAGGTTTGGTATTAGATACAGACATATTTAAACGACAGATAAACACACGGTCTGACAACCTAATTGATAGACAGACAATCAAACAGATAGACATACAAATAGACAAACAAACAGGAAGAAACAAGAGACAAACCAATATATAGACAATAGGTACACTTAGAGACAGACATAATTAAAGACAGATAGACACAATTTAAACTAGACAGACAAAAGGACAATGAGAAAAATAAGAGACATAAGACAAACAGACAGACAGTCAAACAGAAATACTAAAAGAACAGACTGACAAAAAAGACAGACAAAGCTACTGATGAACAGACAGACAAACAGAAGGACAAGCCAACATATATTCAGAAAGAAAGACAAACAGAGCGAAATATATAATATATATAGATAGATTGATATATAGATGGATGGATAGATAGATAGATGGATGTATATATAGATAGATGGATGTATATATAGATAGATGGATGGATAGATATATATATATATATAGATGGATGGATATATAGATAGATGGATAGATGGATAGATAGATGGATAAATGGATATAAAGATAGATGGATAGATGGATGGATATATAGATAGATAGACTGATGGATATATAGATAGATGGATAGATGAATAGATAGATAGATAGACTGATGAATATATAGATAGATGGATGGATAGATAGATGGATAGATGGATATATAGATAGATGGATAGATGGATGGATAGATAGATAGATAGACTGATGGATATATAGATAGATGGATAGATGGATGGATAGATAGAAAAATAGGTAGATAGATATGTAGATAGATGGATATATAGATAGATGGATAGATAAATAGATGGATAGACAGATAGATAGACAGCCATATAGTTAGTTAGATAGATAGATACCTGATCTGATTTTCAATTCTAGAAATATTTTGGTTTCCCTCTCTCTCCAAAATGGATTGTTGGATATTGATCTCCAAAACTGCTTTAGTTCGCTCAGCGTCAGCCAGGGCCTAAACATTTCATTTAAAATTTTAAATAATTAAACTTACAATATAAAAGTTGGAATTTGGTATATTGAGGGAAGGAAGGGACATTGGACTGTTAACTATACTGGTAACCAAAGTCTTGGTTTTATCAGATCTTGATTGGTTGCTACTAACTAGCAGTGTACTAACTTTTCCACCAACAATGTTAATATACAGAAAGATTACTTTTATAAATCAGATCTGTATAAATTTATCTTTATTGTCTTATCCCAAAAGATCCCTAAGGATGTTAAACTTTATATTTTATCTAATTTTGGCATGTACATACCTTCAATTTTTCAGTCTCTTTCTTGATAGTTTCTGTCTTTTGTTGTTGGATTTCGGCCAGCTGTTTCGTCCACTGCACTTTCACCTGAAAAAAAGAAGAAATTACTCTCCTAGCATTACACCAACAGATTGACGGACAATGTCTAAACTGGATGCGCATAGATTCTGCCGTTTATTTTCTTGTTTTCTTGATTAGCGGGACAAAGTGTCTCAAAAATCAGACAAGTGACGTCATAAAAATGAGGGAGATGAGAGGAAAAGGGGGAAAGTAAACCCCTAAAGTAGAGATGGATAATCACTCATTTTTATGACATCACATGGTTGATTTTTGAGACACTTTGTACCGCTGTATTCTTGAAAAAGTTTGAATTATTTTTTTTAAATTTTCTTTCAATTGCGTTTAATTTTAAAAACCATTCTACCTACATCTATGAAAAAAAACATGAGAAAAAAATTGTGCTGTTCATAAAAAACGTCATTTTTATTTAACACATTTGCTCTGTTTATTTAGTAAAGTAATTACTAACCTAATTGTATTTATTTTAACAATGACCAAATCAAAACAAGAACAGATATGCCCATAAGAGGCGCAGCTATAACATTTCTGTAATTTACAGTTTACATAAGGAAAATTAATGTTATAATACTAAGGAGACTTAAGTTTTAAAGATTGTAGTTAATCTTATTGAATTTTAAGCAATCTATGCTTTAAATTTTGAGACTCTATTTAGTGCCTAATAAAAAATACGTTATACCGAACCAATGACTAATGACAGGCCAGTATTCATTTGATTGACAAATGGCTGGCAAGTATTCATTTAATTGACCTATGGTAAGCCAGTATGCCGTCATTTTTTACAGGCACATTTAAAAGCTTCCTAATTTTTGTCAAATCCTTCAATAAACAAAAAAGATTAATCAAAAACCAAACTCGTAGAAAGTGACGTATTAACGTTTAAAAAGATAATTCGATCCTTTAATCGTCCAAAACAAAAACTCTATGACATGTATTCTTATCAGTTTAAACGTTTCAGAGATCTAAATGGGCAAAAAACATCAAACTTCTTTAATATTTAAAACTAGCTATAAAGACCTATAAGAAGCAACAATGTAAAAGAGAACCATATCGGTACAGATAGAGAGACAGATACACACACAATCATCCTTTTACTTTATCATAAGGATAGTAAAAGATGGCATGCACTTTGATTTTTAAAAAAACTACAATTTCAGAGTCAAAACAACATTGATTTTCACTTCTAAACATCTGAAAATAATAATCAAACGCTTTGCTAAAATCTAATAGACTATGACATATTTATAGAATAAAGATCTCGCCAGGGATCTTAAGGGATAAGACAAGGGTCGATAAATTGATGGACATCCCCAATAATGATAGACAAAATTACTCCTTCTGTGAATTAAAATTAGTGGTTGAAACTCTTGATATTAACGAAATGATCAACCAATCAAAGTTCAAAGTCCCCAAAGTTCTGAGATCTAGCACTTTTTTGGGACATTCTAAATCTACATTTTCAACCGCTGTAAATTGCAAAAGCTTTATTCATATGATAAATGTATTTTATTGTTTAGTTTAGGTCAAGATGCATCAAAAATAAGAAAGTTATGTTACATCTGGTGCCGAGTATACATGTCAACGGCCAATGCTATCAATTTGGGACAGTGGAAAGTTTTATGTGTGACGTCATAAAAATACGTCAAAAAAGGAAGGATATGAGGATAAGTGGGAAGGAAACCCCTAAAAAAGAGTTGGATAATTGACGTATTTATGACGTCACACATGACACTTTCCTATCAATTTTGATGACCCTACCTTTCAAAATTAGGTTAATTATTTATGAAACCAAACCTAAGCATGTACCAAACAGTTTAAAGAGTCGCCAGCCATGCATTTAACTAACAACATACAACATAACATGCCTTTTGGATACACTTGCTAGTGGGGTTTCCAGTTGAAGCGAGAAAACACCCCTTGACATTCAAATACCCCCCCCCCCCCCCAATACTTATGACAAATTCTTAACTAGTAGTCGGGGTTACATAGGCCTTACATTTTCATAGAAACAAGAAATCCCAAACTCATGGTCTAGCATAAATGATGGAATTTGATTTGACTTATTAAAGTTTTAATACTCCCATTAATTGATCAATATTAATTAATAAATACCGGGAGAGGAATAAATATTTATTTTTCACATGAGCGATTTCCCTCTACAACTGTGTTCGATACCCACTTACATTACCTGCTTATAGTTATTAGCAATGTCCGGGGGGATGTTAGGTTTAGGAATAACCAGATTAAGTACATCAAGACCACCCTTGCCAAGACGGTCAATGCTGTCAATCAGCCCGCTCTTCACGTGGGGCGCAATCTCTAAAAACTTTTCCTAAAACAAATGAAAGCATGACAGAAAGCTGGTGGGGTCAAACCACATACCTGTTTGTAATTATCCGCAATGTCGGCGGGGATGTCGGGCTTGGGTATGACCAGGTTCAAAACTTCGAGACCGCCCTTGCCGAGCCGTTCGATTTGATCGATCAGGCCACTCTGGACGTGAGGTGCGATCTCTAAAAACTTTTCCTAAGAAGAATTAAATTTCAGTAGAAAGATGTGTTTTCTGTGTATGCTGTGTTTCTGTGTAATAACAATGATGAAATGTTTCTAAAATATTGGCGATTTCCCTAAAAGTGTCTAGTTGAGCAATGAACCCCAACATTGTTTTATTAAAGAAAATTAGATGGGAGGTGGGGTAGTTTTTAGTGTTTTTGTGATTCACTTTTCACTTTTGGTCAAGTTAGGGTCTTATTGGGCACAGGGTTACCCCGCAGGATTAGGGCACTAATGGTATAGATACACTGGTTAGGAAACAAGGAACTACACTATTTTTAAATTAATTTTGAAAATAAGGGGGACTGTACTATACTTGATAAGTACTTTGAGGGAAAGCACCGAAGGAAAAGTTAAGGGCATAATATTATTCACCTAAAGAACAACCAGTCAATCGTATTATTCGCTTTCCCTCTTATACAACACTGATAAGAACAATATTTTTAAACACGAAATTATTCAGCAAATTACTTAATCCAATTTTTGTTCGAATATGTGAAAGTGAGATTGATTCATTTGCTCTTGATTCTACTAGATTCTCTTTTTATGTTTTGCCATGATAGATTGAACATTGAGGACGTCCCACTGACATAAAACTGGCATAGCAAGTGATGTAGAATATACATGGATATTATGACAGTGAAAAAATTGTAGTCAATTTAGGTTTGCTATTTCCTCTGGCATTTATTGGTAGAGAGGGGATGTTGTAAAGAGGGGGATGGGAGAGATCGTTATTTTAGCCCGCTGCAGAGTTCACTTTTTTTAGAACAAGAAAATCTGGTGTTAGATTCAAGTAAAAATAAAATCATTGCCATAGCTAAAGATTGATTCTCATCTAACCCTACCTTATAAACATCGTCTATGGTATGATTGGCACAGAATTTACGCAGCTCCTCTCTAACTCTGTCCTCTATGAGAGCTCCTCTGAAATTGTCTCCGTAGGTCCGGATCATTTCTACTAGCTGCTTCTCTTTTACTCGGCTGATCACCTAAATATGTATATAACATAAATGGTTCTCCTGTTCAATGCAGGTCGTAGGAAGGTTTGTAACTATTTTTAAGGATTATGTACCACCACCCTCACAAGATAAATTGCCCCTAGGAAAAATTCAACCGCCAAAAAATATTTATCTTTTTCTTTTTAAAACTAATAAAATATCACCCTCCCCTAAACTGTACTATTTTCTTTTTGAAATTAAAATCAAAATGAAGGGCTCAAATTCAAACCCCAACACCTAATTATTGATATAAAATAAATATTTAATAGAGAGCTACAGAGGCTACTGTGGTAGGGGTGAAGCAGTTCAACCCTACTGAGCGAGTTCGATTCAAAAGAGCCCCTAGCCTTAAGGATTCTATCAATAAAGACTACAAGTAGTTACTGTTTAAAAGATATATTTGAACTGAATACATTTATAATAAGGTTACTAGTTTATATACAAAATAGATGATAAATGGGTTAGGTAGAAAGGGTGTGGGGGAGATGGGGCGGAGCCCCATTCAGGTGAGCAGTAGAGTGGTAGGTTCCCGTAAGGGGGAAGGTAGACATCTCCCGGAAAAGGATAGGTTGCTGGGGCATGAAGGGGAGAGGGGCAACGCCCCTCCCATTATCAGCGGTGTCCAAGTTGACCGCCGCCTCTGATGTGTAGACAATGCCCAGAGAGGGGCTGGATAGAATGGTGATAAGCTGGGATTAGCGCCGGGGTGTGATTTGATAAACACGGAGCATCGCATACTCTAGAAAAGGCTTGTCCGTATGATGCCGCCTACCACACTACAAAAGAATATTGATTTATTAATATTTTGGGCTGTTTAAAGACCAGTTTTTTCTAGAAATTTCCTGTCAAAAATTATTGCGCATAGAAAGTAACCTTCTTTGTGCTGGTATTATATTCTTTTTTATAAAGCTATTCTATAATTCACCTTGTCTGACCGTTTGTCAGTCTGTAAAACAATCGTAGAAATGTGATTATCACTGTTGCTACTTAAGAAAGACTACTTTTTAAAGATACCTATACTGTTGTAAGCATTTGGTATATCTTTTTCTTGGACCGTTGGTCTATCAGTCATGCCATAAAGCTATAAATATTAAAACATATGTTAAAGTTTTCGTGATTTTTTCTAAATATTTTTCTTGATTTATGGCTACTGAAAATCCTTGTTTTTTTTGGTGATTTTCTACTTGTGGATTATGTCATCATTGTTTCTATATCAAAGTAATCTTGGGTTTTGGATGCTCAACAGTCAACAGTCAACAGCTGTTATTCTGGTTGAAGCTTAACTGCTAGACTAATATAATTATACTTCCAGTAAATATTCCCCTTAATTTTGAATTCTTCGACCCCCCCCACAAAAAATCATTCTAGTGGTTTGTTTTAAAAAAATTAAATGTGCTGGTTCTTCCACAACAAACTATTTATAGTTTCTACCATTAGTCAATGAAAATGTATTCTGGACTGCCATTGGTAATTTAGTTTGTGTACTGGCCAAGCGTTGGTCATTTCTATTGTATGACGTCATTTTTATAGGAACTATTAATAGCTATAAAACCCTACTAGTGGAGAAGCCACTAGATATTATTTTAATAAAATAATAATGAATAATTAATTTGATTAAAATTTTAAAAATGTATTTATTTGTTTTACAAGTCAATGATATTGTTTATATTGCCGGCTCTCACTTTACTTTTCTAATATTTGTTTTCTTCATTATAAAGATCAAAAATATTTATAATGTCAAAGAAAACATTTTTCAGAGAGAGTGATATTTTTTCTCGTATTCATTCGAATCCGGTGGATAGGAACCGGTTCTCATCCATACGAAAAGACTATGTCTAGCATTGTATAATATCCAGCTTTCTACGAATATAAAAATGTACAATTATAGGATTAAAACTAATTTTTTTAGCCGGTGCCTTCGGCACCTCGGGGCTAAAAAACTAGTTTTAATCTTATAATTGTACATTCTATATCCGCGGAAAGCTGTTTATAATACGATGCGAGAAATAACCATTCCTTCCGCTAATTATGATTATTGAGATAACATGTGATGTCGCAGGGTATATTAAAAAATTCTAAAGGCATTATTTGACAAAATAAATGTGGATATAACAAAAAAGTTTTTGTTTGTTTTTTTTTTGGGGGGGGGGACATTCTTGCCCCTATTTAATTTTAAAGTTTGATAATTGTATAATATATGTTTTCATTTAATTTTCTTTTAATTTGTAATGTTTAAAAAGTATTTATTTTTTTGATAAGGAAAAATAAAGATAATTTATTAAAAAAAATAGCAGAATTAATAATTTAGTATGAGGTAAATGTATCAAATTATAATTAAAATCTACATTTTATGTAATTCTATATTTAGCATCTAAAGAATTTACATATCTGTGCATAAAACAATTTTAACAATTTTGTCAGCTTTTAATTCAACATTTCAAATTCATATATGTAATTTTCTCAAAAAAAAGTATACCAAAATGTAGCATTCATAATATATTGAATCAAATTTTTTTGTAATTTAACATTACCTGGACATCAATAAAGTTGACTTGAATACCATCCTTAGTGATTGTCATGATAGGATCAATGGTGGTGGTCTGTGGACGGATTAAGATCTCTTTAACGTCCACAACAAAAGGTGCCATGTAATGTATTCCAGGGCCTATAAAAAAAATTGTAAATTCACAACATGACTTCAAATAATGGATGTAGAATATACGTAGACATTATGTCAAGAGAAAAATTGTTGTAAATTTAGGTTGCTAACATGGACATCACTTATTGGTCAGTTCGTTCATCCAGTAGAAGGGAAGGGTATGAGGGATCGTTATTTTAGCCGTCTAAAAGTTTCACTTAATTAGAGTACATGATAATCTAGAGTCCTGGTGTAAGATCCAAGTAATAATGAATCCATTCTGAAAATTGTTGTTTTTTAGTTACAATAACAGAAAAGTTAAGTTTTAAAGTTTTTTCAAATTAATAGCTAAATAATTTACCTGTGGTGGTCTCCATTAGGGCTCCATACTTGTAGTAAATACCAACATTTCCTTCTTCTATCTTGTGCAAAGAGCTCATCACTATACCAGTCACTATGGCAAGAAATACCACTACAACAGCTGAAATAAATTTAATATATTACAAAGAGCTCTTTACTATGGTAAAAAAAACAGCTGAAGTAATTTGTATATACCCGTTACTATGGCTAGAAATACAACCACTACAACAGCTAAAATAATTTTAATATATTGCAAAGAGCTTATTTCTAAACCAGTTTCTTTGTCAAGAAATACCACTACAATAGCTGAATTAATTTGAATATATTGCAAAAACTTATTACTCTACCAAGAAATATAACAACAACAGCTGAATCAATAGGAATATATTATTTAACAAGTTACTATGAAAAAAAAAAAGATAAACAGCTAAAATAATACAAGTAATTTTCTGATTGACACGCTTAATCATAGAGTATCTGTGCTACCACAAATGTTAACAATCACCTGAAGCACATTTAAGCTTGTGGTCTGTGAAGTCCGGCATTTTGTTTGCACTTTCTTGTTCTTGTAAATCTTCAAAGGCACTGAAATTTTACCATATGAAACTTTATACATAAAATCACTAGTGTATATGTAGAATGTTGCTGATGTATTATACATCATATGTTAAGCACTGCAGAAAAAAAGATGTAACTGTCTCCAAATTAGTGTTAATCATAAATTAAATATAAACCTGTAGGTATTCCAATATTCAAAATGATATGTTTTGATATTTTATTTGTTAACATTTTTCACACTACGCTGGTCCTTATTTGCATAACTCAACAATTACTTGCAACAAAATTCAATCGTCTGTAGATTTTAGTTTGTTAATTAAAACATAAAACTGTCTCATTTCCGATGTATCTAAATTGAACTCTTAGTCTAACTGTAAGGAATTTTTCTATTTTATTAAAGTTTCATTATGATAACCTATATACCTATATGATTCTAAAACAGGTGGTGAAACTAAAGCAGAACCTCTTCTTGCAGCCTTTATTATCATAGAATAAAAATCTTTTAAAAAGAAAGTTTCTAATGTTAATTTTTCTACAAGATATTTTCACACGTTCAAATTAGAAAAATATTGTTATACATATTTACTAGCAACTAGCCCCTAGAGGCCTCTAGGTAATCTAGATGGAGACGTCAACCATATACTTAATTTTTAATTTTTAAAGAGCTAAAAGTTTGGGAGTGTAGAAGTACCCTCCCCAAAATATGTATAAACATTCCCTGGACCTATAAGAAGCATCACTGTAAAGGAAACAGACAAACATCTTGTTACTTTTATATAAGAATTGAAACAAGATTCACTAATAAAAGGTAAAACCTAGCCAAATCAAAACAAGGTTCAAAACAAATTGTACACTTTAAGGTCAAGACATTTTTGAGATCTTCCTGTCCTGTGTATTAATTGTATTGCTTTATATTCTATGCCTCGAGTTGAAGTTCTTTTCTTGTAGAAATAGCTGGGGAGGGCAGTCGTGATGTGTAAGCTGAAGGGATAGGGGTACCTAGAAAAAAATAAAAAAAATTAGGGCTGTATCTAGGTACAAGGGATTCAGGTTTCCAAAAATAGACTAAAACCACCGCAGGATTTGTATAAAGCTTAACCTAAAAAGCACAACTACAACAGTAAAAAACTAGTGACTAACTTGGTAATCTTAAGGAACCCGGTATTAGTGTCGGACTGATTATGACATAACAAAAAAATTAGCCAATGAGAGGCTACTATGAATTTTACCATTGGTCAATAATGTCCTCTCATTGGCTAATTTTTTTTGTTACGTCATAATCAGTCCGACACTAATACCGGGTTCAATCTTAAGAAAACTTAAGGGATGGGACAATTGACGAGAAAAACAAAATGTACAAAATTACTCATTATATAAATAATTGGTATAAGGTTTAAACACTGTTGGTTTGTAGTTACAATACAATAAAAATTCAATCTTGCACTACAAAAGCTTTAATTTTACAAAAGTTAAAACGAGTTTTTAATCTTTTATGGGCAATAAAATATATCCTGACTACTTGGATTTGAATTACCTGGAGGCAGGTAGTTTAAAGGATCAGGAACGTCAAAATTAGTTTCTAATACTCCAGTGGCTGTGGATTCTATTTCAGGATCAGAAATAAGGATTATGATATTTAAAGCAACGTTGCTTTCCCTTAAAATGATTATTAAGCACTATACACTATTCCTGTTTTTTTTAATAAATGAGGGGTTGTGATTTTCATTTTTATGCCTTACCCCAGCTTAAAGGAGGCGGTGCCCTAGCCCTACGGGGCTACCAAGTACCGGAAATAACCTAACTTTACCTGAAACAAACAAATTAGGGTTTAGTCACTTTCGTAACAACGCCTCTTAAGGGGCGTTTCTTCGTATTTTCACTGTAGCTTTTCTCCTATTTCTAGCCCCTGCGGGGGGCTCAAACCCTGCAGGGCCAATTACCTAACCCTGCGCCTGCGGGGCAATCACCTAACCCAATATAACCTAACCTAACCTAAAATAACCTATTAAAAGCCCCTTTAGAGGCGTTGCCAAGAAAGGGACTATACCCACAAATGAAAAACTACCCACCCCCCTTCTTTTCAATTAAAATTGTTGTTGTTTAATATTATCACAATTCTTATATTTATTCCTGCTTGTGTTTCACTAATGTTACTTCGCGGGGAAGCTTCTCCTATTAAGAATCAATACTTAAAACCATTGCATTATAAATGTTTTACTTTAAGTTTTTCTACAGTTATCGCTGTTTTTGATGGTAAAAACGGAAGCATTTTTGTAAAATGGTCAGCTTTGCATTTAAGTCTGCTTTGATATCTAATGGTTTCTGAGATAGAAGGGAGGCACAAATAAGCACCCCCCCCCCCCCCTCACCTGGAATGGATATAAATGAATTAATATTATGGAGCAGTGACTATATGTCAGTATGTCCGACAGTCTGTCCTATTAAAATACTACCATTCTTTAAAATTATATTTGATAATACAGTAATAACAAAACCTGTTTTTTAATTATGAGATGCTGTTAACAAGTTTTTGCTCGGCTACCAATGGACACGTTTTTCAGCGAAGCTACTCTATAAGTTTGAGCATTTAATTTAAGTATTGAGGTTCCTGAAGCAATGGCGCAGCTAGTTCCCTGTAGGTCAACTTCACTTGATTCTAAGTTGGTATTCACTATATTAATATTCTTATCATTATATAGTTTAGGTAGCGAATTTATCATACAACTCAATCATCTGTCGGTCTGTCCTGCAAAAAATGCTTTACTTCTTATCAAGGGGGGGGGGGGTGGACTGTAAATTACTTTGGTACCAAACATTCATTATCTTATTCTTTATACTTTGGCTTAAAAACTTTGGGTACTTTTATTGAATTTTGATAGTATCTTAACTTTCAAACTTAATAATTTTAATCTACAACAGGGATAAAATTGTTAATCATAATTGGGGTGTACATCAATCTAAAGTCCATAGTCTAGGATCCTTGATAACCATGAAAAAAATGTCCTTGTTATAATTTCTTTGCCTAGCTTTATCAATATGTTATCAATAATCATTATTATTGAGTTATAAACAGGTCTATGACACTAGAGAAAAAAAAATTACATACCCATTATTTCGTAAATATTAAACATTATTTACATAACCCTACTAATCCTTAGATAAATGTAACAGGATGTCTCACTGTTCCTTACATTAAAGCTTCTCTTAGGTCCAGGGAAGGTTGATAGTTATTCTGTGGGAGAGTACCTCTAGAGGCGTAGCCACCAATAATTATAAAAAGAGGCAGGATATTTGTCTGTCTTTGTATCTATACCTAAAGATCTTGGTAACTTCTATAGTCCCTTAAAAGGTTTTAGAACAATAGCAAAATTTGTGCTTAATTTTTGTTATTAAAACAGAAATTTAAAGTGGATATTCAACCCCCCCCCCCCCCCCCTCCTACTGTATAAAAATGATTAATGATAATACAAGTGATGATACAAAAAATGATTAATTTAATATAATGATTTAATTCCTATGAACGGCTCCTCTACTTGGTTAACTATTTGTTCTTGGTCTTCAGTCTCCAGTTGGTCTTCTTCTATGTGGATGGTCTTATCTGAAACACACGGAAGGGATAGGAATATGAAATATAAAAAGGAATGGTGCTTTCCCTCAAAGTCCCAAGAAAGCACAACCCCTCCCCCTTCTCTCCCAAGTTTTTTTTTTAATAAGTGAATAACAAATATAACCTTACCTAACCTGAATTAAAGAAAAAAAAACACGAAAAACTTGCCTCCTTTCTCTACTTATTATCCAAACACCAGGGAGGGGGTTTCTGTGCTAAACTAGGCACTTTTAGGGAAACCACCAAACGTGTTAATACTTATTTTACACCTAGGTCACTTTTATACAATGCCATATAGTCGACAAAAATGATGTCGATGATATCTTTTTTTTTAAATTGATATTTTACAGTATAAAGTAGTAAGGTTTAGATCTCCATTACTACTGAACCATTTAAGAGAGAATTTCTAAGAAAATGATTTCTAAATATACCTAATTTTTATAAAGTGCCCTCCAGAATCCGAAAATAAATGTCGACAGTTGTGACAGGGATGGAAAATTTTATTTTAATTTATGTTTTTTTTAGGCTATGTCTGTCCAAAAAAACCCTGCTTTTTTAGAATATTAGAGCTACCATTATGAATAAAAAATTGTATAATTGAGCTTTTAAGTGCAATACTCCAAAATTACTTCAATATGCGGAAAATTTTCACTTTAAATAATTATTTAAATCTTAAGCTTCCCAAAAATCATAATAATTCTTTTTTAATTTCGTATTCCTATCCCTGAAACTGAAGAAACTTCTGACATTGTTTAATTCCATGGTTTAGAAATAACTAACTAAGGTTTTGATAAAGATTATAAATAAATAATAAAACATTTTTAGGTGTCCATTCGTTCTTACCAAAAATTGATTAATGAATAATAAAAAGATTACATTTTGAAATATTGATATCATGTCGGTTTCTTTCATGTCTCTATACTGCATGGTAGCTACTGATACTATGCCGGGTACGTGACATTACTTCCATGCATAGTAAGGTCTTCAAGATAAAGATTTTTACAATAAAAGGGTTGATTAACTTATAAATTCGATAGTAAAAGTATAAATATTCATTTTGACTATTATATAAATATTTTTAGTTAGACAATAAAGACAATAGGTCTTTTCATATAGCAGATTTTAAAAGTATTTAAATTCAGTTTAATCACATCTCTTTTTTGGACTAACCATTACTAAAAATATAGTGTAATTATATTGGAAGTAATAACTAAAGAAACAAATAAGAGAATGGCTTTCCTCCTGCCAATATATTTATGTGTGAGTATGAGCATTAAGCAATAAAGGTTTTTATACAAAATTGGAATTACAATATTTTAATTTGATTTACTTAAGATGTTTATCATGTGTCAATATAGTTTCTAAAAAACCTTACACATTGTTTTACATGAAATTTATCTAGGGGACCTTGGTAGGTTTTTATCTATTTTTGAGGCCTACCAAGAAAATTGACCCTGGTAGGACAAAGCGACGGTATCACACAAAATATGGCTCAATTAAAAAAATATATATATTTTAAAATATGTATACTATTAATTTAAAAATAAAATATACCATGTAACAATTTGCACCCCCTCCAGAATAAACAAAATGTGCTCCAAATAGTCCTAATTCTTTATCAGGTTGATTAATCATCTGTCATTGATACCTTTAAAGTTAGCAACCTTTATTCTCTAATGTGCATGTACTGCAAATGGGTCTATGTTATTTTGTTACTATGACTACATAACGTTGTAGTGTCGCATGAAAACAAAATTATGTAAACAAAAAAAGTTTTTACAAAATTGCTACCAAAAAGTTTTATTTTAATAAAAGGTTAAAATCTACAAAATCAAAATGATTAGATTAAAGATTGAAAAAGGTCGATAGTAAATAACTTTATAGCAACTTACAACTATTAAAGAAAAACAATAGAGGGGAAAAGGGTTAAATTACTGTATGTCCCCACCCAATTGACCCTGTGCCGACTTTCAATTGGGTCTTTAAATATCAGCCAATAACGTCGGAAATATTAACACAGCTAAGTCGCTACAAAAGAGCAGAAAGCAATTTGCTAACAGATGAAAAAGGTTTCCAACACTGGATACAGGTTGTTATCTGGATTATGTATGTACATATACATCTATACTTATACATTTTATTTGTTATATGTATATGCGTTAAAGCTATCATTAAGTGACGTACGTACATACCATAAAGTATAACTATAGAGTAGCTGTGCTATCAAAAACACTTTTAAAATACTTCATCACGAATATTTTAAGGTGTTATCTATTTAATTTCACTTTATTTGATATGAACATGTTGTTATCTTTATATCTATGTAAACCCAGTGATCTAAAGGGATAAGACTATGGGCGATAAATTGATATACATTCTCAATTATGATACACAATGATTACCCCTTCTGTAGATTACTGATTTGACACATAAATTAATGAACTAATCAAACAAAATTCACTCAAGTCCCCAAAGTTGTTAAGCCAACTAATAAGATAACGTTTTTATAAACTTTGGGGACTAGTGTAACAACCAGCCCAATGTCCCTTATCACTTTCTGATGTAAACCCCACTAACCACAGGTCTCCTTAACAAAACCTTAGATTAAAAAAAATCTCCAAAGAAACGGACAACGGGGCCTTCAAATAGGGCACAGTGGTGGTCAGAATCTGTTTGAGATTAAATCTTAGCTGCTCCTTCTTGCCAGATATTGCAATTTGAAGTTTTGTGGTAAAAATGCCTAAAATTGCAAGGATTCCAAGGATATATGCATAAGTGAACACCTTAATTCATCAAATAAAAAGGGTGAGTTAACATTTGAAGAGTTAAGATATCTCTTCATATGTAAACTACACACTACATCCCCATTCAAAACAATTTTTACTACTATAAATGATGTTTTTAACTTCAATAAAAGTAATAAATAAGGTACTATAAGCTTAAAGAGGTTTGTCCAATTTACAACTTTATCCTAAAGGCTGTTACCCTTGAACTAGAAGAAAAAACTTCAGTTTAAGTTTACATATGGCCCAAGTTACTTTTAGTAATATTGCTCCCCCCCCATACTCTCACAACCTACAAACTTTAGGGTTGAGGGGTGGGGGAAGCATAGTAATGCTATTATGTTTCTCAAAAAATAATTGAAGTATAGTGGGAAAAATTTTTATGTATGGTTTTTAGGCCAAAGTTTGTAGAAATTATGTTGACCACCTTCTCCCCCCCCTCCCCTTTGTCCTAACCTAATGGAGGGGGTAGGGGGGGGGGGGGTGGCAGAAGATCATTCTAATGTGTTTTAAAAAACTATTAGATATATATATATAAGCTTTTGGATTTGTATTGTTGTAGGACCCAAAGCACTTTTACATATATTGCTGACCTCTTCCCCTCCCCTCATAAATCATAAACATAACATTTTGCAAAGAGAGAAAGGGGGGAGGGTTGCAGTTGAAAGGGTACTACTCTGTTGTGTTACTAAGAAACCGCTAGAATTATAGCAGCAAAGCAAACCTCTGAGATATGCTTTGGTAGGTCAACAGCAACTTTTACAAAATTTGCTGAAACCCCCCCTCCAAGCCCCCTTTCCGTCCATATTGCTTTACAATCTCCCCCCCCCCCTCCAATTAAGTAATATAAGCAAGTATAGCAATACCCTTTTGGATTTAAACTTTAGTAGGTCCATAATTACTTCATACTTGAACAAATATTGCTGACCTTTCCCCAACTTCAACCAACCCCATCCAGAAAAATTATATTGCTGCACAATTTCCTCCACCCCCATAAAAATAATATTAAATTATTGCTTGCCCTCCCCCTCACTCTTAAGCTACCCTCCATAAAATCTCACCACCTGTGTTTTACTCAGGAACCGCTAAAGCATTAAGGAGCAAACTTTGGAATAAAGCTTTTAGATTTTCAAATTGCTTTAAATGTATTACCTATTCAATGTTTGGGGAAGGAGGAATGGGTTGACAATATTTCCTTTATTAGTCCAATAGGTTTGAGGAGATTATGCAGCAAATAATTGTATTTGGAATAGATATTAGGGTTGTAGTTGAAATAGATATTTATAAAAGTAAATATGGGCCTATATAAGTTAAAATAATAACCCTGAATATCTCTAGAGGTTTCTAAATGATACAAAATATTATTTACCTATGCCACTAGCCACTATTTCCAACAGATAGAGGGGGTTGGTTGCATCAATATTTGTAAGAGATTTTGATGCCTACTAAAGTTTATGTACTAAAGCTTATATATTTCTTTAGTGATGTCTAAAGAACTCTGCCCCTTGACCCCCTTCCTATTAGATTTCATTAGGAGGGTGGGGGGGGGGTGGGGGGTAGTCAACAATATTTCCAGAAACTTGGGGCCTAAGAATCTTACATATAAATTTTTCTCACAATACTTCAAGTAGTTTTGAGTAAAACATAATACTATTACTTTGCCCCCCCTGCCCCCTTAAAATTATGGGCTGTAAGGGGTGGGGTTGAAGGGGGGGAGGGGGTTGTGAGTATTTTAAAAACTAACTTTAGCTATATGCAAACTTGAACTGAGGTTTTTTCTACTGGTTCCAGGGTAACAGCTTCTAGCTTAAAGTTATAAACTAGACATTGTACCTTTTTCATTACTCTTGTTAAAATAATTTTTTTTACGTTTTAAAATTTTGTAAATGGGGAGGGACTGTGTAGTTTACATATGCAGAGACATCTAAACTCCTCAAATGTTAAACTCACCTTTTTATTTGATGAATTAAGGTGTTCATGTATGCATATATCCTTGGAATTCTTGTAATTTTAGGCATTTTTACCGCACAACTTCAAATTGCAATATCTGGCAAGAAGGAGCAGCTAAGATTTAATCTCCAACGGATTCTAACCACCACTGTGCCCTATTTGAAGGCCCCGTTGTCCGTTTCTTTGGAGATTTTTTTTAATCTAAGGTTTTGTTAAGGAGACCTGTGTAACAACTTTGATAAACTAAATAGTTTAGTTAAGTCAGCAAGTTAGCATGCTTGTTGTTTATTTTAAAACCTAAACATAATACATTTATTATCCTAGATGCTTAATCAAACATAATAATCTGCCCAAATTTTCATAGTAAACAAATATGTTTGTTTATATATAGCAGTACTCATATAAATTAGATTATAAAATGGCAACTTCCCTTGCACATTTTCTATCCAATAATGTAGTCGGGTTGATTCTACACTGTGTTCCTATAGGTTTAATTAGGGAAATTATGATCTAGTCCTTTTATATCTATTCTAAACAGTGTTTTTATCAGATATAAAATAGTTTGATACGGCACCAATTATATTTGCAAAGACAGGGCTTTAAAATTTATTTCAACTTGTGATTTAGAGATTTTTAAAATGTTTGTTGTTGTTAAAACAGATAATACAAAATAGATTCTTTCATCCGGTTTTTTAGCTGTAGATTGTTTAAACTCTTCTTATGCGACTTTTCACATTTCTTAAATTTTATGGCTGCATTTATTATGTAATAAACAGCATTTTAAATTGTTCTCTATCCCAAATATTGGTGGAAATGTAGAAACATTTGAGTAAATTGGGGAAGTATTGTGGGGCATGCATAGAACAAACAGGAATTTTTGTGTATGTAAATATATTATAAATTACGAAACAAGTCCTTACTATGGGTGATAAACGAGTTTCTTGGAGGGGATAGTTATCTTTTTTCTACGTGGGCAGCTTTTAATCCATTTTAACCTAACAGGCAATTTTATTTAGTTGGAGTTAGATTTTAGATTTGATATTTTGTTCATTCAATCATTAATCTACTTTGTCTTATGGAGGGATGGGATATTGGACTGTACATAACACTAGTATCCAAAGTTTAATAAATGATCTCCCTCACTCGTTGGCAAAGAAACTTTGGGTACTTCAGAAGGGTTAATTTTGTTTATCATCATTTGAGATACACTGTACATCAGTTAATCACCCATTGTCTTATCCCTTAAGATCCCTGACTATATCCTTATAATTTTAAAACTTGTTACTTCCTAAATCCCTGTAATCTATGAGTTATACTCTGACGTCACACTTCAAATACTAGAATCTACTATGTATTGGTCATTATAAACAAAGTTATGACGTAGACAATTCAATTTGTTCTATTTTTAGATTTAGCCAAAATAGTTTTAGTTATACAAGGTAAATCCTCTTCGTCATTGAGAGCTTAGCAAAGCATTTTTGTTTAGTTTGTTCGTTTGCAGGAAAAGACAATGGCCGATATATTGATGTACATATCCCTTCTGTAGATTAAAACTAATGGTTGAAACGTTTGGACACTATTAGTAAGAAACCAGCCTATAAAAATTCAATAGGATTCCCAAATATTGTAAAGCCAACATCAAAAAACATTGGGTACAAGTGGAATAAACAGCCCCTCTCTCCCTGTTTCGTTCTTCATAGTTTTAATAGTTATTCAATTTTTATAGGATTCCTCTTTAGTTGTCTTATTCATCACGTCACAGCTGTCGTTTTGCAGCCGTCAGTCTAATTTAGAACAATTTGCAGATGCCAGTAAAACACAAAATTCTGTAAAAGCCTTTTGGATATTACACGTTCTAATTCTAAAATAACAATTCGAATAATTTTAAGATAATAGTTTGGATTAGGTGCAGTAAACAATAAAAGTAGTTGGAATCGATTAATAAAAGAAAAAAAGACTGCTAGCAACAAAATAAAATAATAAATTAGATAAATTTATTACCACTATCGACATCCTAAAGTCCAAATATTCTAGGCATCTAATTCCTGGCATTTGAAAAAGAACTTAGGAAACTCAAAGATTTTTAAAAAGAAATTCGAAGATTTTTTTTATTTTTTACAGACATAATCTTTATGGAAATCGCTAAAACTTTCAAGTGCGTGTAAAATTGTTTTTGTTTCCACTGCTATCAAAAAAAACATGTAATGATGGACGTTGAGGAAATAAAGGATCTCGCGGTTATACGCAATACGAGAGGGGTGACACAATTTTCAGATCTGTACATTCGCGTTTTATGACATTTGTTCAACCCCCATATAAAATTCAGGGAAGGGTCCTAAACCTCCTATAGAATTCAGACCCTCACACCCTCTTGAAAAAAGTAAAGGGTAAAATAAATTTATATACATATTACATACCCAATGATGATAAACAAAATTACTCATTCTGTAGAGTGGTTGAAACGTTTAGACACTCATCTTAATAAACCAACCAATTGAAATTCATTAAAAGTCCTAAGATTGTTAAGCCAACGAACAAGAATAGTTATTTATCGCATAGTATAATAAACAGCTTTCCGCGGATATAAAGTGTACCATTATTATAATTGTACATTTTTATATTCGTGGAAAAAAGGATAGAACACGATGCTAGACATAATTTTTAAGTATGGCTGAGAACCGTTTCTAATCCAAGGGATATCAATCGGCTTCGTAACTATACGGGAAAACATTATTATAAGACATTCGTGACTAGTAATTTAGACAGCCCAATGTCACCAACATACAAGGTTTAACCAAAAGATAAATAATTTACCTAAATTGCAGACATGCACAGACAGTCATAGTAACAACACGTCACTAACTAGTAGTAACTCTAACTACTCTACACTGACACAGAGAAAAGTTCATAGTAAACACAATCTAGATGTTCAGGGACACAGGAATAGGACAATGGAAGATAAATTAATCTCTTCCCAATGCATATTTATAAAATTATGTATTTAGTAATTCAAAAATATTGGAACAGGCATTTTTTCTATCATTTTCTTATCCCTATATCTCTGAAAGATACTACAGAAGAAAGTCATAATAAGAAAGTTCACCCCCCCCCCATCACAATCCCACTTGCATGATTTAATTTTGATTTAAGGATTAAGAGGAATAACAAGAATAATAAATTGCCAAGCCGTTCCCCGTTATGACATATGATATCATACGCGTCTTGAAAAGGTTTTAGACTATTTTATAGAATTGCCTGCCCAGCTAACATTTTCATTAAAATTCATTTAATTTTCATCTTTTTCGCTTACATCTATTCATTTAAAATCATCATGCCAGAAAAATGAAAATCAGGGATATTTCAGAATCAACTCCCTTCTAAAATGGCACCGATTTTGATGATTATAGAAATGAATTTCAAATGACAATCATTTTTGTGGAGACCTGACTTTTAAATGACAGTCATGTTTGTAGAGAAATGAAATTTACATGCCAGGTCATCTTTTTACGGAAATCCTTATACTAAAGTAACAAGATGTCTGTGTGTTTGTCTGTGTGTTTGTGTGTTTGTACCGAAGGATCTCGCTTACCGCTGAACCGATCGGGTTCTCCTTAACAGGGTAGCTTCTCCCGGGAAGGTTTATAACTATTTTGGGGGAGGGTACCACCACCCTATCAGGAGAAATCGCCCCTAGAAAAAAAAATACCCCTCCCGAAAAAGAGACTCCAACGAAACATAAACCAATTATTTCTGTAATTAGATATTTACAAAAAAAAAACATTCAAAGTGCCACTAGAGGCCTCTAGGGGCGTAGCCGCTAGTAATATATAATGTAAAGCAGCATCCAAGGACTTGCCACATGTACCTAAGTATGATGGCCAAAGATATTACTAAAATAAATAATGTGTTGTAGTTGACACTGAATCTAGTCGTTTATATGACTAATTGAAATTGTAATTCAAATAAGATTTCTTTATTTTAAATGAATGTTAAAAATTCCTTTCATGTTCAAAATATTTCCATTAAATTTTCTAATAACATAATAATTAGGGTAGTGCGGGGTTAATGCGGTCATCGGGTCAATTCTGGTCAAACGACCAACTTTTTTAAACCCGTTTTTTAACGGTGTTCTAAACGTTTGCGAGAGATCTTCAGAAAAGCAAAGTTGTAGTTTATTGCCTATACTTTCATTTTTTACTTCAGCAAATTTTTGTCAGATAACTCCTTCTATGTTTTTTTTGCCCTCAAAAAGTTGCAAAAAATTTGCAAAAAAAAATTTCAAAATAGGCCATGTTCAATCTAAAATTGTGAAAAAATGGTAAGTCCTATCGACCCCCGGGTTATGTAAAATGAAAGATATGGCATTCATTTATCGTTTGCAATTGGAGGCCTTGTTTTAACTTGATTTTTTCATAATTTTTTTTTCGTCTAAAAAAAATGGTCTATTCCGGTCACTTTTTTTACTTTTTTTTATTTCTGTATTTATAACTGTATAATACCCTAATGTTTTATTTAGGTGATCTGGAAGCATAAACAACCTAAATGCATGACCTAAGCTTTAATCATTGCCTTGCCTGTTGTGTGATGTACATTACTAGTCATTTTACTGCTTGTATTATGTATTATGTCATGTTTTGTTGCCTAAGCTTTTCAATTTGTAAAAACATTAAAAAATTTTCAGACACATTTTTATAGTAATGGGAAGAGTATATCACCCAAAGGAACGCCTTAAATATTTTCCTGAAGATGTATCAGCTGCATTGGCTCATGTAAGAAGGGGTATGTCTATTAGAAAGACTGCTAGAAGATTTAAAATTCCATATGAAACCCTGGCATCTTTTTCGTATAAGAGGGTGTTCGTGATTTTTGCGCGGTTTGGATTTTTTTATGTCAAATCGGCTAGGATTAAGCTAGAAAGGTGTTTAAGGTGTCTATAGAAAGCTCTTTGCATGTCCCAACAAAAACTCCCCAGGATATGGGTTCTATCTCCAAGATTTAGAGTACATATTCAAGATTTTGCATTTTCAAAATTCCTGTTGCATAAAATGTGTTGATATATTAGAGTTAGACCCCATACCATTTCGAGTTAATTGTCAGGCATGTAATTTTGCATCTTTAGACACCTTAACCACCCTTGTAGGTCAATCCTAGCCAATTTGAGACAAGAAAAAATGTATCAAAAACTGCTGTCAAAACTGGCAGGATTTTTAAAATTTAAAAATTTTTGGGAAAAAATCTTTTTTTTCAAGAAATTCCAAGACCTGCGAATCAGAAATTGCCTCTAATTTATGTATAAAGCTTAAAAAAACCTAATCATATAATAAAAAGTATGGTTTTTTTTTAAAAGTTTGCATGAAAAAAATTTATGTTTTTTTTTGCGATTTTACTGACTTTTTTATAATGGGGAAAATGTGGTCAAAAAATTGTCTGATCTGCATGCGACTAGTACTGTTAGAAAGCTAATGACCTCAGCTTTCTACTCATAGTTTAAAATGTTAAAAAAAAATATTTTAAGGGGGTGTTCCACCCCCCCCCCCCCCCCAAAGTCAACTGACCGAAATAGCCCCACCGGTGGGGTTATTCCGGTATAGGCCAACCGCCGCCCTTTAAACCGATTTTTGACCGACTTCTAGTTGCGAGATCTTAATGGGACCATAACAGGCTTCTTCGTTATTGCCATATCGTTCATTTGCACTCTTAAAAACCGGAAAAAGTTTTTGGGAACTATGTTTTTTTTTAAGTTGAAGCAAAAAATTGACCGGAATTACCCCGCACTACCCTACTCAATTTTAATTAAATTTATTTTTACTTAACTTTTCCCACTTTTAAAATTAAAATTTGCGGGATTTTTTCTAACCATGTAATATAGAAAAAAGAATGGCATGAAAATTAAATGAAAGTCATTTAGATGAAAAAAAGATGACAGGAATGTTTTTTTTTCATGAAAAAAAATGAAAAGTAAATGACCAGCATTTATTTTTCATCTCTTAATGATATGAAGATTCTTGGCATAATTTGGAAAAAGTCAAACATGAAAATTTAATGCCGGGTCATTTTTCGGAAAATTACAAAAATGAAAAATAAATGCTGGTCATTCACTTTTCATTTTCAATGAAAAAAACATTCTTTTCATCTTTCTGACATTTGGGGGGAAATTACAAAAATGAAAAAAAAATGCTGGTCATTTACTTTTAATTTTTCAATGAAAAAAGCATTCCTATCATTTCTATGAATTTGAAATTGTCATTTAATTTTTTCTTGGAGAGATGACGCATGTTTGACTGGGTGCGAAAATTTGGACATCATGACCGCCTCGGGATGGAGAATTTTATTACAAAAATCAGGGTTAAGACAATGAACGATAAGTTAATGTACACCCCTAATCAGGATAAACAAAATGTCCAACGGTAAATTTTGTCTGAAGCTGAAACTTTTGAAAACTACTGAACCGATTGAGTTCATTTTAGGGAAGCTTCACATAGGCCCTGGGATAGTTTTAGTCTATTTAAATATAGTACTCTAGAATGATTCTAGAGTAGTTGCGCTATAAAATACTTTTTATCTTTTAATTTAATTTAATCTCACACATGCCGAGAAAAATTCAAGTGGGGTATACAAGATAATCTTTTTGTGTCGCAGCTAATAAATGTATATAGTATATACTTTATTAGCAAAACTACTCTATAATTCACTTTGTCCGTCTGTCTGTAAGGCCATGGAGGAAATGGATTTTTATGATGGGTTGCTGAAATATGCGCTTCTATTTTATACATTATTTTGTTTCATTATTTTCTTTCAGTTTTTATATATCCTCCCTCTTTTTTTTCTTAACAGCTGAACATCTGCTATGTTTTTGACTTTGTCAGTTTGTCCATTCACAAAAAAATATCTTTTTGATATATTTTTAAAACATATTTATTGGGACGATCATTAATAGGTTAAAGAGTAGCTATGCCAAAAAAAATTCGACAATTACAGCTTATACCACATTATAATAGTTAAATTTATTATAGATGTATAGAAATACATGTAAACGTTTAAACGGACAAACAAACATATATAGATAAACAAGGATGACAACATCCATAAAATCAGCAATTTTAAAATAGACGTACGGACTTTCTGATAACGATTATAGAGTTGCATTCCTTTCTAAATTGTACCTATTTGTTAGGTGAATCATCCTGAAAAGTTTGAAATCGATAGAACAATTCTGACATGTCTAAATTAACGAAAAGAGCTAATCGTTACAGACGGACATACTGTCCGAACCTAATTATGGAAAAGTTTCGCTTTTTAAAATAGTTGATATAAAAAGAAATACTTACATAGTATAGACCTTTTGTCCATTGCAGTTGTTGATTTTTGGCATTCTTATCATCACTGACATTATACACGATTTTGAAAACAAAAATTTGTATTTGTATTTTTATGACGTAATTTCAGTGCAGAAATTGATATAGGATATACGTGGATGTAGACTGGGGTAAAATTGGCGTCAATTTATCTTGCTAAAATGGACCTCATTAATTGGTCAATTCGTTCATCCAGTAGGAGAGGGGATTAGGTAAAGGGGGTTGGTATGGTCTATCGTTATTTTAGGCAGCTGCGAGCATCACTTTACAAGAGTACATGGAAGTCTGGTTCAACATCCAAGTAATAATATATCAATTAGTGCAGACTTGAATTTCACAGTCTTAATATATTCAACCAATTATCCTTGGTTGTGTAAAAATTAAGATTAATGTGTAATTTACATATTATAGTACTACCAGGTAGGGGGGGGGGACATTGATATGTCAATTACACTGGTACCCAAAGTTTTATGCACACAATATCCAATTCGTTGGCTCAAAACTTTGGGTACTTAAATTGAATTTCAATTCAATAAACCAATATTTTAAATGTACAATTGGGGTATTTTGTTTGTCTTTACTTGGGATGTACATCACTTTATCGTCCATTGTCTTATCCCGGAGTACTACCCTTAAATAAAAAAATGGGGTATAGTCCCTTTCGCAAGATCGCACCATATGGGGCGATTCTTTGTATTTTTCACGGTAGCTTTTCTCCTATTTCTAGCCACTGCGGGGGGCTCTAACCCTGCGGGGTCAATTACCTAACACTGTGGGGCAATCACCTAACCCAATATAACCTAACCTAACTTAAAATAACCTATAAAAAGCCATTTTAAAAATACGACGAATCGCCCCTTATGGGTAGATGTTACGAAAGGGACTATTCCCAAAAAATGACATTAATGTCGAATACAGATAATTTTTTTTCGCGCATTTAACTTAGCCATTTGTAGCATTTAAAGACAAAATTAGATCCTGATGATAGTTTTCAAAATCATTATCCCTGCGTTTAAAAACTTCACTAAAGTCCAAAATTCAAAATGAAACTGTTTTCAAAATAAAATGAACACTGTTGTCTTCTTCTTATCACCTCTCTTAGTTAATTGTTATTTGAATGACTAAGATTTGTTTTCTTTCTGAAAAAAAAGTATTTTATTTTCAGTATGGCTTAGGATGCATAAGAACCGGTTATCAAATTATGTATACATCATACTGCAGACACTTTTTCAAGAATATTAAATAAAAGTCGTTAAATAAATTCCAGTTTTGTTAGCCCGACCTTCGGCTAACCTGAGCTAACAACTACAATTTTTGTGATTTATTATAATTGCTTATTGCTTTATCCGTTTACTAGCGGCTACGCCCCCTAGAGGCACTTGAGGAGGAAATTTTTTTTTTTTTTGGTGGGGGGGGGGGGTGGGCCCCCCATCATTTGTAAGTTTGGTTAAAACAAATTAAAAAAAAAAATAAAAATTTCGGGGGGGGGGGTTGGGGGGGGGGTCCCACCCCCCCAAGAAAATGGTTGAAAAACCTTCCCGGGACCTATGAGAAGCTACCCTGTTAAGGAGAACCCGATCGGTTCAGCGGTTAGCGAGATCCTTCGGTACAGACACACAAACACACACAGACATCCTGTTACTTTAGTATAAGGATAGTAACACTAGCGGCTGCGCTTCTAGCATCTAGCAGCTAAGTATTCGAAGGGGTAAGGATAGTAGAAAAATAGCCTAAAACCAAACATTAGATAGAAGAATTCAATAGCATAGAGCAATCCTTGGACCTATATGTAGCTTCCATAAAATGGAAAACTTAATCTATTCAGTAGTTATTGAAATCTTAAGCTACTGAAAAAAAAACTTTACTACTTTATATAATACTAGAGGCTACGCCCAATAGGGGCCTCTAGGGGCACTTGAGGAGGGGGTAGATGAATCCCAATCCTATTTTATTCCTTTAGATTTTTTTTAAGGGGGGGGGTTAATTTTTTTCAAGGGGCTATTTCTCTTGGGAGGGTAGTGGTACCCTTCCCCAAAATAGTTATAAACCTTCCTGGTACCCATTAGAATCTACTCTGTAAAGGAGAACCCGATCAGTTCAGCGGTTAGCGAGATCTCTCGGTACAAACAAACAGACAGACAGACATCGGTATACTTTGTATTATAGATGATTAAATAATAACGAACCAATCACTCCCTTGAGATACTTGCTAGATAAAAATATGAATAATAGGAATCTCAGGGGATAAATGATCGTTAAATTAATGCACATCCCTAATATTGATATACAAAATTACACCTTCCGTAGAATAAAGTTATTGGTTCGAAAGTTTGGGCTTTGTTAATTTCAACCAACCAATCAAAATTTAATATATACTAGTTGCTTCGACCTAGCCTTAAGGGAAGGACAAATGATGGCAGGAAAATCGTCTAAAAGACATTTATAAAGCTTCCCTAAAAGTACAGTCAATTCAGACCAGCAGCTTCCGAGATTTGTAGCTTCAGAGAAAGTAAAATACTATTTTATATTATATAGGATACTCTATTAAAAGTAAAACATTATAACTTGTGTGTGTTTTCAGAGTAAACGTAAATGAATATTGTATACAACTAACTCTCTCTCTCTCGTAGTTTTATTGTATGTCGAGTCTGTTCAACACCATACCCCTTAATTAAGCCAAGACATTTTACATGACACTAAAAAGGGCAAAAGTATTAGTACAAAAAGAGATATCTTATCAAATTGATAAATAAAATAAAATGTTGATTATATGGCATTGAGGGAGGGGATATTGGGCTGTTTATTACACTAGTCCCCAAAGTTTTATAATACCATTTCCTTAGTCCTTGGCCTGACAACTGTGCGACTTTTATTGATTTTGATTAATTTGTTCATTAAGTTGAGTGTTCAAACGTTTCAACTTCTAATTGTAACCTACAGAAGCGGTAATTTTGTGTATCATCATTAGGGGTGTACATCAATTTATCGGCCATTGGCTTATCCCGTTAGATATCTGATGTTGTGTCCATTTGAAGTCAATTGGACCCTCCCTTTACCAGGCACTTCTGGTGCCAGGTATACCTGTCAACAGGACACTACAAGTACAAGATACTTCTGGTGCCAGGCATACCTGTCAACAGGACCCTACAGGTTCCAGGTACTTCTGGTGCCAGGTATACCTGTCAACCGCCTTTCTGAGGTCAAAATTTACTTTACTAAGCTTGTTATAAATGAAAATTTGTTTACTTTGAGCCTTTAAAATTTACCTGATTTTTCATTAGCTCCCATGGCTGCTCACGTAACCATAGGCGTCCAAGGGGGGGGGTAATGGGCCATTTGGCACCCCCAAAATTTTGTGAACAATACCCCCCCAAAAAAAAATTACCCCTACCTTGGGGGTGCCGTAGGCACCTCCAACGATTTTGGGGGGGGTATTTACCCCCCCAAACCATTTTGGGGGGGGGTAATTACCCCCCCCAAAATAAATGTTCTTTAAAAAAAAATTTTTTGGGGGGGGGGGTATTTACCCCCTCCTCCCCCCAAATTGAATGTTCTTAAAAAAAAATTTTACTGAAAATTTTTTTTGGGGGGGGAGGGAGTAATCCCCGCCTTTCCTCCCCCCCCCCCTAAAAAAAGTCATAGTGTGACTCGAGCCTTGAGGTGTAATATATTTTATGTTCCTCGTTTGGTCTCCTAATAGTTAATGAAAAGTATATCCTAAATGGCTTTTGATAGTTTATTTTAGGATAGGTTATATTGGTTTAGGTGATTGCCCCACATGGTTAAGCAATTGACCCCCCGCAGGGGCTAAAAATAGGAGAGAAGCTTGTGTGAAAAAAACGAAGAAACGCCCCTTAAAGAGCGTTGCCACAAAAGGGACTATACCCCAATATAGTCCAACCAGTTAAAACAGTTCTTAACCATGATAACAAAAAATTTAATAGTTTGATCATGTTTTATTTGCTTGGGCCTTTATAAGGGCTAAAACCATCCCGGGGATCTATGATGTAATTGTAAAGCACTGAAGATTCCATAAAATAGATACCTAACTAAATTAAATATTTCATTAAATAATGAAAAAGAATTTCTATAGGCGATTTCTTTTGGGAGGATGTCAGGGTGTCTCAAAACTAGTTATAAAACTTACTAGGACCTATAAGACGCTTCACTTTAAAGTATAATCATATTAGTTCATTGGTTAGTGAGTTAATTATTGTATTTTCATGTTCTAAAGAATTAGATACTACTATATATTTGAATAGTAGTGGCGCCCTTAGCATCTAAGAACTCATGTTTTCTAAAGGGTAAAAAGGGAGGAGAAAAATAGCCTAAAACCACTCAAAGGATTGACCTATAATAGTGTGGAACCATCATGGGATCTATGTGAAGCTTTCCTAAAAAGAAGAACTCAGTATTAAAAGTAATGAAATCTGAAGCTATAGTCAAATAAACCTTACTTACTACTTTATGTTATAGGATAGTACTTATTAACTTAATAGATTAGGTAGGTGCTTTTTTTACATAATTAAATTACCCCCCCCAAAAATTTTACCCCCGGGGTAAATTAGTTTGGGGGGGGTAATTACCCCCCCCAACAGATTTGGGGGGAGTATTTACCCCCCCCCCCAACAGACTTTAGGGGGGGTAATTACCCCCCCCAATCAAATTTTACCCCCGGGGTAAAAATTTTGGGGGGGGTAAAAAAAAATTTCGGCGCGCTTCGCGCGCCATTTTACCCCCCCAAACACGAATTACCCCCCCCCCCCTAAAATTTTTTACCCCCCCCAAAAAAAAAAGCTTGGACGCCCCTGCACGTAACCATAGGATTAAATGATTAATTAATATAGGTAATTTGTCTTTTTAAAAAAATGTTTTGATTGCATTAACAGACAGTGTGTTAAGCTAACATTTATATGCCATTTCTATAAATTATACATTGAAATCGTAACATCACAATGTAACTCTAGCCGATGTAGTAATAGTATTGTGATTCAATACTTTATATTATTTATTGAACTCAAGCAATAATTGACAATTCCAACAACTTTACTATACATACGAGGAATACGCGAGGGAAAGGGGGTTGGATAGATAGATATGTGGATGGTTTTGAGAGAGGGGAAAAAAAGAATAACATGGGAGTTTATTTAGAGAGAGAGAGAGGAATGGGATAGAGAGAGAGATAGATAGATAGATAGATAGATAGATAGATAGATAGAGAAAGAGAGAGAGAGAGAGAGAGAGAAAGAAAGAGAGAGAGAGAGAGAGAGAGAGAGAGAGAGAGAGAGAGAGAGAGAGAGAGAGAGAGAGAGAGAGAGAGAGAGAGAGGAAAAATATTAAAATTACCAAAAAAAAAGACAACAGGAGGTACAGACCCTATTTATAGAAAAACTTTTTAAAAAATAGAAGTATAGAAAAGGAAAGTATATGTAAACAATTTTGGTTAAGTAAAATTGAATAGGTAAAAAACATTTTTTTTCAATTTTTGAATAATAATATACATACAAAAGACTAAAATACGATTCTTTGGGCGCCTATTGCAGTAGAATATCTATCTATCTTAGTTGATAGATAAAATAGATAGTTGTAGAGTTGCTTCGAATTTTAAGACATACTACATATAAAAGGTTTCCAGTTTTTCTCTATTATAATTTTAACATTAAATTACATATTAGAATAGATATAATAGGACTCTCTTTTAATATAAATTGCTTTTACTTTCTATTTTACATAGCAACCAGGGAAAGAGGGGATATTGGGTTGTTTGTTACACTAGTCCCCAAAGTTATATAGTAACGTTTTCTTATTCGTTGGCTTAACAAATTTGGAGGATTTTATTAAATTTTAATTGCTTGGTTCATTTAGTTAAGTGTCCAAATTGTAATCTACAGAAGGGATAATTTTTTGTCTCATCATTGGGAATTTTTATCGGCCATTGTCTTATCCCTTTAGTTTCCTGATAGAAACCAAGGCAATATTGAATATTGTTATGAAAGCTTATATCAAATGTGTGTACATTTATGTGTGTGTATCATTTTTGTTAAACCATCGGCTGCGCCCCTAAATGCAATTCCGAAGAAATGTATTGAGTTGTGTTACCCTAGAGCCTTTAGGAATTTGTCAAATAAACAGATGCCTTTTTAACAAGAAGACGAAAAAAGTCCCTAAAAATCAGCATGTGACGTTATAAAAACGAGGGATTATCCATCTCTTTTTCAGGGGTTTTCTTTCTCACCCTTCCTCTCCTCAGCCCTCATTTTTATAACATCAGAATTTTTTTAGGGACTTACGTACTTCGTCTTCTAAAACAAGATTTCTGCAAAAAGTCAGACATGAATACATCCTACTACTCTGACAAATAAACATCCAATTACTGTGAGTTTGTCTGCGTTTCACACATTCTAACAAAATTGATTGTGTTTTACAAAAGTAGCCGAATCCCAACATATGTGACTAGCGGTTATGCCCCCTCAGGCCTCTGGGGACACGTAAAATTGTTTAAGTCAATCTATGTTAAGATCAGCTTTACCAAGAATTACCAAAAACATTTTCTCTCCGCAGGGCGGCGTTTTTTATTTTTTTTTGTGATTTTTCTTGGTAGGGTGGTGGTACTCTCCCCCGAAATAGCTATAAACCTTCCCAGGACCTATAAAGGAAAACCATATCGGTTCAGCAGTTGGCGAGATCCTTCGGTATAAAGAGACAAACAAACAAACATCCTGTTACTTTATTATTAAGGATAATCGAAAAGTGTATTTTTGTTTGTCTAGGTTGAGGTGCAAATAAATTTTTCGTTCATTAAGTTATCCATCAAGAAAGATCCTTGGGTGATATCAGAAAGAGATGGGACAATGGGCTGCTTAATACACTAGTCCCCAAAGTTTTGAAACAACCTTTTCTTAAACGTTTCTTTGTGGACTTTGATTGGTTAAGTTGAGTGTTCAAACGTTTCAAATACTAATTTAATATACTGTAGAGTAATTTTGTCTTTCATCATTGGGGATGTACGTCAATTTATCGGCCATTGTCTTATCCTGCAAGTCATGGGATAATATTAATACACATCATTATAATACTTCGCTACATATAGATGTTGTCGTCCTCGTTTAAATAAAAATTTATTCAGTAAATTATATATAAGATTTATTTTAAAAATAGTTTTTTAATTATATTGGTTGTATATAAATTATTTTTTTTGATGAAATTAAAAAGACAATTTAAAAGTATTCTAAATATATATTTTTTGTATGTCAAACTAGAATAGTTATAAATTGCATCGTATTGTAGACAGCTTTCCGCGGATATTAAAATGAAAGATTATAAGATTAAAACCAGTTTTGATAGACCCGACCGTCTAAAGGCACAGGCTAAAAAACTGGTATGTATTTATTTTTTTGATTTCTATTTAATATTCATGGAAAATTTATTCAAATATGATGCTATACATGATTTTTCAGTATGGCTGCAAACCGGTTCTAATCAAGCGGATATTAATCGGTTTAGAAGCTATACTGGAAAATAATTTTACTTGTCTTTTCTTTCCAATAAGGCAAATTGTTTTAATTATTACTTTGCTCACAGATAGGTAAACATAAAAATTGCAAGAATAACAGCAAGTGATTTTGCATCCGTCCAAATAGCAGAGTAGGGGCGCAGCCCACCTGACATCTCGTGGTTACAGTCACGGTTGTTACAGTAACATAATGTTACATCTACGTCCACCTAAATAAGAGAAATGATTATTTATCTTATTGTTTTATATAAGAGTGAAGCTTTTCTACAATTGTTAAATTTGAAGATTTTATACAGTTAAGGTATGGACGTACGCTTGTCCTTTTCGTTATTTTAGGCATGTTAGGTTGTTACAGTAACATAATGTTACATCTACGTCAACCTAAATAAGAAAATAATTATTTTGGATGGGGATTCCTGAAACAGTAAAGTAAAGTATGCTTTAGAAAGCGTATCAACTCTTTAATCGTTACTGTTAAAGTCAATACATCCATTTAAACCACGCTGTTTTTAGACAACAACTTTTATATGAAATATTTGTACTTTCTGATATTTTATTCTTTTATTCTGTCTTTTTTGATTCTTTAGTTATAAAACTTCAGAAGACGACCTTTGATAAAGTAAACAAATGTTACAAATATTTTATGACAAAGCCCAAAATGACTCAAAAATCAGCCATATGACGCCATAAAAATAAAGGATTGTCCATCTCATTTTTAGGGGTTTTCTTTCCCACTTCTCCTCTCATCTCCCTCATTTTTATGACGTTATATGGCTGATTTTTGAGTCACTTTGGGCTTTTATATTTTAGACATAAAGTTGCTTAATGCTGATAAATTAAGAAAATATTACTTTATACCTTTCCTAATTTTATAATGATTCATTATTCTTTGTCCATTACCTTTATACAGTGTCTAGCAGAGGCTGCCAATGTTTCTATTTTCAATCTTTTATACCTGTACAACCCTTACCCTCAGATACAGTACATTACCTGCATGTAACTCTCTATCTATCTTGATATCTGTCTACTTTTTATATTTTGTAACTTCTTTTAAACTTGCTATCTTCCTCCCTTATTATAAACTTAATCAAACGAAGCTTAACCCCCTATGAATCTTTTATACCTGAACAAGTCTTCCCCTCTGATCCAGAACATTGATTGCCTGTCCCTCCCTAGCCTTTTTTGTAACTAATATAGTTTCTACCTTAAACTTCCTATGTATCTACTTTTGTATCTTTTATACCTGAACAAGTCTTCCCCTCTGATCCAGTACATTGACTGCCTGTAACTCCCTAGCCTTTTTTGTAACTAATATAGTTTCTACCTTAAACTTCCTATGTATCTACTTTTGTATCTTTTATACCTGTACAAGTCTTCCCCTCTGATCCAGTACATTGACTGCCTGTAACTCCCTAGCCTTTTTTGTAACTAATATAGTTTCTACCTTAAACTTCCTATGTATCTACTTTTGTATCTTTTATACCTGTACAAGTCTTCCCCTCTGATCCAGTACATTGACTGCCTGTAACTCTCTATCACATCCATAGTCATGTTCATATTTGGCTTCTGCACATCCTCTATATCTGATGGCTATAGAAATGAAAATATATCCTTATAACAAAGTAACAGGATGTTTTTTGTTTGTCTGTGTGTACCGAAGGATATTGCTGACCGCTGAACCTATACGGTTCTCCTTTACTGGGTACCTTCTCATAGGTTCTGAGAAAGTTTATTAATATTTTGGAGGAGGGTACCACCTCCCTCCCCAGAGAAATGGATAAAAATTATAAAAACGCCGCCCTGCGAACATTTTTACAATTAGCTAAAAACATAACTTACACCATTTAGCACGAAAAAAAATATTTTTGGTAAATAGCTAATCTTAAAATAGATAGAAAAGAAACAATTTTACGTGTCCCTATAGGCCTCTAGGGACGTAGCCGCTAGTCCTATTATAAAATTCCTTTTAGGGAAGCTGTTTTTAGATTTAAGCCGTTTGTTTTAGGCTATTTTTCTGTCCCCATTTTACTCCTTTGAAGAGAGGGTCCCAAGATGCTAGGGATACAATCGCTAGTCCCTTTGTATAAAGTAGTTAGCTTTTTTGTCTGTAGCTAAGGATCTTGGTAACGGCTGAACCGATACGGTTCTATTTTACTAATAAGTTTTATAACTATATCGGGGAGGATATCACAACCCTCCCAAGAGATATTGCAAAGATAAAAAATAATACTAGCAGCAGTCTTTTTGACATTTTTTGATAAACAGCTGATCTTAACTTAGATTGAAAAGGAAACTTTTTACATTCCACTAAGGGCGTAGCCGATAGTTTTTACAAGTAAAAAGTAATAATTAATCAGATGATTAATTTTAATTTATATATATATAACATGATAAATGTTACATAAAACCTATAAAAGCAAAGAATCTAAAAAACTTACTCATATCCTTATATACGCCAGTGACAAAGAAACAGCTCTGGACTCCAGCTGGACATGTCCGCAAGAAGGAAGCTCGAGCAGGCTAAAACAAATTATTTTGTCATTATGTTTAATACTATATTGTATTTAACAAAATTTAAAATTTTAAATACCTATCTATCTAATTACCTTTCTACCTACAAGTAAATAAACTCACATCTAACTATTTGTCTAAATATTTACCTCTCCTTCTTCATATTCTGCACAGGAATGGTTGTACCTTTTCTGTCCAAACCCTGGCCCATAACTGCCATATACATCCCTGTCAGGGCTAACCTAAGTAATTTTGATTTGGGTTATTTAAAAAAGTATATTATTTTTCTTAAAAGAACAGCTTTTCTACATTTATGATCCTCCCGTAAGCTGACAGAAACGGATAGCACTTCCTTCTCATTTAATCATGAGTAAATCATCCTATTAAACTTTGAATGATGAGTCCTGTAAACAAAAGATACAATATAGAAACCTTATTAGAAAATCTGAATGTCTATTTTAAACATACAGATTTTTATGCTTTTTCTTGCAATTTTCTGATAGTATGATTATAAAATTAACTTTTTTTTGTAATTTTGATTCATAGGATGATTAGGAATATTGGTCTAAGTGAATCATCTAAATTATCCAATCTTAAAATGTAATTATGTCTATTCTAAGCGTCCTGTTTTCTGTAAAGTAATATTAGGATGCTTTAAGGAAGGTTGGTTACCTTTAGTTTAAGTGCCGTAAGAGCGAACCTATCCACCCTCCCCCCAATTTTTTCTATAATAAAGATAATAGATAGTTTTTTTATATGCTTTAACCCAACCTTACCTAACCTAAAGTAATAAAGAAACAAACAAAAACAACCCTCTCTCCCCACCCCACCCTTATTTTCAATTAATTTCAAATTAAGGGAAGGGAGAGTTCTGTGCTTGAATATTTACTTTGAAGGAAACCTACTACCAAAAATCTATGAAAAAACTACCTTAGGTAATCCACAAGCTATACATTGCAATTGTTGTTGGCCTGATACTGAATCAACTAAATACAAATATTAATCTTTCATTTTCATTTTAGTAAAAATATTTCTTGGTAAGGAGTTATTTTGGTGGGTGGTTTTATAATTAGAGTAAAACACTAGAGGGAGAAAGGGTTAAATAACTGTTTCTCCCCATCTCACTGTCCTTGTGCTGACTCTCAATTGGGTCATTAAAAATCAAACAATGGTGTGGTGTGTATTAACACTTTGGTGGCATACAGAAAAGGTCATAGAAAAAGGTAGAGAGGTAGTTATCTGTATATACATCTATACTATGGATCTATTAACCTTCCTAGGAACAATGATAAACTACACTGTAAAGGAGAACTGTATCAGTTCAGTGATAACAAGATAACAAGACAGACAGACAAAGATCCTTCTACTTTTATATAAGGAAAATTAGATAATGTAAATACTTACTCAATAAATTCAGGACTAAAGGAATAAAACAGAAAAAGCTTAAATTTTTCATTTGGTCATCTGAAACATGACATGTAATTTTATTTAATGGCTAATTGAAACTTAATATAAAAGACAACTATAAAAATCAGAACTTCATATATTTTGCTTCATATAAAAGATCATCTTTCAGTACTTTCAAAAATGATTTGTACATAATGCCTTTCTAGGTTAAGTATTTGTGGCAAGTAAAGCACCCCCCCCCCCCCCCACACCCCCTATTTGGAATAATATATGGGGGCAATGGGTTTTTTCTTGTGTTATATGTTGCCTTAGGCTAGGATGGGTTAGGTTATATTGGGTACAGGGTTAGGGAACCGCAAGATAAGGGCCCATAGGGTTGGGGGAGGGGGGGGGGGGTTCAACTCTCGCTAGACATTCATGTGCAATTTATAGGATTCTGTATAAACAAAGGAGCGGTTAGGAAATAAGGTTAACTCAGAACGTTAGGAGCAAAATGAACATAAAACGAATGTTTTTATCTAAAGCACTGCATAAACAGGTTAGGCAAAGCACGTGAATATTAATAAATAACCCAAAAATATGAAGCTCCATTTTATGAAGATTACAGAAGATGGAGAACTAAATCGGATAAAAACCTTGCTGCTTAATATAACAGAATTCCTTTCGTTTTTATTTATGCTCAATACAAAAAAAGATCTTTGCTTTTTTTAAATTACTTTATATAAAAACGAATATCTATGATCAAAATGTTAGGATAAACGTTTTGTATTTTTGTGACTTTGGATTTTATAACGAAAAAAAAAAGCATTTTAAACTATCATTTTCATGGATATATTCTGGTTTACAATAATAACTACCTACGTTCATATGTTTTCTAACTAAAACTAATAATGATACAAACTTATTAAATATTAAAGGTTGATATGACAATCTACGTTTTTTATGGTTGGTCAATACAATACAGTGACTATAGCTATTCTACAGGGATATAGAGGGATAAGACAATGACCGATAAATTGATTTACATCCCCAATGATTATACACAAAATTACCCCTTCTGTAGATTACAATTAGATACAATACAGTGACCGATGTGTCCTACATGGATCTAGAGGGATAAGACAGTGGCCGATAAATTGGTTTACATCCCTCATGATTATACACCAAATTACCCCTTCTTTAGATTATAATTAGATACAATACAGTGACCGAGCTGTTCTGCAGGGATTTAGAGGGATAAGACAATGGTCGATAAATTGATTTACATCCCCAATTATTTTACACCAAATTACCCCTTCTGTAGATTACAATTAGATACAATACAGTGACCGAGGTTTTCTGCAGGGATCTAGAGGGATAAGACAATGGCCGATAAATTGATTTACATCCCCAATGATTATACACCAAATTACCCCTTCTGTAGATTACAATTAGTGGTTGAAACGTTTAAACACTTAATGAAGCAACCAATCAAAATTCACTAAAGTCCACAAAGTTGTGTAAAGCCAACAAATAAGAAACTAATGTAATAAATAGCCCAATGTCCTCTCCCTCCCTGGATGGTCTAGCATTCTAACATTTTTCAGATCTGGATTTTTGTACGTCATTCCAAGTGAATTAGTAAAAATGGCTGTTATTTCCCCATATTACAATTGAAAATAAGCTATTTATTATTCTAGTCCCCAATGTTTTATTATAATGTTTTCTTATTCGTTGGCTCAGCAACTGTTGGGACTTTTTGATTTGTTACTTCTTTAAGTTGATTGTTCAAACATTCCAACTACTAATTGAACACTACAGAAAAGGTAAGTTTGTGTAGCATCATTGGTGATGTACATCAATTTATTTGCCAATGTCTTATCCCTTTAGATCCCTGTAGAAGACTAAGTTAAATCTAGTTAAATGAGAAAATTCAAGCAAGCATTTTACTTTTTTTCATGTTCACTGTTATCGCCGTTTTTACCAGTAAATAACGGTGCGAAGGAGGGAAATTAATTTCATTCTTCCTTAAAGGGAGTGTGAACGTAAAAATTTCTCATCTGATTATCAAATCTTAACATTTACTAAGCACATTTCACTACACTGATCAACCAAAAATGTCCTATTCACAAAAATATCCAGAAATAATGCCTTGATTTTATGGTATTTTGAGAGGGAAAAAGGAAAAAACAGGGAAAATCTGAACGTTTTTTGTTCTTATAATGTTTGTAGGGATATTTAACTTGTCACATATAGTTGAAACAATTTACTTACTGTTAAGGATTTATTTTATGCTATAAAATTGCCAATTCGTTTTTTTATAACGTAGTAATTAGGTAATAAAGACATATTTTAAATTCGTATTATTGACAAAAAAATACCTCACTGTCTACAAAGGGTTGAATCTCATAGGTTATTTAAAATAATAATATCCTTTTTTATTGTGTTGAACAATAAATAACCCACTTTGGAGAATTAGTTTACACTTTTATCAGACTGTTTATAAAGAAATATTGCGTCTTTATTATTTACAAATTTGTAATTAAAGGTGGGCGAGAGATGGGCCATTTAAAGTTAATTGGATACTAATAAAAAACCTGTTTCTGGCGTTGTTATTGTATTTGGTTTTCAATAAAAAAATATTGCTTATTTTATCAATTTCTAAGTAACTATACATTGGATTAAAGCAAGGATTATGTTAAAAGTCAGCTTAACTGTTAGGAAAAATCTAGAACTATGTGAAAAAGTTTAATTTTAGCTATAATGGGAGAAAAAAGCAATTTAATGCACATTTTATATAATACTGAAAATTTCTTCCTTTCCCCGTACCTTATAAAAATCGTCGGAAAAAGCCGTTTTTTAAGCAAACAAAAGCGCGTTTTGCTCTATCTGTGAGATATTATGAATGAGATAATGTTAAGATTTGATATTAAGATGAGAAAAATTTACGTTCACAGTCCCTTTAAATTAAAAATTAACAACTTTCTTTTGAGTGTATCTTAATATCTGTTACATAGAAAAAAAGAGGGGTCGTTTAATGAATAAAGTTAGAGTATAGAGGGGTCGATGGTACATGGCTACATAGAACTATGGCAAAGACCTACTAACATATTCATATTGGTCAAGAAATTTGACAGCTTGGACTCTAAAATGGCCGAGTTTTATATAGGATTTTTCATCATTAGAAACAATTCCCTAACTATAAAATTTAACATATATTTGTGTTTTTCCTTAATAAATAATGGATATATCATAAAATTAATGAAGGAAACAAATCAATTTTAGCATTGTCAAAAAATTATAAAAACTGTAAAAATTTGGACTTTCAGTAAAATATTTTCACTTCAAGCTGCTAACAATACAATCATTTCGGAAAGTAGATATCAATGCCAATTTTTAAAAATAGCAATATTAAGGTTCAAATTAAAATCAATATAGGTTTAATTTGTTTTTAAAATATTTTCCTTTTGAGGGGGCTTTTAAATGTTTTTCCCAGTAATAGATAGATAACTTTCTTCCTCTCCCCTTTCCGAAATATTAGAACTGTCCGTAGCTCCTACGTAGCTTCTGCGCATGTCTATTTATATGTTATATTTAGTAGAGAAGCTACTCTATAATTTACTTTGTCTATCAGTAAGTACGGATTTTTTTCCAATGAATTTGCAAATAAAAATTAATCTGTATTTGACTTTGATAAAAGGATTTTACATCCTATTAAATATATGTAAATCATTGCAGCTCTTTTATGACTCTATACATGCCTTTCTCTGCTTTTTACATCAGCAACCAAATGAATGTAATTATTTTCAATTCCTGAAAATCATAAAAATCTGTACATTGCTATATTTTCAATATCTTATTCATTAAATCAATTGATTTTAGAAAGACATATTTTTTTAAAATGCTGCAACACTTAATATTATCATCCTTGTTATAATGTTCTATAGTATTTGAATAAAAGGATTATTATTTTTTGTCAACACTTTTTTAGCTAGCTTTGTAATAATTACATTTAAATTCTGTTAAATTTATCGCTTATTTTCAAGGTCCCACTATTCTAATTATATATACATTATTATGTTTAATAAGAAAATTTCGACATTCATCTCAGTTTATTTTTTAAAAAAATTAGCTATCTTTGAATTATATATTCAAATAAAATAACACAGTATAAATAATAATAAAACAGGATTTGCTTACAAAACACAAACAAATTAATGGAAACACTTTTGAAAAGATAGCATTGATTTTAAATGATAAATATGCTCAAAATTTTTAACAAAAACTAGGCAAAACATTTTTTTGTCGTTGATAACAATATCTTATTCTTATACTCTTATTTACAAATAGTTTTACACTAAAATCTTTTGATTTAATTGTTCTAACTCTTGTACAATTGGGCAGATGACTTTAATTTATAATAAAGGTCCCCCAAATCCTTATACCAACAAGTTGGTGATTTTGATTATTTCTTCAAACCTTATTCCGAAGACAGCATATGAGCTTTCTAGCAGCTAAGTGAGAAAGCAAAATTTCTATCGATAAACAACCTTCTGCAGAGCTTTAGGTCTTTGCTTATGGAATGTTTGTAGCTATCTGTTTATACATCTATACTCTAAATTTATTGTTTAATGATACCCAGCCCCCCCGGAATAGTAATTATTGAGACACCTACCCCGTATTAAGGTTAAAAACAAAACTGTTATATTTTTCAAAACAAAAGAGAATATCAGCATACTTTAACTATTAAACATTGATGGCAGATATTGAAAAAAGGAAATAAATATAGAAATATCTATTTCCTTTTTTTTACAAAGAAAAGCCAAAGGTCGTCTTATTTTAATTTTTACAAAAAATTATATGATTTTATTATTTTAGCTATGGTTACGCCCCTACCTTAAGGGGGTAAATCGAACCAACGCCTTATATGTTAGATTCAAGAAAAAGAATCTAGGGCCGAAGGCTTTAGTCCATTAAGGAGTAACTCGAAACCATTGCAAAACCAAAAACCATTAAACCAATGAAAAGTTTTATTATGTAGTTTTAAAAATGACCACTAGACGACTCAAATAAAAATAGATATTTACTAATAACACGTTAAATATTCATTTGAAACACAAAGGAAATTTCTTTTGAATATTGATTTTAATTTTTAATTTTTTTTTATTTTTTAAGAAAACTTTATTCTTGTCAAAAAAAATAATTCAGGGGTAGAGTTTGAATTTGACTTATTAATGCACAGGATTAATGCTTCATTAAACAATTTGTTAACTTCTTTTAACCATCTAAAGGTAAGTTTCTTAAGGTCACCGATCTGAATAATTACTTAAACCGCGCCTATTTTAATGCAAGTGGCCTAACCCAAGGAATAAAATGAAAAAAAAAATTCATTTATGTACTCTATAATCTATTAAATGTTTAAACGAATGGATGTACCTTCACTATTCTTCTATTGGCTGATGTATCTAGATTATCTCTATGTTTACAACTACAAATAATTTCAATAACGTAGCAACTCTTTAAAATAAAAATATTAATATATAGATTATTAATATCTGCGCTCCTAGCATCAAGAGGCTCTATTTTTAATGTGGAATGAGGGGAATGAAACACAGCCTAAAACCAACCCATGAATGGCATTATAGGATTGTGAATACAAGGTATACTTATAATAAAGTAACAGGATGTCTAACTGTTTTTCTGTCTGTTTGTATCAAGGATCTCACTAAACGCAGAACAGATGTGGTTCTTCTTTACAGGGTAGCTTCTCATTTCGGGGGAGAGTACAACTACCCAAGAGAAATCGCCACTAGAAAAAAATTCTCCTCCTTTTTCTTTTGAAATCTAATTTTAAAAAATTGTGTTATTGAATTCAACTCCCCCCTACCTCAAGTGCGTATTCGCTAAGATAAAATAAATGGTTAGTTTAAACTAAAATTGTCCAAACTTTTATACCAATAATTAGAATCTTCAGAAAGGGTTAATTCTATCATCATATGCATCAATTCATAGTCCATTGTCTTATCCCTTCAGATCTTAATGTAATGATTAATTACAGCCTTAATTATACAATAATTTACATTACATAAAATGTCGTTTTTTGGAAACTAATTTCTGATATTTACATAATAATTGAAATGAACATTTTTTGTATTCTCTTTCCTTATATATTTTTTTTCATTATGTGCCAACATCCATTTCTTTATTATGCAAATCTTTCCCTGACATACTGTGTGTTGTTATTATAATAACATGGCCTGAAGTAATAATGTCGGGAATAGTACCTTTTGTGACAACGCCCCTTAAGGAGCGATGCGTCGTATCTTTAAAATGGCTTTTTATAGGTTATTTTATGTTATGTTAGGTTATATTGGGTTAGGTAATTGCCCCACATGGGCTAGAAATAGGAGAAAAGCTACTGTGAAAAATACGAAGAATCGCCCCTTAAGGTGCGTTGCCTCAAAAGGGACTATACCCATAATGTCTATATTATACCATGTTTTACTTGAATGGTCCATAAATTGTCTACCGAGAACATAGCTATCTCCCACCTTATTTTTTTTAAAATGAATTAAAAATAACAAGGGGAGGGTGAATTTTTTGTATGCCTAACCCCTGCAGGGTATATATTTGCGGTGCTCTAACCTTGCTTAGTATCCAATATAACCTAACCTGATTAACGTTATAAAGAACCAAATGAAAAATTACCTCCTACTCTTAATTTTAATTTATTTTATAATAAGAGTGGATTTTCTGTGTTCTGTGTTCGACTAGGCACTTGAAGGGAAACCACCGACAGGATTGACAATAAGGCATTGCAACTTTATAAGAACAACTATGCCCATATGTTGCTTTCAGCTCGTCCTTAATTATCAATATGCACGCTTCAATTGTATATATTTATTTAAATTTTGTAAAATGACGCTTTTCTATAATTGGGATCGGTCCGTAAGTCCGTCCATACCTCCGTCCGAGACGGTTAGCTTTTATTTAGAATTGTCCTATCGATTTCAAACTTTGCAAGGTGATTCCTGTAGTAGTTAGGTACGATTTAGAAAGCGTAGCAACTCTATTATCATTACCAGTATGTCCGCACATCAATTTTAAACATGTGGATATTTCTACTTTTTTAACAACAGTTTTTCAACAAATTTACTTACAATTTTGCTTCGACTCTTATACATTTATATTCTGATTATTTAGTTTTGCCACTATACAAGTGTTAATGTCCGTTTGTCCTACCGTTTCAGTGCTTCGCTTTTATGGATGTTGTCATCCTTGTTTGCTATCTAACTTATGTAAAAATGTATATATCTGTACGTTATATCTCGCTTTGCTGTTTTACTTATTGACAAAATTTTCCTTGTATATACAAATATTAATTCGTGGCAAAGTTATATAACTATACTTGTTTGCTTTTGTGCTAACTCGATTAAAGTTACATTTCTATAGATGTTTAATATCATAGTATAACACTAGAATTTTCATCTGATATACCTACTAACGTACTGTGCCACTTCTGTAAGAAATGACTTTAGGAAATTTCATCAAATGTTTTGTCAAAGTCTAACCTCCACAAATATAACTAAAAGCAAAGCAGTTCTGCAAATAATGTTTGAGTATTTCTTCGTAATAATTTCATCAGTTAATTTAATCTTTTTGTCCAGTCAATAGTTAAATAAGCGCTGTATATAAAACACAATTATGACTTTAATATAATTTTATTTTGCAATTTCAGATGCTTTTCATAGATTTTTCATAACGATAGTTTTACTTATGTATGTTAAAAATAAATAAACTCTTTATTTTTATACATATAATTTATTTAAGTAAAGCACAAAAATACTTATAGGGCTTGAAAATTTGATTTAGTTGAGTTATTAGCTTATTTTTGTGGATAAAAGTTACTTTGTTATATATTATTGACCAGAGTCGATTAATGTCTGGGGCTAAGAAAAACATTTGGACTTGGTATAAATGGAGGTTTTTATTTCAATAACAAAATATCAAATATAAAACCATTCTGGAAAGCGGAAACGATTTCGCAAAAGCATAACATAAAGAATGGCCTTATTTATAATAAAAAGTAAAACGATGTCTGTCTGTATTTCTGTTTGTTTTTTTTTGTACCGAAGGATCTCGCTAACTGCTGAACCGATCGTGTTCTCATAGGTCCTGGGAAGTTTTATAACTATTTTGGGGGAGGGTACCACCACCCCCCCCCCCCCAAGAGAAATCGCCCCTAGAACAAAAATAAAATTCGACTCTCCCCTCCTCAAGTTTCCTAAAGGCCTCTATGGGCGTAGCCGCTAGTATACATATAAAGCATGACTTTATTTGCATTAAAAGTATTAAAATTAGTAAAACAAAATGGTATGAAAAAATGCTGAAAATAAATAGGTATACTTTTTTATTATGCATAGATAATTAATATTATTTTGTGGAATAAAAACTTTAGTTTGTGCTTTGAACAATAATTAAGTTTGAGACAGTAATGAAACAATTAGGAAAAAAAGTAATAAAAATTGGTATTATGTCAAGAAAAACATTTTCATTTAATTATTAAAAAATAACAGTCATTATTGTTATTCACTTTTCTTTCTCATTTCTCTCTCTCTCTCTCTCTCTCTCCCTCTCTCTCTCTCTCTCTCTCTCTCTCTCTCTCTCTCTCTCTCTCTCTCTCTCTCTCTCTCTCCCTCTTTCTTTTTCTTTAAATTATTAAGCTCTTACACCCATAGATGTAATTAAGATATTATTAATAAAAATTTAAAGTAGGGCTTTTTCATGAAAATTATTGTTCTTATTATAAAATTATTAAAGACCGAAACTATAATATGTACTATATTCTAAGTCTTTTTCTCTCTCTCTCTCTTTCACAATAGGTATGTTTACACATTTCACCAAATTTCTATTTTATTTTTCTATAAAAAAATAGAAGTAACGTGATTTCTACACTGTCTGTGCGCACCGAACCTTTTTGCTAACCACTGAACCAAGATAATTCTCATTTTCAATGTAGCTTCTCATAGGTCCTGGGAAGGTTAAAAACTATTTCAAGAAGGAAATTGCTAATAAAAAAAATTTACCAACCCCCTCCTCCCATTTCCAAAAATTAAAACCTGTATTGTTTGTCCGTGCCTTCGACATTTTGGGGCTAACAAAACTAGTTTTTGTCTCTTAATTGTACATTTTATTATCCGCGGAAAGCTGTTTAAAATACGACGCGAAAATAACTATTCTAGGATTTACTTGATTATGAGAACACCATTAACTCTTCTTCCGGACTCGTCTACCTAAAGTTCAGGGTGTTTCCCCCAAAACACATAAATTTAATGAAAAAGGTAAATAATTTGACAAATTTTATTGGTTTCATATTTTACAACCTACATCGAATTTTGACATAAGTTGTAAAAACATGACTTCATAAACGTCCTAGGTGGGGGGGGGGAGGTGTTTTACCCTCCTCAAAATTAAAAAGAATATTAGATTAACCCCCCCCCCCAAACTCTAAAAATCCTTATTTTAAACCCCTCAAAATTTTAAAAAAATATATTAGATAACCCCCCTCAAAATAAAAGTCTTGAGCGTCCCTGCATGACGGGTAAGCAATTACATTGATATTCAAGGTAAGTTTCCATTATTCACAAAGGTAACAACATCTATAATAGTGAAGCTCTAAAATGGTAAGACAAACGCACATTAACACTTTTAAGTGTAAGAAATGTTTAAGTCTAAACAAAATTGTAAGCAAATTTGTAGCAAAACTGCTTAAATAATGTTTAAGGACGTACCTACATTTTTAAGACATGATTATATAGATGCTTCGCTCATAACTTTATACTTTGTTGTCCTAGGAGTCAGTATACAAACTCAAATGAATACGATCATTATATCTTATAAAAAATAGTTAAAAAGCTAAAATCAACAAGTTTAAAATAAAAGTACAGACATTCTTGCAACGATTATAGAGCTGCTACGCTACAAGAATCATTTGTAACATAAGTTATCTAAAAGCACCTTAAAAAATCAATCAATTAAAAATAAACATACAAAATACAATGATATATTTATATTATTTGATGTATGATATTTTTTTAAGTTAAAAAATTAGTTTTGCTGAAAATTAACCGGCGCGGTGGCAACATTTTGGAACACAGAAACTGAATGAAAATGCTCTTTCACAGAATAACCCTTTATCTTTATGTTCTCCTTTTTTTCTCTCTTTCTTTCTCCCAGCCTCCTCTCTCTTTTTTTTAGTATTACGCTATTATTCTCTCTATCGTTCTCGCTCTCTTTTCCTTTTTCTTCATGGTTTTTCTCTCACTCTTTTCAGCCGGTTCAAAGATATGGAAACTAACAGTAGAAACTAGACTGATATTGTTGTGTAACTGCAAGGTTTGTATGACTCTGGGAGCAACCTCTACTCTCTGTTACCTTCTCAAACCTTCAATACTTGTTTAGTTATTATTTGCCTTTTGAGGTAAAAGGTTTTCATTTCAATTTTTAGAGAAGTCGCCTTTTTTATAATTAGAAATATATCCTTTTGTTATTGTTAATGTTCTAATACTAAATGTGTAAGTATAATTCTTTTATTCAGTTAAAAGCATTTTTAATTTTTTTTTTTGATTTCATGTCTAAAAATTTTGCGATTTTTATAAGAAAAATTTCATATTGTTATATAATTTAGACAAATAATAAAAATTCTGAATTAATTAAATTAATATATATTTTTTTATTTTCTTTTGATAGGACTAACCGCAGAAAAAATCTTTGAATTTTATTTGTTTCTACTTTTAATAGATTTTTGATAAATTCTAATATTTTTTTTAAAATTAGATTTTTTTAGATTCAAATTAAAATCATTATATTCATTACTTAATCAATAGATTAAAATTAAATCTCACTTCTATTAATTTTTCTTTGCCAATTCCAATTGCCAAGAAAAGGTATTTCATATTGCCAAAACCTGCTTTAATCAACGATAAGCTTTCCTAAAAGATGTTGACAGTAAAGCTTTTGATGGAGTTCTTCTTGAGATCTTACATAACATACAAACATACTCCTACTTGTATTTTTGTATTATGATTATCAAGAAAATCTTGAATCAGCTGTAGAAATTTCCAAGTATGCTTTCATAGCATTTTAATCTTCACCAGAAAAATTATTAAAATGAGAATTTAATCTGACAATAATAATTTCTGATGTATACCTTTGGGATATAGACTTTAAAGCAGGTTCCAGGGCATTAATACCTTTACTTTTGCAGGCAACCGTCCCTCTTATTGAACAGTTTTGGGGCATTTCGTTTTATCAATTCTTACTTTTAATGTCACGCATCTGACATAGCAACAGTAGTATCTTATTATATAAGGTAATAAGTTTTTTTTGTCTGTATAGAAGGATCTCGCTAACCGCTGAACAGATATGGTTCTCATTTAAAGTGAAGACAAATCATCCCTAGAAAAATACCAACCCCCTTTAATTTTTTATATTCTCCTCTTTTTGAAATTTAAATTGAAGTGCGTAGTCCTCTTTTCCCCTGCCCCTAGAGGCCTCTATGGGCGTAGCCGCTATTATTTAAAAGAAGGAGAAAAGAATATCGGAAATTTCTATTTGTAGATTAACTGCTGATGGTAAATTAAATAATCTATTACATGGTGATGTAATTATTGTTTAGTACAAAAGAAATTATCCTATATCTAACCAAAATATTATTTATTATTATTTTGTTTTTAAACAAGGATGACAACATCCATAAAAGGGAAGCACTGAAATGGTAGGACAAACGGACATTTACACTTGTGAAGTGTCAGAAATGAAAAATCAGAATATAAATGTATAAGAGTCGAAGCAAAATTGTAAGTAAATTTGTTGAAAAACTGCTTGATAAGGATAATGTTTATGGACATAATTACATTTTTGGACTTGATTATAGAGTTGCTTTGCTTATAATATTGTACTTTGTTGTCCAAGGAATCAGTATACCAAAAATCAGATCAATCGGATGATTAGATCACAAATTTTGTTTTTTTTGTTAAAAAGTAAACAAATCAACATGTTTAAAATGGACATACGGTCATTCTGGTAATGATCATAGAGTTGCTACGCTTTCTAAATTGTACATCACTACTACAGGAACCACCCTGCAAAGTTTGAAATCGATAGGACAATTTTAACATGTCTACATTAGCGAAAAAAGCTATCCGTTCCGGACGGACCGACCCTAATTATAGAAGAGCTTTGCTTTTAAAAATTTTCTCTGTAAAACCACTGTCTCAAATTGTTTGTAAAAATTTTACCAAAGTAAACAACAAGTTTATTTGCTTAATAAAATGTTTTTCTATTTTTACCATACAGTATTTAATGTTTATTAGTTTTTATCAAAATAAAGAAAAAAAAAGAAAAATCATATGATATATGATTAGATGTTTGTTTTTGTGTATCAATTAAGATCTTAGAAAATTAGGGATATTTTAAAGGAGGGTGTCCTTCCACCCCATTAAAGTAAACAACTTTTCAGTTTAAAACCACTTTTGCGACTATGTTGGACTAATTTTAACGACCAAACAACTTATTTGGAGACCTTAAATTAGAAGCAAACACAGAACGATTTTTGTAGAAGGATAATTTATGCATGTTTGACTTTAACAAAATGTTTGACACTACAATTGAATGAATGCACTATTGCTCAAGTCAATTCAATGTAAGATTTGCATAAATTGAGAGGAAGTAACATGTAAAACTCATTGCAAAAGTTGCTAAATGTTTGACAAAAATCTAATAAATGTTTTTAAACACAATGATTATTAATATTTAGATTGAAAGATCTGCATGTAATAAGCAAAATATTAAAATGGGGAGGTACACATTGCTATTAAAATCTAAAGTTTAAACACAAAAAAATAAGATATATCATTATCTTTTATGTTTTATCTAAAATCTAAAAACATTTTATTTTATATATTACATCAAATTTGTTTTATTTTTGTATAAAAATATGATTAACTAAAATATTGTTTTAATCTAAAACTCTAGGGAGATTGAACATGGTTGCTAAAACTAAACTTTTTACAGTTAGAAATAATAATAATCCTTACATAAAAGTAACAGGATGTTTGTGTGTACTAAAGGATATTGATAACCAGTGGACCAATATGGTTCTCCTTCACAGTGAGTGATGCTTTTAGTTGGTTCATTGAAGGTTTATAAGTATTGTGGGGAAGGGTACCTCTACATTCCAAAGAGAAATAGCCCAAAGAAAAAAAGTACCAACCCCCTAAAAAGAAAATCTTAATTGATTGGAGCGGTTCGACTCACCCTTTCCTGAAGTGACCCTAGAGGCCACTAGGGGCGTAGCCACTAGTGGAATATAATTGTCACTTCAAACTTTGTTCTAAATTATCTTACCCTGCAGGACTTATTATAGCCTACCAAAATCCGCATTTAATGTTAATTTAAGACCAAAAGTTCAAATGTCAAAAGCGTTAAAATGATTTTATTTTTGGGAACTGCGCGCGTGTTTGCTGGTTTGAACATAAAATCATATATTGTTTATGAGAGATTAAACCAAAAAATTTTGACACATTAACTTTAAGGATATGAACAATTGTACAGAACAAAAGCGTGTCATACTTTACAGGCATGTACAGTAAGGCGGGTTGATTTCCAACTTTTTTGGAATTTCACATTTTTTCACATTGGCAAGGGTTACTGGGCCTATACAAAACCCTGTGAAACTTAAAACAGATTTTTTAATCTAAAAACAACAGGCGCGCGGGGGGGAATAAAAAGTGCCCACCCCCTTATAAAACCAAAAATTGAAATTCCTTCAAACACAGGCATGTTGCATATCAAAATGACCGCATTGAAATGCTGATTATGAATCTGAAAATCGTTTTGAAAAATATTGCTCCTAGTTCGAATAAGAGCTCATTAAGTACCTAAAAAGGCTGATTTAGTCAAAATTGTTAATTTTGGTAGGTTATTTGAAAATCATTTCAGACTGAATCAATATTTTTCAAAATGGTTTTCAGATCTGTAATAAGCATTTCAATGCGGTCATTTTGATATGCAACATGACTGTGTTTGAAGGAATTTCATTTTTTGGTTTTATAAGGGGGCGGGCACATTTTATAACCCCCGCGCGACCGTTTTTTTTGGATTAAAAAACCTCTTTCAAATTTCACAGGGTTTTATATTGGCCCAGTAACCCTTGCAAATGTGAAAAAATGTGAAATTCCAAAAAAGTTGGAAATCAACCCGCCTTAATGTACAGATAAAGTTTGTGCAATCAAACAATTATTCTTCAAGATGCTGGCTTCCTCCTACAAGACGGACTGAATCATGTGTGTGTGTGTGTGTGATTGTTTGTGTGTTTTAGCCGTGGAGTAGGACGAGATACTTTTTCATAGCCACTAGGGCCAGATCAAGATCCACGTTTAGGTACATTATGACTTGACACGCTGTCTCATGGGAATGAATCATATATGTAACTAGTAGAGGACACTGGGCTATATATCACACTGGTCCCCAAAATGGCATAATAACGTTTTCTTATTCGTTGGCTTAACAACTTTGGAGACTTTAACGAATTTAAATTGGTTTGTTCATTAAGTTAAGTGTCCAAATGTTTTAGCCAATAATTTTAATCTACAGCAGGGGTCATTTGGTGTATTGTCATTGGGTATGTATATCAATTTATTGGCCATTGTATTATCCCTTTAGATCCCTGTTTAGCTAGTTATATAGTCAATAGTCCATAAAAATCACATAAAAGTAAGACTAATGTAATATAACCCAAACCCAGGGCTTATAATATTTTAGTGTAAAGAGAAAAATTTACAAAATTTGGGAAAGTTTTATGCATTTTTTATATGATATTTGATGTTTTAATTATAAATAACTCATAATGATTAGTTGGCTTTTTAGTCTCTTGAGGACCATTAAAATGACCACTTAGACATATTTTATTTTAAACTAAGGGGAGAAATTAATATAACACCTAAAAAAAAACGCACCTATCTGATATAGGAATAATCGTGCGAACTTTAAAATCGATAGAACAATTCTAACATGTTTGAATTAACGAAAACAGCTAACTGTTACGGACGGACCGAGCCTAATTATAGAAAAAATTCGCTTTAAAATAATTTTAAATCAAATATATAATTTATTGTTTGGTCAAATTTGTATAATTTATTACATTTTTACTAGCTTTGGATTCTAATATTCTATAAATAGTTTTTTAACGGTTGTCCAGAAAAAAATAGTTCTTTTTATACTTATGCAATGGATTGTCCGTCGGTCTGACATTTGAATCAAAAGTAGTTTACTCACCTATATACCATTTTAAAATATAACACAACTTTAATAATATTGAATAACTTCATGAAAGAATAGGCTTGTATCAATTAAAGGCATCTAAAAAAATAATCATTATTTCTCGCATAGAATTATAAACAGCTTTCCGCAGATATAAAATGTACAATATATTAAAAAACTGGTTTTAATCCAGCGGATATTAATCGGTTTCAAATGAATACGAGAAATAAGTTTAAATATGTTATTTTTTATTCATTAGGAGAAAAGGATGACAACATCCATAAGTAGCGAAGCACAAAAAATCGTCGATGGGAATACGTACAGGTAGATTTAAAAGGTTTTTACTAAAATAAAGAATAGATTTATTGGATAAAATAGACATGAAACCTTGTTTTATTTTGCATGATGACGTTGGTCAAAGTAAATTATATTAAAGATGCTCATAACAATAGGAAAAATTATTTTGATACTGATATCCCATAAAAGTTTGAAAATTGCATCAAAATAAACAAAGATATGGGGAAATATGTGAAACATATAAAAATAGCCAAAAACCTGATAAAAGGCAGTCTGGCCGTCATGTTTGTTTTATTAAAACGATAAAAAATTTAATTTTTAAATCCTTAACTTAAAAATTTGGAAAATCGGACCATATACACTGAAGATATGGAAAAAAGTGTTAAATATATAAAAATAGCCTAAAACCTGCCAAAAAGGCAGTCTGGCCGTCATGGTTATTTTGTTTAAAAGACGGGAAATTTAATTTTGATATCTATAACTGAAAAATTTTGAAAATCGGACTTTAAACACTGAAGATATGGAGAAAAATGTTAAATATATAAAAAAAAACAGCCTAAAACCTGCTAAAAAGGCAGTCTGGCCGTCATGATTGTTTTCTTTAAAAGACGGGAAATTTAATTTTGATATCTATAACTGAAAAATTTTTGAAAATCGGACCATAAACACTGAAGATATGGAGAAAAATGTGAAGAAAAATAAAAATAGCCTAAAACCTGCTAAAAAGGCAGTCTGGCCTTCATGGTTGTTCCTTTAAACGACGGGAAATTTAATTTTGATACCTGTAACTGAAAAAATTTTGAAAATCGGACCATAAACACTGAAGATATGGAGAAAAATGTGAAAAATATAAAAATAGCCTAAAACCTGCTAAAAATCGGTCCGAACGCCAATGATGTTTTATAGTCAATTGTGCTCCTTAATGATGGGAATGTTGTCAAAAAATTTCAGCATTCTATCTTTAATAGGAGCTGAGTAAATCCCATTTCCCCCGTAGCGTTACGGACGGACTGACTGACTGACTGACTGACTGACGGACGGACTGACTGACTGACTGACTGACGGACGGACAAAGTGAATTATAGAAAAAAGTATATTTTTGTGAATTATAGAGTAGCTTCGCTACTAAAAAGGTATAAATGTATCAAAACTATGGGGAATTTTTTTCATTAGTTACATAATTTGTTTAATTACAGACTTAGGAATTTTTTAATTTTAAAAGACTAAGGAAGGTAGAGAATATTGGAGTGTTCATTACACTGGTACCAAACGTTTTATAACAACTTTATATATGGTATTTGTTTGCTTAAAAACTTTGGGTACTTTTATCGAATTTTTATTGGATGGTTCCAAATTAGGAGTGTCAAAATCTCTGGAGGGTTAATTTTGTTCATCATCATTTGGGATATCAATTTATAGGCCATCCCTTACGATCACTGTTATAACCTTAAAAGCTTTTATATATAAAATTAAAATTATCTTTCCTATATAAAAAATAGAAAAGCTACATTTTTTTCAAAAATAGAATCACTTTTTAGTGAACACACTTTACATAAAAATAAAATAAATTTATTATGAAAGGCAATGACAGTTTGATGTAGTATTACTTTTTACACCAATTAATCATCACACAGACACACACACACACACACACCTTGCAAGCACATCCATCCTATTGCTTTTAAATATAGATTGACACTATAAATTATCTTTTACAACTGGCAAATTTGCTGGAATTGTATGTCATGCATTATATTTTTGCTGAATTTGAATCAAATCTGACACTCAAATTTTATTTTCAAGTCAAATTTTATAACCATTTAATTTTTATTTTATAAAATGTTGATTGTCTGCAGGGATTTAAAGGGATAAGACAATGGCCGATAAATTATATCTCCAATGAACCTTTCTTGAGATTACAATTAGTGGTTGAAACATTTGAACACTAAACTTAATAAACAAACCACTTAAAAATTCATTAAAGACACCAAAGTTGCATAAGAAAATGTTATTATAAAACTTTGGGGACTAGTGTAATAAAAATCCCAATGTCCACTCCCTCCCTGGAACTCCTACCCCTGTAAGTGATTGAAGTATTATCCTATACCATTATATAAGTATACAGTAAAGAAAATACAATAATCCTTTAAGTGCCCATTAAGATTTTTAATTTTAAGCAGAATTATATTTCTAGCAAACCTTCTCTATAAATTACTTGTGCCTGTCCTTTTTGATATCTCATTGGATGGCTAGATGGTCATCTAACACAACTCTTTCAAAAGTGAAATGGGTAACCGTTTTCTGATTTGTCGGAATTTCTTATGTAGTTAGTACCTTATTGGCTAACTTTTAAAACTAGTTTCTCTTGGAAAATAAGCAAAAGTTGTCATTCAAAGTTCTATGAAACAAGTTTTTTTTCAGTATAGCTGATTTATATCCGATAGATTCGAAATGATTTTTAGCCATACAGAAAAATCATGTATCGGCATGTATTACACACAATTTTCCACGAATATTAGGATAAAAACATAAAATTAATACCAGTTTTGTTAACCCGATCTTTTGACCATTTTGGTATAACACATTACTTTTTAAATTTTACTATCCGCGAAAGGCCGTCTATATACGATGCGATAATTAACTATTTCATTTTGAAAAAATATTTACGCATCAGTCTATATTTTCCAATTTCTAATGCCTATTGAATGAGGAAACATCATGGACATAGAGATAATTTTTTGTGCTTTATCTACATGGATAATCATGTTTAAAGTAGCAAAAAATATATGCAAATCTGTGATACCCTAGCCCTGCGGACACAAATTTATTGTGAGAGTTTTTTGCTCAACAAATCGTTTTAAGGGAAAGCGCCACAAGTCATTTTGATTATTATTAGTTGCAGGTATTATCCCTAAACCCTGCAAAACATCCATACTGTAAGGAATAATCAATCATCTTTATCTGAAATCAGGTTTCTAAAGACCTTCAGTACAACCAGGGTAACAGGACAATTACAAGCTGTAACAGTCTTAATTCTACTGTCATATTATGGTATTTTTCAACTTTAGTCACCCTGGTCTATCCTTTTCATTCTAGACTTAAATTTCTTCTTGCTATGCTTACATTATATTTTTCCTTTTTTGCGTAGTAGACTTTTGGCTATAGTTTCTTCGTGTTTAGTTCATATTTTATAAAGTGACGTTTTTAAGACAATATATTTTGTCAATGAAATTTAAAGAAACCTGATAACCTCCAATTAAATCACTTTTCCTATATAGAATTGCAATGCATTTCAGAGCATAACTAACTGACCAACGGACCGTGTGAGATGAGTGGTGGATGTTCATTTATAGTACGAGGAATCTTGAAGGTTTTTATAGTGCATATAAAAATAATGTCATACTGACCTACCACTGGTCAATTATAATATACACTGACCTGTCATTGGTAATTTATCTGTGTATTAGCCTATCATTGGTCATTTGTATTGTATGGCGTCATTTTTCTAGGCACTTTAAACAGCTGCGAAATATTCAGCCAACAAATAAACTGGTTTTCTTCCATGACAGCCCCACGGACAGACGAACGGCAGACAAAGTGAGTTATAAAGTAGCTTTGCTACTAATAAAACATATATAATAGAATATTATTAGATAAAGATACAAGTAATGCCATCAAATAAATTAGATTTATATCCTACATTATCTAAATAGGCATTCATACATGAATAGGCATATACATGTATAAGTATACTACTTAGCCCAAGTGATGGAGACCCTTATCGTCTTCTAGCAAATTGCTTTATGTTTTTATGTAGTGTATCGTAGCTGTGTTTATATTTCTGACATTGTTAGTTTATTTTAAATACTTAATACAAAATCGGGATAGGGTCCCCGCCCTGTGGACAGAGTTACATATAGCTCATGACCCCTCTATTCTTTTACTCTTGTGCTATGCTATTTTTATAATCACAATAACGATAACGTCTTTGAGTACCGAAGCTTTTTGAATTGAAAATTAGAATGAACTGAAATAGAGAGCCTTATATAAGAACGGAAATTAAAAGAAATAGACATAATTATAGAGTAGCTTCGTTACTAACAAATGCAATTATGTCCACAAGTAGCGTAGTATTAACAGTTAAATATATATATTAGATGAGATTAAAACAATTATGTGCTAAAAAAAACATTTACCTATAATTTAGTGAGAGACTGGAAGCTTGTAAAAGTGGCGGCACAGATTATGGCGTCAAAAAAATTAACCAATGAGAGGCCAGTATACACTGTAATTGACCAATGGTAAAATTTATAGTGGCTTTTCATTGGTTATTTTTTTTTGACGTCGTAATCTGTGCCGCCACTTTTACTAGCTTCAGAGACTGACGTCCTAACATATGTAAACTACTTAATTGCTTACTTATTTTATACTTCTATAATTATATAAAAAATTATGTTCTCATATTTATCAAAAATAGAAAGTATTATGTAATATTATGCGTTCCATAATATTTAATACAATACAGGAAACCTTCCTACCCTCGGATAGGGATGTGTCACCTCAAGAAAAAATTATTTTGTCTTTAATATTTTTACTGTTAGATCTATTAATTCATTTAAATTATCAATTTAGACGTCCGTCAATGTGTAATTAGGTTTAACAGACATAATTCTATAGTTGCTACGCTACATAAAGGGGAATTTTCATAAATACGTTTTTCCTTGTATTGAAGGCTTACTTCAAAGTACAAAGCAAGCAAAGAACCCCCCCCCCCCCTCTAACACCTTTCTTATTTAATTTTTGATAGAATAAGTGGGTTTCCTTGTTCCCAATATAACCTAACCTAATAAAGTCTTTTAAAACAAATATGCTTATAATTTCTCGCTACTTATGGGCATAATTATCACTGTTGTGAACCAGGGATCTAAAGGGATAAGACAATGGCCGACAATTTGATATACATCTCCAATGATGATACGTAAAATACCCATTATGAAGATTACAATTTAAAACGTTTGGACACTCAACTTAATGTACAAACAAATCAAAATAAATAAAAGTCCCCAAGATTATTAAGCCAACGAATAAGAACACATTATTGTATAAGACTTTGGTGACTTGTGTAATAAACAGCCCAATGTCCCTCCATCCCTGGTTGTCAACATGTCCTAACCTAATGAATTTGTTTACATAATCATATTATGTCAACATGTATTACTTCATATTATTACAAGCGGCTGCGCCCCTAGCATCTAGAGGCTCTATTATAAAGGATAAATAAGGGCAGAAAAATAGCCTAAAACCATACCCAGACTTTATCTATAAAATAAAATAGCCTTAAACCACCTCAGGACCTATAGGAAGCTTCAATGTAAAGGAGAACCATATTGGGTCAGTGGTTAGCAAGATTCTATGCTGCAGACAAAAAAGCTTACTTCATTATACAATAAGATGAGTAGCTACGCCCAAAGCATCTAGGGAATTCGCCTTTCGAGATGTTGGAAGCGGCCCTATCACTTAGTTTAATTTTTTTCTTAATTTTGTTTTGTAAGTTGAAAGAAATTCTCCAGGTTTAAACCAATAACAAATAGTTTTATTAATGGCTCTGCAGCCGCGCGTAAGCCACATGCAAGCCTTGGTGAAATCGTCATTTTATAACTTCAAAATTATGCTGGATGTGAAAACCTGTTCCTAAACAGACAATTCATCCTTTTTTGAATTTTTTTGGCTCACAAGCAGGTTTAAATTTGAGGCTTATGCACGGCTAAGGCGCAGCTGCCGAGCCCTGAGTTTATTCCTTAAATAGAAGACTCCAAGCATTCTTGCAGTAGACGAGATCTTACAGGTAGAAGTACAGATGGACATACAGATTACTTCCTTTCAATTTATGATAAAGGCATTTTTTCATTAAATAATTTAGAAAACATGACAAAAGCCTTTTTTCCCCACAAATCTACCATAACATGTTTAATCTCATTAAATATAAATTTCTATGTAGTTTCTAAATATCAATAACACTATGGTATAACAATAAAATTGTGTATTTTTTAGCCTGCAAATGTGCTGTTATACAGCTGTCACTAAATGTTATTAGAAATCTTTATTGCTACCGTTTATGTTTTTATTGTACAGAAGAAAAGAATGGTTTCATTGCTAATTTTTTTGTTTAGAAATTAAGAGGCATGAACATAGTCTCTCAGGGTCGTTTTGTGATTGGAGTAACCAAACCCAATTTTATATCCTTTTGTTTTAGCTTTCGTACGCCTTTTTTCAAGAGGCCAATAAGGCCTAGCTGAATATATTATTAACTTTCAGGGAGTAAGTTTTAAATTAAACTGATACCCAAAGTTTTAAAATCCCTTTATCGTGTTTGTGGGTACTTTTATTGAATTGGCACTTGTTCGTGTTTAATCTACATTAGGGATAATTTGTTATCACCATTTGAGATGTAAATTAATATATCGCGAATTTTTTTATCCATTAATAGCTTACAAAAAGCTTGCCTGAAATTAATATTTATATTAAACAATACATCTGTTTTTGAGATCTTCTTGGACACCAGAATGAACATGGATAGCCTTTTCTAGTTGATTCTGGCATTTTGATAGACAGCTTTTCACATATATAAAAATGTGCAAATACAATTATAAGATTTGTAGCCCCGAGAGGCCGAAGGCACGGGCTAAAAAATTGGGGTTAATCTTATGATTGTACATTTTTCATATTTGTAGAAAACTGGACATAATTTTATGCTAGACATAATTTTTCAGTATGGCTGAGAACCGGTTCTAACCCACCAGATATTAATCGGTTTTTAAGCGATCCGGGAAAAAATATTACACTTTGCAAAAACTCTGCCATCTAATTTTCTCTTTTTCTATTCTCATATCTTTTATGGTCAGTAACTGGATTAATACCTGAATCTGAACAATGATCACACAGCCCAGATAAAGTTTTATAATATTCTGTTACTGAATTATTAATCCAAAATAGACGTAATTCATTAAAAAATAAGAGCCCACCTTCAAAGCTTGTGCAATCAAAAGATTGTTTTTAATTAATATCCTAGGATGTGATTCAGCAAACTGATTCCATTTAAAATTGCTGGATATTTTGATGTTTATGTTGCGTAATGCTGGCGTTAAACTTGTTTTTTTGATGTAATTAATGGTAAGTGGGTAAGAAGGTGCCTTAGTAGAAGATTTAAAAATGGATTTTTTATTTATGATGTTTTTATTTATTCAACAACAAATTGTATAGGCACATAGGGGGGAGGCTAACTGGGGATTTTCAAACTTTTTGCCATTGACTTACTTGAACAAAGCCATTAATTATATTATAATTAAATCAAATATTATAATTTTGAATAATAAACTAAAGCACTTTAAAATATGCCAAGTAATTTTGCATTATTCATTTGTATAAAAAGGCACTTGCCAAAAAAATGCACAAACTTAATCAGCTTAAATGGATATTTAGCAACTTCATTTATCTTAAATATTTATTATCATAATTTTTTTAATCAAGGGATTAAAAGGAGAATTGAAGTAGATAGATGTTTGTTTGTGGGAAATTACATCTTAAAATATTTAAAAAGATTCAAATCTAAGCTTTTAGATTATTCTTTAGATTTAGGGATTCTTGTTAATACTTTTCTTATGCTACTGTATTCCTAATTTATTGGTCAGTTCGTTCCTCCAATAGGAGCGAGGGTACAGTGATAAAGGGGTGGAGGAGGGTATATTTATATTTGATAGCTGAATGTGCCAATTTATTAGAGTAGGCAAAAATCTGCTGCTGCTGCTGCTATAACTTTATATCCAAGTAACTTTATCAATTCCTTTTGAAAACAAATAAGATTTATCATATCATTTACCCCACTGTTTTCCTAAAAAAAACATGTATAATTAAAACTTCCATATAAAGGTATTGTTTAATAACTCTAAAAGCTGATAGATCAATCTCATCACAGTAAATGAACCAAAAAAGACCGATTTTGCGCATATCTTCACCAGTAACTTAAGAATGCATTTAATTATAAATAATTATTATTTGCTCACTATCCATTGATCCTGCAAAAATATAAAAATCAAAGAGCATGTAATCAATATAGCTCGGCTGTTGATCATAATATTTACAGGGAGAATTTTATACTTAAGTAGGGGCACAGCAGAAAGATTATAAAGGTTTATTTATTACAATGTATACTTATGCTAAAAATACATTTAGTAATACAAAAATGTACGCCAAATTCAGTAAAAGTAATAATCAAATCAAATTTTTGTTTAACATCTAAGCAAACAATTTGAACAATGGCGTATGGTAGAGTTTTGTTGGGGTTGCAGAAAATTAAATGTGGAGGGTTTGCCTACATTTTGCACCCCCTAATATGTTTCGCAACACCCCTGGTGAATCATTGTGCATGCTACTGCTTGCTTACATATTTAGTCAAATCTCAATATGTGTTTATTGGTTGTAAACAGATTTGCATGGGAAAAATGAAAGAGAAACTGTGTGGGTACTTTGTTATAAACTGTGTAACTATCAAACAAACATACCTTAGTTGTGGGTAGCTGCATTGCAAAAAATATTGCACTTTAATATTGAGTGTGTGTGGGTGTGTGAGAACTGAGCATGAAATTATTTAAAGTGTGCCAATAGATTCATCTTTAGATATTCATTTACCTGAAAATTTCTCATCAATTTCTTATCAAAATCTTTCTGTTATATTTTAAAGTCCCAAGATGACACACAGAAAACTGTCCCGAATTTGTATTAATTTTGAGGAACAAGACTCCATTTACGTCATATTTTTCTTTCCCGAAAAAGGGAAGTTGGAAAGAAAAAAAAGGGAAGGGGGGAAGAAAAAAGAGATGGGAGAAAAGGAGGTTTTCCCCATCTCTTTTGAAGAGATTTTCTTACCCCCTTCCCTTTTTCCAGGAAAGAAAAATATGACGTCACTGGAGTCTTGTTCCTCAAAATTAATACAAATTCGGGACAGTTTTCTGTGTGTCCCCAAGATGCTAGGTGCATAGAAGCTAAATTATAATAAAAAGCAGTATGTTCTTTGTTTGTCTGATAGAATCTTGATAATCAATGAACTGATTGAGAAAAAATGATGCCTTAAAGGATGGGAATGCTTTTGCTAGCAAAGCAAATCAAAGCTAATACCTTTGTTTTATATGCTTAACTTTTAATTATGATTATTAATGTTAATTTTATAATTTAATGTCAACTTTATACAACTTTTATCTTCAGCCTGATTCATCATAGCTTTCTATTAGGTTATGGCACTTGGTTTAAAATTTAAGAAATTTAATTTTGATATCTATAACTGAAAAAAAATTGAAAATCGGACCATAAACACCAAAGGTATGAAGAAAAATGTGAAAATACAAAAATAGCCTAAATCTTGCTAAAAAACGGTCCGACCGCCATTGATGTTTTATAGTTAATTGTACTCCTTAATGATAGGAATGTTGTCAAAATTTTCAGCATTCTATCATTTATAGGAGCTGAGTAAATACCATTTCCCCCATAGCGTTACGGACGAATGGACAGATGTACTGAGGGACAAAGTGAATAATAGAGTAGCTTTGCTATTAAAAAATATTACTTGCTAACTATACAGAAACACCATCAATCTCAAGCTACTTTTTTTCCTTGTTGAGCCAATATCTTTTCTTATAAATGATAGTTAACCTAGAGGAAGGTCAGACTAAATGTAGGCCTAACTTTGTTATTCAGCAGACTGTAAAATTATCTGGCTCTTCCCATACTGCCAACCAATCCAAATATACATTAATGTTATCTTTTGTTGAACCAAGAAATGATTAGTTTTTAGTATTATTTGTTATATAATGATAAATATAATATATTTATCACAAGGCATTATAGGCAGTTGTCTGCAGATAGAAAACTGAATAATATAATTTCTTTTTTTGTTGGCTAACTAAGAAGAGATTTATTCTATGATTTTAGGTGCTCTATACATGAAGGGATAAAGATAAATAGTTTAAAACAATCTCAAGACTTCAGTATAAAATAAAACTATCATGAGATCTATATGAAGCTTTCCTATATGGAAAACTAAATTATATCAGTAGCTATAGAAATCTAAGTTATATATTAGCGTTTTAAGCATATCAATAAACCACTATTTGCCCCAAAGATCTTTCATGTAATTTTTTTTGTTAAATTTATGCCAATGATTTTTACTGTTTTTTTTTATATAACAGACCTTAAGGATCAGATGGGAAACCATTTCCCTTTCATTTGCATGTAGTTTCCTGATTAGAGTATGGAATAATCAGCCAAGAACAAAAATATTTTCTTTTCCTCACACAGATTAATCTTTCTGATTATTTGATACGTCTGTCCATTAATTCCTATTTATCCATAGAACCTTATCAAACATTAACATACCTACAGGTTTCTAGTGATTAATTATATTAACACAGCCACTTGTGTATATTTTCTTACATCCAATACCATTAATACATTCATTTTTTATGACAAAAACAAATAATTTATTCAGAAATAAATACTATACATAACCAGCCTCATAACAAATAGTTAGAAAGCTGAAATTTTAGAAAAATAAAGAGAGAAAAAATATTTGAGCAATGACTTGAATTTTGTTGGTCAGCTCAAATAACAATTTTGAAATAGTAAAATGAAATTGTCAAGAATTGAGTGTCCACTTTCTCAGAAATGTTAAATCTTGTCAAAGTTTAAATCTTTCTGCTTAAAATTTAAACTTACATTTTGCTAGAAAGGAAGATTTCAGGATATTGGACTTATATTTTTCAATGTAAGTATTCAAATTCTTTCAAAATTAGTTAAAATTTCAAGAATCAATATCCAAAATCAAATTGAAATATTTCTTCGGTTGATTTAACTAATCTTGTAAAATTGTAAATCAAGGGTGATTGATGAAACCTATTAGATTATGGTGATTTTAAAATTAAAATTAGAAGTTATCTTCTTTATAATAGAGGATAAAATTTTCCATGCAAAGACTGTCTAACTGGGATTTAATCAAAACATTAAAATTTTGAATTTCATCAAAGGTAAATTAAGTACAGATAATACCAAATGTTAATACATAAATAAGACAATTAGTGAAAGAACTAAGAAATAGTAGTGAAAATAATTATATTAGGTTAGGCATAAAATGAAGCAAGCTATGCTTAAGATTTAAAAAGTATCATCATATATACATGTTGCTTATTTCAATTTATATTCGTACTTAATCAATGATCATTATCATATTGTTTCAAAAATATTACATATACTATATTTATAATTCATCTATGGTAAAGAGTTTTGATCAGGGATCGGAAGCCTCACGTAAGCCGCGTGTAAGCCTCAGTGAAATCGTGATTTTATCACTATAAAATTCAGCTGGATGTATAAAACGGCTCTTTAGCAGACAATCCTTCTTTCTTAAATTTTTTTTTCTGCTCACAAGCAGGTTTAAATCTGAGGCTTATGCGCGGCTTACGTGAGGCTTCCGATCCCTGGTTTTGATGTTTTGTTTAGATATAATTTCCATATTTTAATGGGGAAACTTGAGCTATTCACAGATATTAGCAAAACTTTTGTGTACAAAAATATTCAACTGAATATGTATTTACAATAGGGGTCATGAATAATGTGATTGGCAAATCGGAGATTTTAATGTGGCGAAAGCTTTTAATGGTCAAATAGTCAGAGAGAGAGTGGACAATGGGCTGATTATTACACTAGTCCTCAAAGTTTCATAATAACGTTTTCTTATTCGTTAGCTTAACAACTTTGGGGACATTCAATGAATATTGATTGCTTGGTTTATTATGTCCAGTTTCAAATGTTTCAAACACTAATTGTAATCCACAGAATGGGTAATTATGTGTATCATCATTGGGGATAAACATCAATTTATCGGCAAATAGTTACCTAGATATTATAATTAGGGGTTTGGGGGTTGAGGGGTATTAAGATTATTCAACTGTCTAATCTACAACCATGTATCTACTTAATCTTCTAGTTTTTATAAAAAAAAATCATCATTAACATTTAAATTGAACAAAATTATCTTGAAATTACCTTTCCCTGTTTCCCTTGTGGGATGATTAAGGCCAAATGGTGCGCACAACAGTTGTGTAATTATAAAAGTTTACCACCAGATAAACTTTTCTTTTATTCATAACTCACATATTTGAAAAATTACTTAACTGTATAAAAATGTAGAAAAACAAGAATGACAACATCCATAAAAGCGAAGCTCTGAAATGGAAGGACAAATGAACATTAACACTTGAGTGTCAGTATTCTGAATAATCAGAATATAAATGTATACTTAAATTTTAAGGACTTGATTAAAGAGTTGCTTCGCTTATAATATTGTACTTTTTTGTCCCAGGAATCAATATGCCAGAAATCAGATCAATCGGATAATTAAAAAATTTGTTGTTAAAAGTGTAAAAAAACAACATGTTTAAAATGGACGTACGGACATTCTGGTAATGATTATAGAGTTCCAACGCTTTCTAAATCGTACCTAACTAATACAGGAATCAACATGCAAAGTTTGAAAACGATAGGACACTTCTAACATGCCTAAATTAACGAAAAAAAGCTATCCGTTCCGGACGGACGGACCGAACCTAATTATAGAAAAGCTTCGCTTTTAAAAATATTTAATGAAAATTGAGGATCTGGATTCACAAGTATGGACTATTGTTTGCATCCCTAGCATCTAGGGTTATATATTCGAAGGGGTAGGAAAGGACAGAAAAATAGCGTAAAATTGAAAAGCATAAAACTATCCCCGTACCTATGTGAAGCTTCCCTAAATTGGAGAATCAATCGGTGAAGTATTCATTGAAATTTAAAGTTACAGACATAAAAAGTACTTTATATATGACATTTTAGAATTTGAGAATTAATGATATGAAAATGTATTTTATTTTATTTTCAGATTAAAATGAAAATGTGAATGACGCTCAGCTGAAGTACAGTTGTAAATTGTTGTAAACTGTCTTTGTATTCTGAAATTAGTTCTGGTGTTTGTTTGCATAAAAAAATGCCATACTTCCATCATTTTGTTGATAAGGTAGTGTAAAAAATGCTGTTTATACATTACAGCTTTTTTTGTTGCTAGGCTACTCAATAATTTACATTATATGTCCTTTCGTCAGTACCTAATGGTATGGAGTAAATTTAAGTATCTTAGCTGCTATTCAAGATGGCTTTCTAAAAAAGACCCAATCCGACATAAGACTTAATTGGACAAAGATCCTAATGTGTAAAAAAAAGATCCACACATTTATATCAAATAATCTTAACCTAATCTAACTTATATGTAGGATGTTAACTTATAGAATAACTTTTATGGATGTCATCTATGTATCCTATTATATAAAGTAGTAAGCGTTTTTTGTCTGTCCCGAAGGATCTCGCTAACCGCAGAACCGATATTGTTCACTCCTTTACAGTGAAGCTTCGTATAGGTCTTGGGAAGGTTTTAAACTATTTTTGGGTAGGGTAGATCTTCACCCCCACCCCCCAAAAAATTATTTTTTTACTCTTTACTTTGGAACTTAAAATAAGAAGATGTCGACTTTTCCCCCTCCAACCTTAGGGGTGTAGTCGCTAGTTTATGTTATATTTCATTTTTGCTTTTTGTCCCATTAGGTCTTATATCTCTTAAGTCTTTGTCGGAGTTAAGTCTTATGGAGGATAATGTATTTTTTATGACCACAGAGCATCCAGTACAAAATTTACTTGGTCCATTGGTCTGTTAGTTATGCTATTATACAGATATTATACAACAACAGATAAGGTTTATTTGTATAAAGCGACGCGCGGGAGGTTCTTGTAAAAAACCTTTGTCTTTATCTTTTTTTAAATCCCTCAAGGCTCACGCCTCCTTTTCGAAGCTATTTACAGTGCCTATAAAAAAAATTGACGTCATACAATAGAAATGACCAATGATATGCCACACAAGATATACAATGATATACACAGAATAAATTACCAATAACAGGCCAGTATACATTTTAATTAACCGAAGGCCAGTTTGACGGTATTTTTTACATTCACTATAAAAAGCTTCCTCCTGTACGAAAGGTCTTTGATTGTATTTTTTGGAAGATTAGCTTCGGTTCCACAAATGTCCTTTGGCTAGTAGTTTGATATAAACACTGTATAAGAATTGCGTGAAAATAGTGCATTATGGTTTGTGTACCTATTCTATATTTAATCATTGTTCGTATGTTTGTAAATTCTTATAGTAAAGTTATAGGATGTTTGTTTGTACAAAATGATCTCGCTAGTCGCTGAAACGATATGTTTTTCCTTTATAGGATACCTTATTATAGGTCTCGGTTAGGTTTATACCAATTTTATAATAGAGGGGGGTTGTACTTTTTCTTTTTCACACTAAAACAAGGAGGAGGGGGGGGGGTAAATTCAATTTACCACCACATAAGTCTGTAGAGGCGTGGCCATTAGTATAGAAATAAAACGTGAATCAGCTATTTTTTACTTAGTAAATTATGTAACGTTAGCTTCTTTTTGGCAAATCAAATTTTATTAAATAACCTAAATTATGTATACAGGCTGCGATAATTATGAACATAATTGTTCTTGTATACGTATTATTACATATTGCGATTATGCAATTTGGTCATTTATTTATATACATGATATTTCTTCAATATTGAAGATAAAAGAAAAGTATAAAAATTGTATGAATTAATTTTTTAGCAGCGCAGCTAATCTAAAAGAGGGTATTGCCTCTCGGTGCAAGATGCAGTTTAGGGAATTATTCCTCTTAAGGATTTTTTAAACATGCACATAGATCAATTCCTTGGATTCTGATCTAACGAGTTAATGAGCTCTATTGGTGTTGGGGTCCCATATAGACAACCAACCATTTGATTATACAACCTTTATTCAAAAGTTTCAACTATGCATGGTTATTAGATGCAGCTGTATATTAGCAAATGCATACCCGCTACTTTTACTATCAATGTTACGTGACTGATATAGCAGAAATATTTTAAATGTCTCTAGTATAGCACCTCCCCGACACGCTAAAGCCGTGCGAGTAAAATTTGAAAATTGCTTTTTATTTTTGAATAAATTTATTTATAGGTTTATGACGGGCCGGCAGAGGAAAGATGTCTACAAGAAAAACCTCCTCCAATTCCAGGTATGATTATGATGATTCCTGTAACAGTTGGGAATGATTTAGAAAATAAAGCAACTCTTTCATAAAATTTCCAGAATGATTTTTGAAAGCAATGCAATATAATATTCGATTTTTTGGAATTTTGATTCCTAGGATCATTAGGCGCCTAATAAGATAAGCTAAATATCTTTGTAATTTAGTCTTAGTTGGTCAAAGTAAAGCATTCAGTATTTAAATAATTTTATGATAGATTAAAAAGGAATTTTAGTCTTTGCAAGTTAAGCTTCGCTTTTTTAGTATTTTCATCCTTGTTACTGTAGGTATGAACTCATAGAGTAACTTTACTCTTTATTAAATTGTCCTTGTTAAAATATGTTTAGCAACTTTGTACAGAATTTCAAGTTTTAAAACATACTTTTTATTAATTATATTGATTAATATTAATTGCTATGTCTTGATCATTTACCATAATCAAAACATACCAATTTTTTTAAATTAGGATTTCAATTTCTGTAACATTGCCCATGTTTTTGTACAGAATTTTAACTTTTAAAACATAATTGTTTTGCCTCAGTTTATATTAATTAAGTTGATAGAGAATCTTATTAATTATGGCTTAGTCTCTTGTCTATATACCCTCAATTATGATTATAAAATTTCAATTAAATCATGCTAATTTATATAAAATTGCATATAAACTGTAACATTGCATAAAAGATGCTTGACTTAAAACGGCGGTACAGACCTTTTTGGTTACATTTATAGAGAAGCTTTGCCATAAAAATTATCTCACACTGTGAATTATAAATGTTCATAACGATAAGAGAATTCTTTAATACTGCCCTCTTAATGGACTAACGTTCAACTATAAATTACTCTTTAGACAACAATAAGTAAAAAACCAGCTTGTTTTAAATGGTCGTACGGACTTTCTGTTAACGATTTTAGAGTTGCTGCGCTTTCTAAGTCGTACCTAACTGTTATAGGAATCAGCATGCAAAGTTTGAAATCGAAAGGACAATTCTAACCTGTTTATATTAACGAAAAGACATAACTGTAACACCCGGACGGACCGAACCGAAATTATAGAACAGCTAGGCTTTAGAATTTTTTTTTTTTACTTTTTGCACTTTCGGCTAATTATTGCAGGTTTGACTTTAGAAAAGTATTTGATATCTAGGTAATAGTATAAGTACAAAGATGCAGGAATCTAAAGGGATACGATAATGGGCAATAATTTTGTGTACATCCCCAACCATGATACACAAAATTACACCTTCTGTAGCGTAAAATTAGTGGTTGGAACGTTTAAACCAATAAAACGACCCCAAAGTTGTTCTGCCAACGAATAAGAAAGCGTTAGTAAAAACTTTGAGGACTAGTGTAATAAACTGCCCATTGTCCCCTCTCTCTCTCTCTGACAAAGTTGAAATAAAAGAAAGATAGCACAATGGAATGTAATTTATACTGCTCCCCTTAATTCGTTCCGCCATTCGTTTGCATAAAACCTTTTTTTTTAAATCATGTTTAGATTAAAAAATAGTGATGTCATAACTTCCTACAAACAATATTAAGAATCTATACAAAGTGTCTCAAAAAATAAGCCATGTAACGTCATAAGAATTAGGGATTATCCATCTCTTTTTAGGGGTTTTCTTTCTTACTTCTCCTCTCATCCATCATTTTTATGACGTCACAAGGCTTATTTTTTTAGATACTTTGTAAATCTTCAATTATTATTAATCCTAAATTGTACATTATCTTATTGTCCATACCTGTATTTAAGGTACATCCTATGATTTGTATAAAATACATAAAGCTGCTAAAAAAAATCTTGTATAATACAACTTTTCTTTTTTCCTCGTTTTATTAGGAAAAATATTAAATATTATATGATAAATGTTAGTTATGGTAATAAATTGGCAGTCTTTACACATTTGTAGCCCTGTTAGACTGAGTAACATTATGTTAACATTCATGACGACCTAGTTCTAAGTTAATAATGGTAAACTGGTATTATGCAGTTATCTAAAGGAAAAAGACAATGGCAGATAAATTGATGTACATCTCTATTGATAAAACACCTAATTGCGACTTCTGAAGATTACAATAAGTAGTGGACACTCAACTTAATAAACCAACCAATCATGCAAAATTCAGTAAAAGTCCCAAAAGTTTTTAGGCAAACGAAAAAAAATTGTATTTTAAAACTTTGAGAACTAGTGTTATTACAGCAAAATGTCCCTTTTCTCCCTGGGTATTATGAGTGCCTACTAAGCACAAAAACTTCCCACCCCCCCCCCTTTTATTTTTGAAATGCTTGGGTCTATATTGTGGTTTCCTAACCCTGTACCCAATATAACCTAACCCTTACTTTCACTATTTATTTCAAGAATATGGACTGTGCCCCTAGCATCTAGGTGCTTTGTATTCATGGGGTATAAAGTCAGCAAAAATAGCCTAAAACCATTACCAGTGCATAAGAGAAGCTTCAAGAAGAATTCAATTGGTTCAAGAGTTATAAATTTTTCAGCTTCAGACAAAACTACTTTTTATTGTGGACAAGGAGGGTGGGGGTTCTGTGCTCTATAGGCTCTTAGAGTTAAACTACCGAATTATTCATATGGTTTTATGGTTTTCTTTCGGGCAATATTGTTCTCGATGGACCTAATTCAGTATTCAAGAAAGTTTCATGTGTAAATCTTGCGAAATTAAAGCAATCTTTTTAAAAAAAATAAATTGTTTATACTCGAAAATTGTATATACCACATAAAAAGTACAAGACAAAAAATACCGAGAAAAACTACAAAAACGTTGGGGAGTGGGGGGGGGGATAAAGAATGAGGTCATATTGTAAACTTTTAGAATATCACTTTTAAAGTCATATATTTCTATTAATATGACATTACAGTATTAGGCTACACAATACAGAAACTGTTGTGATGTTACAAAAATAACTGTCTGCAGAAACATATTGTAGAAAAGTTTTTCTTTAAAGATGGTCGCGCTGGCAAAAACTTTATATAATCTAATTTTTATGTAGATAAGGAAAATTTGAAGCATTTTTTATTCACTTGAAATTTTTCACAAAAAAAAACACATTTTTTAAAACACTTTTTTGGAAGTCTATATATTTTTTAGCTTAATGACTATTTTGATTAAATCTTTAAACAATGTAAACTTATAATATAAAAACCGTTTATTAGATCTTAATTGACACAATACAGAACGTACAAAATTCTACTTCTTTATTGTATACTAGCGGCTCCGCCCTTAGCCTCTAGGGCTTTTCTCCTCTATTAAAGATGCAAAATTATAGGTGCGGATTATGGTTTTTGTTCCATGAGTGCCCCTAATCCTTATGGAAAATGTTTTAGTTTTTTTTTTGGGGGGGGGGGGCTGCCCCACCCCTCGAGAAAATAGCCTAAAACCACCGCATGACCATATTCCCTGAAGAGTAGAATCCAATCGGTGCAGTGGTTACCGAGATCTTAAGGGACGGACGGACTGACATCAAGCTACTTTGTATTATACATAGAATGACTACCACTAAGTGAAATAGAAGTAAAATGTCAGCTCAAATAAATTTTACTTTTGAAATCCTTTCACTCGGAGTGCAGCAAATTGGTTAAACAAAAAAAAACATTTGGAAGATCATAGCAAATAGTATCTGTAAATATACTTAAACCTGCCCTGTAACAGTACTAAATTTTTTCTTAAATTAAAAAAACAATCGGTTTAGTGTGCTGTGTACATATATACACAGGAATCTAAAGGTTTAAGACAGTGATCGATAAATTGATGTACATCCCCAAAAATAATACACCAAATTACCCCTTCTGTTGATTACATTTAGTGATTGAAACTTTGGGACACTCAACTTAATGAACCAACCAATCAAAATTCAATAAAAGTTTCCAAAGTTGTTAGACAAACAAATAAAAAACGTAATTTTAAAACTTTTGGGACTAGTGTAATAAACAACCTTACTCTCTACTTTGTAGCATAAGATATAAATTTATTAAAAGAAAAAATACTAATAAGGTATGCAATTTATACTTTTTGTTAGCCTTTTTTAGTCATTTCCCTTAATCTGAATCTGGACCACAAAAAAAAACTATTTTTAAGTGCTTATTTTGGATAATTTTTATGATAATGTTAGGTTAATACTTATGAGAACACCCCCCCCCCCCCCTCCATTTAAGACTATAACATTCATATAAATGAGGGAAATAAGGGGGGTCTATTTGGTTCATTTGTTGGTTCCGAAGGATGGATTTTCTTTTCTGTGGTGCATTTTATTATTAGTGAACAAGAGCAATAACATCCAAATGTAAATACAAGCTGTTTCAAAGAATTTAAAAATAAGAATCCTATTATATAAAGTATTAACGTTTTTTAATGAAGCTTGATATTTCAATAACTGCTGAACCAATTGACTTCTCCTTTTTAGGGAAGCTTCACATAGTTCTCGAGATGGTTTTAGGCTGCTTTATTTCTAAATTTAAGTCTTGAGATGTTTTTAGGCTAATTTTTCCAACCTTATAATACAGATCTCCTAATTGCTAGGGGTATAAGTACTTGTATATTAAAAGTCAGTATTATAAAGGTTATAAATTTATTATGATTGTATTAAAGTCTTATGTTGTTACAATGAAAACACATTTTGGTTAATCGACTCTAAACTTTCAATTTTAGTTTGGGAAAGAAAAAGTAAAAGTTAATTCTTTGTTAGGTTGTTTATTTTTTGTATAGGAAAGATTTCCCCTGGGAGGGTGGAGGTAGCCTCCCCAAAATATTCATAAAACTTTACTGTACTTATCAGAAGCTGCAATGTAAAGGAGATCTTTATCGGTCCTGCGGTTAGGAAGATCTTAAGCTACAAAAAGAAAAATCAATTTTAATTAAGGATAACAACCTACTGATACATATACCCAAGGGACAAAAAATGTATGTGCTCCCCAATAATGATAAAAACAAAATTATTGGTTGAAAGTTTAGACCAACCAATCAAAATTTATCCAAATAGTATCCAAAGTTGACGAGCCATAACCCTATGGGTACAAGTATAATTTACAGTCCAATGTCCCTTCCATCCCTGATAACCCCATTGAAAGTCTGTTTTAACCAAAAGCTTACCAGACTTATAGAGTATCTGCTCCCCAGAAAGCTAACCTAATTTTGCTTTGTCCTTTCCAATTATAAGTCAGTACACACAATGCACAAAATACCTTCAGCAGAAAAAATATTTTTTTTATTTTTAATAAAACTTTTTTATTGTAAAAATGACATTTTTTCTGGAGTTTTTTTGAAAATTTGATTTCTCTCTGTTCCAGCGATCTTAATAGACTTACATAAATTAAATATCTTTGGTTTGAAATGTTATTGGATATACAACGATATAAATACACTAGTGGCTATGCCCCTTGAATAATTCTAGGGGTTCAGTAAGCAGAAATGGGGTAGAAAAATAGCGAAAAACTATCTGAAGAATTAACTTAGAATGAACCAGTCTGAAACCATCACAGGACCTTTAAAGAAAACTAAATCATTTCAGTAGTTATTGAGATCTTAAGATTCAGACAAAAAACAACTCACTACTTTATATAATAGGAAAATTAAATAAACGTTTATTATTGCAAACTAAAAATAATTTTGTTTCAGCTTTGCCGAGACAAGTGAAATCTGGCTACCTTCTTTATCATAAAAGTAAGTTGTTTTCTCAGTAGAGTAGCTGCTCTAAATAATTTACTCTGTTTGTCTGTCGTCCGTACACATTTATTTCTTATTCTTTACAAAAGATTGATTTGAATTTAAAAGATATTTTGAAAAAGTAAGCTTATTATAAAATTTCCCAAACATTTCAGGAAAACTTAATAAAATATTAAAAGAAGGTGGATTTACAAAAATTGCTTCATAAAAAATCCTCCAAAATCACATAAAAAGTCTACAAAAATTAAATAAAAAGTTTATTCATTACCCTTCTATGATTTAAGGACATTTTTCTTAAAATTTTGTGATCTGGCTACCATAGCCGATTCAGCGATGCTAGATTGTTTAAGAACCCACCTTTTATCGAAATAATGTATAAGTTTTGAAGTTGCTAGGACCATTCTATCAATGATAAAACTGTAACTCATTAAATTTATATTTTCAGAGAGATTACTTGGGAAGGATTGGAAAGAAATGTTTGTTGTCCTATTTGATGATAGCAGAATTATTTGGTTCAGGTATTATAAACAATCTGTCTGCCTGTATGTACGTTTGTCTGTCTGTCTGTCTGTCCGTCTGTCTGTCTGTCTGTCTGTTCGTCTGAATGTCCGTCTGTCCGTCTGTCTGTCTTTCTAGCAGTCTTTCTACTTTCTATCTACATATATATTTGATGATAGCAGAATTATTTGGTTCAGGTATTACAAATTATCTGTCTGTCAGTCTGTCTGAATGTTCGTCTGTCTGTCTGTATGTACGTTTGTCTGTCCGTCTGTCTTTTTGTATTTCTATCCGTTTGTCTGACTATTAGTATGTCTGTTTGTCCGTCTGTCTGTCTGTTCGTCTTATAGCTGATTTATTTGGTTTAGGTATTATAAACTATCTGTTTGTCTGTCCGTCTGTCTGTCTGTCTGTCTATTTATCGGCCAGTGTGTCATTTTGTCTGTATGTCTGTCTATCAAATATATCGATCATTGTCCGGTTGTCAATCCGTCTGTCTATTCGTCTGTGTATCTATCTGGCTTTTTATTCTGATTAGATGTAAAATTGTCAAATATTTATACATAAATAGTTATTTATCTATATATCTAACTACCTACCTTTCTCTATTTAAATACTTACTTCAATCAATTTATCAATTTATATAACGTACTGCTTTTTATCTATTCAAAGACTATAACCAAAGCTCTTTTTTTTTTAAATCAATAGCATAATCTAAGAAATAACTCTAACTGTAAGTATAGTTATATTGACAAAAACGAGTTATAAAGCAGATGTTAAGTTGTCATAAAAAAAGATAGAGATTGAATTTGTAACTTTTAAATTATATATAATCACTAAACCTACATAAAAAAAATAAAAATAAATTTTAATGTGTAGTATGAACGACATACTGACAGACTAAGTAAAAAGGTAACTAGTTGCTCTTTGGTAAGAAAAAAAAACACATTAAACTCATAGCGAATGGATGGACTGATGGACTGACATAGTAAATCATAGAGGAGCTTCGCTACCAATAACAATACTTTTATACTAATATACATACGGACACGCCCTAGTTAAAAACCAGCTGCGTTGCCAAAAATAAATGAAAGAGAATGGTATAAATATATTTCTCCTAATTCTACCAAATCTAATTTTCTTACAATAAAAGTTTTGCTTGGCCTACCAATGGTCGGGAAAGGAATAGATATTCAGCGAGGGAGGGATGGAACATTGGTCTGTAAATTGTGCTGGTAGCCAAAGTTTTATAAAACGTTATCCCTTTGGCAGACTTATTTTATAGTAATGTAAATAGTAGAAAAATGTTATGCATATCGTTAGAATCGTCATAAACTCTAGTTTTTAGGTGTTTAAGAACTATTCCTGTGCTACGTATAGTTTGGGAGCTACGTGGTAAAATGTTCCAACTTACTTAAAATTTTCAACATTTCTCACATTTTCCAATGTAGCTTCTATACTACAAATAGCATGTATGTGTTACATATATTTCCAAAAACTAGAGTTTATGACAATTCTAACGATATGCATAACATTTTTCTACTATTAACACAAGCCGCGCAATTTGATTATTTTTTAAATGTACGCATTTTTGCATACTCTTTAAATTAATCATGATCCAAAAATCTTCCAAATAAAAATACTTTGGAAAAACCGGTTTTTAAGGCAGAATTTGTTGAAAATCGCCAAATATTTTTTTCTCATACAAAATGTCCCACATCAATGAAGAAATTAAGATATAGATTATTAATTTCTGTCAATGGCAAGTGGGTTAAATTCAGCAATACTTTTAACTTATTAAAAAAAAACACCCTATATTAACAAGGATGACAACATCCGTAAAAGCGAAGCTCTGAAATGGAATGACAAACGAACATTAACACTTGTAGATTGTCAGAACTGAATTAGTAGAATATTAATTCATCAGTACAAACAATATTTTAAGAAAATTTGTTGCAAAACTGCATAAATAGATGATACTGTTTAAGGACATACTTACATTTTTGGGACTTGTTTATAGAGATGCTTCGCTAATAACATTATACCTTGATGTAATAGGAATCAGTTTTCAAAAAATCAGAAGAATCGGATAATTTTAACATACAAAAATTTGTTGTCAAAAAAGTTGAAAATCAACATGTTTAAAATGGACGTATGGACATTCTGGTATTGTTTATAGAGTTGCTACGCTTTCTAAATTGTACCTAACTACTATATGAATCATTATGCAAAGTTTGAAATCGATAGGACAATTCTAACCTGTTTAAATTAACGAAAAGAGCTAACTCTATGTGACGGACGGATGTACGGACGGACGGACGGAGGGACCGACCCTAATTATAGAAAAGCTTCGCTTTTAAAAATTGTAGAAATGAAGCAGGATGAAATAAATCCATATCAACGTAAAAAATATTTTTGTAATAAGATCAACATCCTTGTATTACAAATGAGTACAATGTTGATAACTGAGGTGGATTTTTAAACAAAATTGCCCCACTAATCGCTTAGTGGGGCAAAATTGTTTTTGTAAAAAATCCACTAAAATGACATTGAAAATCTACAAAAATTAAACAAAATCATAGAAGGGTTATTATCATAAGATTTTATTTAATTTTTGTAGATTTTTTATGTGATTTTGGAGGATTTTTTTACGAAAACAATTTTCCCCCACTAAGCGATTAGTAGGGCATTTTTTTTTAAGAATCCACCTCTGGTATCGTTTATTAATCAACTTTATGAAATCAATCTTTGAGTCTTTAGCTTTTTTCATTACATATATAACTTAATTATTTCCTCTGAGAAGAATTAAAAAAATGTATAGCGTGACCTACCTGCACATTGTAGACATACAATCCTTTGATTGTGAAACCTTCGTTTGGAAGTCTTCGTTTTGTCTTATATTGGCCAAGACATTTTCCAGCACTTATTATGAATTTCATGTTCAGATGGGTTCAATTTTCAACCTCTTTATTTATGTTGAGGTTATTACTGAGAATTAAACCTCATAAACCAGCAAAAATGACAATTAAAAGTATACCTAACCTATAGGGAGGGATGAAAAATAAGGCTGTTTATCCGTATGTGGGCCAAACAAGTAGAATCTCCAGCCGTTTTAACGAGCACAGCCACACAATCAAAACTGGATCAACTACAGTTGGAAGTCATTTCAAGGCCCAAGGACACAATCTACAGGACTTGGAAATTGTCCCAATAGAGAAAATAAGAAGCACAGACCCCTGGATACGCCTAGCTAGGGAAAAACTTTTGATTAGGTCTTTTGATTCTGCTCTCAATAAAATTGTGTAATTTGCTACACCCAACAAACATTTAATCATCAATTAAACAAAAAAAATCCTTTTTCCAAACAATTTCTTTTTCAACACATAACACTTGTTTGCAGTTTCAGAGATCTACTAAAAAACCCTCATCATTTAGTTTGTAAAAAATATTTTATTTCTGAACATTTCTTTATACTCAAATTAACTGTGTGCATTTGCAAATTTTTATAAAAAAAACTTTTAAAACACAGTTAACATTTCAAAGGATTAAGCTTCTTTGATATTCAGATTATCCTTAAACACAAATCAATTGTTTGCATCATCAAATTATACTTCCAAAATTCTCAAATAAGTCAACATTTTATACCATGTAGTTTTCATTTCATGTTTCATCAAAAAAATGTACACATTTTTTCACTTTTTTGGTTAATTCAAAAGAACACCAATTCTTCCTCCATCCTAAAACCTTAACAAAGCAGGATATCATAAAGATTAAAATTTTTCCCATCTCAGGAATAACTCCACCCATTTTTTTAACAGATTTCAAATCCAAATCTCCACCCATGAACAACCAAGGACAAAGATAAATTCACAACCTTTTCATAACCCCCCCCCCCCACTCCTCCCACTTTTTGTCTCCTCCCAGTTTTTTTCTGTCTCCGCCTTCAACCAAACTCACCATCCAAAACTCCGCCTATTTCCTAACCATCAAAAAAATTCCTTTAATAAAAACTATGCCCCGCCCCATAACTCAAACAAGGCCAAGAATTATTCCCTACTCCTCCTGTTTTAAAAAATTAATGTTTTAATCTTTTATTTCAAACTTTTTCAGTAGTCATCTGTATTCTATGGTGATACCTAAGATTCAAAATAATTTGTGACATTGTTCTATATAAATGTATGTTTAATATCTTTGATCATATTTGCTGTTATCTAATGTCTCATGACTATATTTTTTAGACAAAATGAATTGAAAATGATTGCTAAAATCGAAATATATCTTCATGTCTTAGAATAGTGTAATTTTTTTAAAATAGGTTGAAAAACATACTAACTTTAAAATATCACAATAGTCCCCAAAGTTTTATATGTTAACGTTTTTATTATTCGTTGGCCTAAAAACTTTAGGGACTTTTATTGAATTTTGATTGGTTATTTCAAAAAGTGTCCAAAAGTTTAAGTAATCTACTTCAATTTTTAGGCCATTTTTCCCTTTATATTAAAAAAGGACAACAAAAGTAAATATGTTTAATAAAATAATATATCTTGACCTTCAGACTACTAAAAAATGTTATCATATAAAATCCTATATTTTGTTAGTTGGACAATCTATCCAAATATCTTTATCCTATTATAAAGTATTTTTTTAAGCTCAAGATGCCAATAACTACTAAACTGATTGTGTGTCTCTTTATATAGAAGCTTCTCAAAGGTTTTAGGCTATTTTCCTGTTCTTTAACTACGACTTTGAATATACAGCCCCATAGATTCTAGGGGCTCAGCCGCTAGTTATTTATAAAAAAAAATAAAATTAACATAAAATAATCATAAGAAAAACCTACAAACTCAAATCACACTTTCTTTTATAGCCCCTTAATCATAATTAGTATAAAAAGAGTCTTATGCTTCAAAAAAACACAAGCTTTTAGCTGTTATAACGTACTGGGTGGGGTTTTTCTACTATTAACCTAAGCCGCGCAAATCAAACTTTTAACCACGTTTTTTTTTATGTGCCTTTTACCTAGAAACTTTTGTATGATTCTACCTAATATTAATATATATGTAAAAACTAAAGCCAAGGAATCCAGGGAAGTCAGGGATTTTAAGGGATAAGACAAAGGACCATAAACTAGGACGGGTGACAGCAATAGTAAGAGTAGGGGGGAATGCCTTGGCCCAAAAACAGACGCAACTCACTACCATGCACACTGCACAGTTTGGACTTTCAGACAATAAAGGTCGTGCAATCAAACGGTTGGTTGTCTGAGCTCGCAATCATAGAGCTTAGGGCTGACAACCCTATCCCATATTCATAAAAGTAGCCACATTGTTACAGAAACACTGAAAAGTTGTAAGCGGCCTATTCTCCCCCTGTGGAGTGAAAACGGCTTGTTATTATTTTAATTTTATTTTTATTGTAAGCTCCAGAAGTGGCAATTTTGTGTATCATAATTGGGGATGAAGATTAATTTATTGGCCATTGTGTAATCCCTATATCCTTTAGAGAAACCTTTCTACTGGATAAGAAGATATGATTGATTATCACGTGCGGAAACAAAAATATACTTGATGGGCAACGGACAAGGATTCCCATTTTTGTCTTCTATATTTCTAAATGTAAATCTTGTATGTATATTCCTATAACAAAGAGGTATAATAAACCTAAAATGTTACCTTTATTTTTGGTCTTCGATTTAATAGATTTTGTCATTTAGTTTTTAGAAAATTTGCCTTTGGAATAAAAGAAAATATTATCATTTGCCTTTTTTTATTATTATTATATACTCTATTTTATATACTTAAGTAGTGCTCCAGTACTTGTATGTGGTTGTAGCCAGGGATAAGACAAAGGCCAATAAATAGATGTTTATCCCCAATGATGATACACAAATTTTTATCTTCTGTAGATTACAATAAGCGGTTGAAACTTTTGGAAATCAACTTAATGAACCAACCAATAAACATCAATAACAGTCCCCATAGTTGTAAAGCCAACAAATAATAAACGTTATTATAAAACTTTGGGGACTAATGTAATAAAAGTGCTTGCTTACATGTGAAGACCGGAGCACCGAAACCCCCCCCCCCCCCGCTTAGTTTTGACAAAAATCAAAAATAAGGGGGGGTAGTTTTTTAACCCCCCGCTTAGTTTTGACAAAAATCAAAAATAAGGGGGGGGTAGTTTTTAACCCCCCCCCCTTAATTTTGAAGAAAATCAAAAATAAGGGGGGGGTAGTTTTTTCACTGTACAACACGCCAGAAAGTTGAGTGACGTAAATCAAGTAAATCCAGTATACCAGAGGGGAAACCTTATTACAGGGATATTCATGTTTTGGGGCATAATTTCCTTATTTATTGACTTTGGCCAGTAAAAGGTTTTAATTTTGCGCAAAAATAAGGAAATTATGCCCCAAAACATGAATATCCCTGTAATAAGGTTTCCCCTCTGGTATACTGGATTTTCTTGATTTACCTCACTCAACTTTCTGGCGTGTGTACAGTGAAAAAACTACCCCCCCCCCCCCCTTATTTTTGATTTTCTTCAAAATTAAGGGGGGGGGGGTTAAGTCTTTGCCTTGCTGAGCACTTTTCCTCCTTGCCGTTTTCCAGACATTAAAAAACTACCCCCCCCCCCTTATTTTTGATTTTTGTCAAAACTAAGCGGGGGGGGGGGGGTTTTCGGTGCTCCAGTCTACCACATGTAAGCAAGTACCGTAATAAACAGCCCAATGTCCCCTTCCTCCCTGGTGTGTAGCATTGTTGAAGGTTAAAAGGCCCACAAGAAAATAAAAAGTTTATATTAAGAATCCTATTTGATAATCCCAATGTTTCAATTTCATGTAACAGATTTTTATATATTCTTAAAAAGCTGAAAAAAAACACTTTAAAATATTGTTTTGCCTACACAATTTTCAGCCATTCAAAAGTTTGATTTCTATGAAAATACTATTTAATACATAGGAAAGTACTAATTTATTATTTTTGATCTATTGTTTGATTTTAACTAAACTCTAACTATAAAATATTAATATTTTTAAAATACTGCTTTATGTAAACCTACACATTTTGATAAAAAAAGATAAATCAAATATTTGTACATCACAAGTTATTTTTACACATTTATGATGTACTTTTAGTAAGAATGTTCACTGAAGATTTTTATTATTATTTTACATTTACCTGCTAAATGAACAATTAAAATATAATTTAAAGTAATATGATTATAGAGTCACTACCCCTTCTAATTAGAAGATTTTCAAAGAACGTGTCCTAACTTTTGTGATTTTGTTTTAACCCATTCGTGAAGGGCTCCCAAAATTCAAAGTTTTGATTCAACGGGGTTCAAAAAATAGACTTTTTTAATAATTACTCAACAGAATTTAAAAAAGTAAGGTGTCAAATTAAAGATCTTACTATTTTTGTTAATAATGGCAATTTTTGTTGCGTTTTAGTACCTTAAGCCAGCTTATTTTTTACTTTTACTTCAAAAATAATAGGTCAACAAATAAAAGGACACGTTCTTTCTAAATTTATGTTTAGATATATGTTTTACAGACTTTCCCTAATTGTATACAAAACCTCACTTGAAAATATATTGAGCTTTTAGTGGAAAACACAAAATCCTTTTATACATCAAATTATACATATATGTATAATGTATATTGTATATGTGGTATTCGGCAACCGTGAGCCATGCCTATGGCACCCCTGAACTGGGGTTCGGTGGAGGGTCAATGGCCCTCCCCCGAGTCCTGGGGAAGGGGTCTGACGACCCCCTCCCTATGCTTAAAATTAATGATTGAATCTGTCATGTTTATTATGGTTAACTGTATTCTTAATTCTCCCCACCCTTTCCAGGGATGGGGGATCATTATTGCCCAAACTGACTATTGTATATGTGTTATAATGCTTTTATGTTATGATTATTTATTCCTATCCATGTATTCATTGTTTGTTGTATATAGCTTTAGTATCCTTTAAACCTTCAATAAAGTGACAACTGAAATAGATGTTGATCATTATCTAGTGAATGCTAGAGAAGCGTAGCTTCTCTATAGTAAGGTGTCCACGTCTGTCACACTGCCGTAATCTAATTGAACTCCGGTGTCTGCCATTTATCCTCGGCGGATACCACATATACATGTTAAAATTAAAGTACATAATATAATCATAAAAGTATTAAAGCGCAGGGAAAAAGTGATAGCTACATAGCTTTAAAACCAGCAATTCCGTACAGAGATAAATGGATACTTAATATTTATTTTTACAATGGTATTTGGTTCGTCATATCCAGTGTAACACATATTCACTGAATTGACAACTGACAACAGACAACCTTTAAAGACAGACAGAAAAAATAGTTAAATACATTTCCAGAGTAGCTTTCTTAAAAACATTATGCAATATTGAACTATAGAAAAAGTAATTTTTTTTGGTTCATTTATCCGTTTAAAAAGTTGAATGCAGTATAATACCATGAATTCATGGGAATGGGACATTTTTATGATTATTATTAGGGTTGGGCCGGATATCCGGTGTGGCCGGATATCCGGCCATTTTCAATATCCGGCCGGATACCGGATATTGAAACTATCCGGCCAGATATCCGGCTCTATAATCTTTTATACTTTACACCAAAAATCTCTGCTTTTTAAAATCTTAAATGGCTATAATTTTCTTATTATTGAAGCTAGAAGAACATTTTTTCTGAATAAGTTTAACTTTATGTAAATTTATATAAGATTTCTGAAGAAATATTTTTTTACTACTTTAATATCTGGTAACTTGGCCGGTTATCCGGCCGGATATCCGGTAATTTGGCCGGATAACCGGATATTTGCCGGATATCCGGCTTTGGCCGGATATCCGGCCGGCTACCGGATATCCGGCATTTGTAATCAGCCGGATATCCGTTATCCGGTATCCGGCCAAAAAAGTATCCGGCCCAACCCTAATTATTATATGTTCACCACAAAGCCACAAGTATCAGGAAAGCTATACACTAAAAGTTAAGGATTTTAAAAACAAGATTAAACAAATTAGAGGGTTGTGTAGCAAATATTTTAATTTCTATGATATTTCGTTCGGATAATAAGATTTTAAATATATTGTGTGTGTTAGGATAATGTGCTTTATAGTCTTAAAAATCATTATGAAAAGTTTATAAGCACTAAATGTTAAAATCCCCCATAAGTGATAAAAGATTGACAATAATTCGTCCAATTGATTTCTAGAAGACTGAAATTTTTGTTTATTGAAAGAACAGAAAGCAATTTGCTAGCAGACGAAAAGAGACTCACTGCCACTTGGGGCAGGGTGTTGTCGGGGGTATACATCTATACTTATTGTACATTTATTCAATCGTAAAATGTCTATCAAATAATAAGATTGGATTGTTCCTACACTGTATTACCATTGGTCCAAGTAAAATATTGTTCATCTATATTTGTTATTATAATTATCTATCTATTTTTTTCCAGGGACCGTGATTACCAAACCATGGAGGGATCCCTGCGGTTGTTAGACTCACCTGACCTTATAGCAGCTGGAAAATTTGTTAGCAGGAAATTTTATTAAAAGTAAAAATTAGATTAACATTTTCTCTCTTTTTCAAAATATCTCAGTTTCAGAAAATGTTAAGTAAAATTATAAAAAGGGTTATGTATTTTTTTAGAAGGTTTGGAAGATATTAAGGTTTAGAAGGTATAAAATAGGCATCTTATACCTTTTTTTTGCCTAAACCAACGGGCCCCTTTAAGTAACTCAGTACCTGGATGACCCATAAATGCTGCTGGAATCCTAAAGCCGCCAGGATGGTTGTTTTACAACGGATTCCAATTCCCAGTTCTATAGATATTCTGCACTTAAAGATTCAGTTAGTTTTAGAATGCTTTCGTTTAAAAAGAAAAATGAGAAAGAGGAAAAGAAATTAGAAAAGAATAATGAAAAAAAACTTATAGTGCCTCTTAAAAATGACATCATACAATACTAATAGACCAATAATAGGCCTAAATACATTTTGATTGACCACTGTTAAAATGTATACTGGCCTATCATTGGGTATTTGTATTTTATGACGTCATTTTTATCAGGCACTATAAGATGCTTCAAAAAAAACATTTTCTAATAAAATGTCTCCCACCCAGAGTGCCAAACCCTCCAACGCTGCCACCCTCATGTTGTAACAACCTGGCCATTGCTATCTCATCATCTATTCAGGAATTTAATAATCATTTTAATCATAGGCGTGCCAAATGGGGGTGCATGGAGGTATATTTACCCCCTGGCAAAATCCTCTGCACGCCACTGATTTCAATAATAGATTTGTTAGTATAAATGTATATTCCAGACAATACCTCCCTAAAATAGCAATGACCCTATAGCTACCAAACGAAAATTAATTTAATCAAACTTTAGAAGTTTTTGTGTGTAGTTTTTGGTTAATTTTTCACTGAAGGTTTAAAGTGGCTAAGGGTGAATGCCTTGGCCCAAAACAGTCGTAACTATTTACCATGCACAGTGATGTAGGTATCCTTTCCCAAAATTAATTAAATAAACCTTCAAAAAACAAATATAAAGTTTCTCTGAAAAGGAAAACCTAATCGGTTCATGGGTTAGCTATGTTTTAGCAGACCTAAAGGAAAACGCCCTACTTGTTCATTTGGAAACTTGCATTTGAATCTTGAAGACAGAGGTACGAACAATGCCTTTGTATAGAGAACTAAAAAGTACAAATAAAATAACTAATTTACTTATAGCAAAGTTAATTATAAAACAATAACCTTTGTGTATAAATTGTATTTACTTACTTAATTGAGTTTATAAAATACTTACAACATAAAGGACAATAATATCTGTAGTAGCGAAGCCAGGAAAAAAATTGGATAAATCTGAGTATTGCCTAACTAATATTCATAGCTTTAACAAACAGCCAAGCATTCAAAAATTTTTAACCTTTTATCCTTTTTCATTTGTGAATTTTGGATTTTGGCATTTAAGTTTTATAACAGCTGAGAATACAATAATGTCTCTAAAAATCATATTAGTTATTTCTTTCATCGTATATAATACCATGCTAGACATAGTTTTTTCGTATGGATGAGAACCGGTTCCTATCCACCTGATTCGAATGAATACGAGAAATTATGTCACATGTTTTTATAGGTCAGGGGAGTTTAGGTTTTCTTTAAAATATTTATCTCATATTTAATCCTAATAAAAAGTAACAGGATCTCAAAACATGGGCTTTTAGATTCAACTCCCCCCTTCACAAGTGCCCCTAGAGGTCTCTAGGGGCGTAACCGCTAGTCCTAATAAAAAGTAACAGGATGTCTAGAAGTCTGTCTGTCAGTGTGTAAACAAAAATCTCGCTAACCACTGGACAAATATGGTTCTCCTTAAAAGTGAATCTCCAATGGGTCCTAAAAGGTTTAAGCCCAGTTCACAAATAACGTTTAAAGGTCGACCATTTTTTCTGTAGGTCAACCTAATCAAGTACAACCCACAAATACCTTTATAAAATCGGTCAACCTAAAATTTTTAGTGGTCGACCATTGTCTTTTGTGAACTGGGTTTTATACCTTTTTTTGGGAGGGTACCTCCGACGATAAAGTGAGGTGGAGGGTCGATTTTCCTCCGCATCCTTCCCTGAAGTTACCCTAGAGTCTTCTATACACTAGCTCCACTTCTACCAATTATATTCATTTATTTATAGCATTATACCATTTCTAAAGAACGAAAATAATTATATTTATTTTTACTGTAGGAAGGTGTAAACTAAGGGTTGGGTAGTCGCAGCTTTATGTAATCTACTTTTTCTATGCAGAAGGCAAATATTTAAATTCAATTCACCGTCGTAAACCTAACAACTGACATTCTAATATACAAATCCGCCGCCATTTTTATGAACTAGCTGCCTTAATAACTCTACATTTTTTTTTACTTAAATTTATTACTTGGATCTTACATCAGATTATCATGTACCTTAATAAAGTGGAACTTGTAGCTTGTAATGATTCCCTCCATCCACCACCTTTACTCCAACCCCTCTTACTGAGCTGACTAATCAAAGATCTCCTTTTTAGCAACCTAGATGGTCATAATATTCACTACGTATATTATCCATTATGCCAGCGCATTTTTTTCCAGCCAACAATTAGGTTTTCTTTTTACAACAATCCGCAGCTACTTTTATCCTCCAAAAAACTGAAAGCTATAAGCCCTGGGTAGAGTGTAGGGACTAATTAATTGTTTTTTCTCCCGGGTTATTTATTTATTTATGTCAATGTATTCCGAGAATAAAAAGCACACCTGGTTGTAAGATAAAATAAGAGTTTATATCATAACCAATGATTAACCAACATTTAATGAAAAAAACATAAATAAACAAAAAAAATCTATAGTTTTGGAATAAATGATTATAGTGATTTTACATATACCTAACCCCCGTATATGGCCCTAACTATTAAAATCCTATACCTGCGGTACCCAAGATATCCTAACCTTATTTTACCTAAAGTAATAAACAAACAAACAAAAACTACTTCCCCCATTATTTTCAACAAATTTCAAAATATGTAAGGGGGAGGGTTCTGTGACGTCACCGAAACTGTCCCAATTTTGTATAACTTTTGCGGAACAAGTTCCAATTACGTCATATTTTTCTTTCCCGAAAAAGGGAGGGGGGAAGAAAATCTCTTCAAAAGAGATGGGGAAAACCCCCTTTTCTCCCATCTCTTTTTTCTTCCCCCCTTCCCTTTTTTTTCTTTCCCCCTTCTCTTTTTCGGGAAAGAAAAATATGACGTAATTGGAACTTGTTCCGCAAAAGTTATACAAAATTGGGACAGTTTCGGTGACGTTGGGTTCTGTGCCTGACTTGGAACTAGTGTGGATCAGAAAATAGGTAGATTACATCTCTATATACTGAATAAATAATTACGGATTATGCATATACTCCATAATATATTTATTTAATATACACATGATTAAAGGATATATTTGATAGTGGAATAATATCAAGTCATTTTTGCTTCTCTCTGCCATATCCATATAGATAAGCTCCGAATCCTTACTTCAAGGGGTTAATATCTTTTTCTCTGTATTAAGGACATGAAATATTTATTGATTTATTATTTATTACTCAAAACAACTTGTACATTTAATTTACTCATTTTCTTGCATTTTCTCCAGAAAAGGAACAGTTAGGATATTTTTGATATTTCAAGTAGGCATGATTTGAACGAATTTGCATGATTCTGAAAACGCTTTATTTAAAGTTACAAGATATTTTCATTAATTTGTCCCACCTTCCCTAACCCCTGATTAATAATATATTCAGTATTACACATAAAAAAAGTCCCAAAGGCTTAGTAGTACGTTTTAGTCACATATACATGTCTAGTCTTTGTAGGAAATTTAAGACATGTACATATATAAAGGCTTACTTTAGAATCTTTTATAAGTGTTTCCAATGACATATACCTTGTACTCTTCAATAATAGATATATGCAGTATTTCATTACACACAAAAAGGCTCAAAGGCTTATGAGTTATTTTAAGCTTTTAAGCTACATGCTATAAGTTAAAATAATTCTTAATCAAGAGTGTGTTTTTGAATTAGTATGAAATTTTCTTATGCTTTTCTAAAACCTAAAAAGGGAAACATATTTTTGTTTAATCTGTTTCAATTAATTGTTAATATCAAACTAATTTTTATAACAAAAAATCAATTTTCTTTCAACATAACTAAAGTTTTAGAAAATCAAAATACAAGAGAGTTTGATTCTATAGAGTTGGTTGTAAGATAATTTTAGATTTAAACTTATTTGTAATAGTAGGCCCAATCATTTAAAGAATTGAGAGTTGGTAATATTTCTTTTCATATCATTCTTTTTATAACTGTTTTCAATCTATTTTTTATGTTTTTTTATCCCAGTATAGGCTTGGGTAAGTCTGAAAATGAAAATGATGCATTAGAAATGATTATTGAATTGAATGTTCAGTCCAAACCACAATGGTTCCTTACAAACTCACAAGATGATCTAATGTAAGTATTTTTAATCCTTGTAATAAAGTAAAAGGATGTCTATTTATCTGTACCAAAGGATCTCGCTAATTATCAATATGGTTCTCCTTTACTGGGTAGCTTCTCTTAGGTTCCAGAAAGGATTATAACTATTTTGGGGTAGGGTACCACCACCTTCTCAAGTGAAATCGCTAAAAACAGAACTAACTCCATCTAAATAAAAATAATAGAGACAAAGTGGGGGTAACGTGATTTTCTTGGCTCCTATGACAGATAGAAGGCTGAAACTTTTTGACAACATTCCCATTACTAAGAAGCATAATTAACTTAAATTCATCCATGGCGGTCGGACTGCTTTTTTAGCAGGTTTTAGGCTATTTTTGTATTTTTCACGTATTTCATCATAACTTTGGTGTTTATGGTCTGATTTTTAAAAAAAAATTGTTCTGGATATCTAAATTTAATTTCCTGTCGTTCAATGAAAAACCCATGGAGGTAGGATTGCCTTTTAGCAGATTTTTGGCTATTTTTATATTTTTACATATTTTCCCATATCTTTGGTGTTTTTTATCTTTGGTCCGATTTTCAAAATTTTTGTAGTTAGGAATATCAAAATTAATATTCCAGTTGTTTCAAAAAACATCCATGGTGATCGGACTACCTTTTAGCAGTTCTTTTGCTATGTTTATATTTTTACATGTTTGGTGTTTTTGGTCCGATTTTTTTATGGTTTTGTCATCCTTGTTTCCTAAATATATAACTTTTAACCAATAACAATTAGCTAAGCAGACAGAATTTGGTTAGATAATTACATAATAGTTTTTCTTTTTTAAAACTTCAAAAACTATTTGGATTTTCCTTTTCTTTGGCACGCAGTTTTTTGTTTTTATGTTTCTTATTTTCTTTTTTTTATCCTTTCTCTCTCTTTCATTCCATCTTTATTTATCAATCTCCCTCTTTCTCATTCTCTATCTAGCTTTGCACTAATAAAGTAACCTGCGTATGTGTCGTTTGGAGGGGGTGATATGTTCGAATCTCGGCTTAAACCTCGTCATAACTAAAGATTTTCAAAATAGTTCCTTCTGCTACTATGACAGGTGTGCAACCTAAATAGTTAGAGTATGGTGAATGCCTTGGCCTTAAAACAGGCGCAACACATTACCATGCACAGTTCTCAGACAAAGGTTGTGCAATCAAAGAGTTGGTTGTCTGATGGGTGTTACTTAACCTAATACCATGGGTATTTGGACAGAAAGAAATACATTTGGCTCCCCTTAGTTATCCTGGGTTATTGGACCTGCATGTGTGAGTGTCATGGACAGCATTATATTATGCTTATTCAGTTCTGACACTCCACAAGAGTTTATCCTACCGTTTCAAAGCTTCGCTGTTATGGATGTTGTTATCCTTGTTTCTTGTAAATCCTTGCTTGTTCCAGGATAATGTGAACAAATTTAGTAATCCTTTGTGCAGTTGACAGAAAACTATCATATTTATTTCCAACCATTCTAAATTATATTGGAATACATTCTTTAACTTAACAATAGGGCCTACCATGTTAAAGTTTAGCGCTGTTATTAGTTCAATTGTTGTAAATATAGATTTGAATTATTTACGACATAAATATTGTGTAATTTAGCTCCTAACATTATTAGTCATAAGGATATACAAAATTTTCTAAATCTTCTATATTAATTTTACCATTTGAAGGCTTATTTACTAAGTATATTTGCGATAACTTTTATTTAATAGATTCTTCCAATTTTTAACATTTACAAAAGGGCCTGCTTTATTGCTTCAAGATCCATGACAGATCTATATAGGAAATAAATGTCAATAAATGAGCTCAAATTTTCCAAGGAATAATCGTTTAAAACTCATAGTGCTCCCATAATAAATAATAAACTCTCATTGCCCAGAACGACAAGACCCATTATTTACTTTATTAAAAATAAATTCATTTTTTTCATTTTATGTTGCTATTTACATTATATTGATGTATTTAATTTATAATCATAAAAAAGAAAATCAAAATTTATAATATAGTAAATTTAAGAAAACTCTGTTTTAAAAGAATTCTATTGTGGCGATACTTCCTGTGTGTTCAAATATTGAAACTAAAATTTTAATCATATTAACCCTTTGATAATGGTAAACTGAAAAAAATATAATTGAAGAAATCTTAAAACCATTTAAATTATTAAATATTCACTACTTTCTTTTAGATAGTAATGGCGGGGGCGGAAAATTGATTTATTGAGAAATAGATAAATAGATATATACTTATAGAACACTAGCCAATAGCGAGAGAGTTATATCGAGCCAACTCTAGTTCTAATATATAAATAAGTAAGGGTTCTTTGCCTGAAGCTAAAGATCTCAATAACTAAGCTTTTTTGGTAAGCTTCGTGTAGGTTCTGTGATGGTTTTAGGCTAGTTTATCAGCCTTGTAGCATTTTTCTAGTAGCCCCTAGATGATTGGGAAGTAAACACTGGTAGGAATAAAAAAATAAAATGGATTAATTACAAAACTTATTAAGTTTTGTGTATATTTGCGATAAAAGAGGAGGACATAAGACTGTTATGAATGGCTGACAGGCAGACCAACATATGTGACTTGTAGAGTAGAATCGCTACAGGTTATAAAACCTTTTTCAATACTTTAATTTTATTAATTAAACAATTTAAATTTCTGCTTTTGTTAAACTTCTGTGTAAAACTTTGCTATTATATCATTCCTTAAACTATTAGGACAGATATTATGGTTGTGAAAATTCTATTGAAAGATTTGTATACTCTTAATTGTACTATATGCAAAGTAATAATTTACACAAAGACTAAACTTAGATTTAGAAAAAATATCATTAAAGCAATTTTTTAACAGCAGTAAAAATAGCATTCTCACCTTAACCCAAAAATCTTAAAGGATTGTAAAATTGATTTTCTTTCCAATGATGACAAACAAAGGTATTGGTTGAAAAGTTTAGACACTGCTCGAACCAATCTATCAACATTTAGTAAACATACAAATTTTAAACCAATAACTGAAAGAATGTTTTTATAATAATGGGCACCAGTATAATATATATGCCAATGTCCCCTCCCTCCCTACATAAACAATTCTCCAATTGTCCAACGCTCTTTTGCCATTTTTTCGTACACTTTTTGCTGTATGATTATTGTAAATAAATTTTGGTGGTTAAAGCTATTATTTTATTCTTTTGATCAATTGTTATTATTTAATCACGAAAGTGTAAAACTTTTTAAAGGCAAAACTTCCATATAATAGAAATATACCCGCAATACGTATATGTGCGTTTCACATTATGGTTTTGGGAACAGATTTTCTTTGGCTGTGGTATTATATGAATGTCGAATAGATAATTTTTTTGTATTATAGACAGCTTTCCGCGGATATTAAAATAAAAATTATAAGATTAAAACTAATTTTGTTCGCCCCGACAGTAGAAGGTTGCAAAACTGGTATTAATTTTATAATTTATATTTTAATATTCGTGGAAAATTGTTGGTAAAGGTTGGTACACATGATATTTTAGTATGGCAGAGAACCAGTTCTAATCCAGCGTATTTTAATTGGTTTCAAAGCCATACTGAAAAAAATATTTTATTGACGACATAATGAACAGAACTTTAATATTTCTTCTAAAAATTTGTCAAATCTACTAAGTTTTTATCTGTAACCTACTTTGAACTCTGAACATAAACGAAAATTATGCTATGGATATTGTCATTCTTGTTTGTCTTCAATCAAACGACACAATTTTTTTATAAAGTTGTTCTGCAAATATCACATTATTAAATAATACAAAGATAACAACATCCATAAGAGCGAAGATCTCTAACGGTAGGACAAACGAACATTAACTCTTTTAGAGTGTCAGACCTCAATATGCAAAATATAAATATAAAAGTTTTGACAAATTAATATACGTAAATTTATTGCAAAACTTCTTTAAAATAGAACACTGTTTAAGGACATAAATACATTTTTAGGACTTAATTATAGAGATACTTTGCTTATAATTTCGTACCTTGTTTTTATATCAATCTTATCATATCACATAAAAATTTTTATTAAAAAAGTTAAAAATCGACATGTTTAATATGGACGTACGGACATTTTAGTAACAGTTATAATGTTGCTATGCTTTCTAAATTGTACCTAACATTATATGACTGGAATCATCATACAAAGTTTTAAATCAACAGGACAATTCTAGCTGTCTAAATTAACGAAAAAAGCTAACCGTTACGGACAAACCGTTTTAGACAATTGATATCTTAAGCAGAACATAACCCCTTCCCCTCCCCTGAATTAAGCAACTTCCTTTGCAAATAGTAAACAAAATTTACACTAATTTTGCTTATATTGTTAAGACAACAATTTGACTTTTGTGCTCATTTTTCTTTTAGTTTGTTTCCCATGTTTTTCTTTTACTTTTTTGCATTTCTTGAATACTTTAAGTAATTACTTTCTGAGAATATTTTAACAATTATTTCTGTAACAAGGACGATTATATCCATAATTAGCATATAATGAAAAGAACATGAAAATAAAGTTTTACACTTTTTTAGATAATCCATGTTTTGTAGGAATAATATTTTTACAGGTAATTTACACCTTATACCAACAACATGGGGGGCAACACATAGTAGAATTTACTACCTTTAAAACACTAAGTATAACTCCTTATGATATCTATGTTTTACCATTTGAAAAGTATGGGCGGACGTATAGATCATCCGCATTTTTAAGAAGCTACGCTTCTTAAATAAGAAGTAAACATTTACATAGTTAACAAATAGTTAATTTAATTAGTTTTGATCTTTCTATTGCATATCATCTCAAAAAATTGTGTAAATGCACTGTAACAAAACTGTCTTGATATTAATATTATGTTTAAAAAGTACAAGCCAAATAATCACTGAAATACCCTAAAAATAAAATTAAAAATGTCTTTATAAGCTGCGAAGCAATTCTATGATTTCAAATCTCCGTCTTTATGTTCGTCAGTAACGTTATAGTGGCAAACCGATATTCTTGGTTTCTGTTCGGCTGAAATTTCATGTTCACGTTCTAATCATTATTTGAGCTGAAAGCTTAAATGTGGCGGTCAGACTGGTTTTAAGCAGATCTTTTTGACCCTTTTTTTCTTTTTTTACAACCAAATATTTAAATTTAAAGTAAAATGGATGAGAAAAAAAAACTGTACAAACTGTAAAGGGCTGTGTACATACTGGGCATAATTCTGTTTAGTTTTTAGAATACGTGGTATTTACTTCAAATAACTTTTGCTGGAAATATTGAGAATATCTCTTTTAACGCAAGGTAGGCACCCATAATACAAATAAAAAAAATTTTATTTTAAAAGTAACCTTTTTTAATGCTTGATAGATAAAGTTAAGAAAAGCTCCCCTTTGAGTTCTTAAAAGAAGGGAGCTTTTTTATTTGGTTTTTTGGAATTTATATTCCTAGAATCATTAGGTATAATGTTATAAAACATAAAAGATGCATCTCCATGATCTGTATATCTGATTTGTAAAGCTTTGCGTTTATTGATGTTGTTTTAAAAATATAAAAAGATGGAAGAAAGTTTAAGTGGTTCAATGGTAGACAAATAAGATCCTACCAAAATATATTTTTGTGATATTTTAAAGAGCACAAAGTTTTTGTATAAATAATAAATGATCAGAAATTTCTTTTTATCAAATACCAAAATATCACATAAAGGAAAAGAAAATATAGGAATAATCTTTTATTTTCCATTAGACCCCCCTCCCCACCCCTCATGCAATATTGCTTTTAAAGAAAAAAATCTAGCTTATTAAAATAATTTAGACCCAGCGGGGCTCAACACTGTAGTACATAGAGGGCTTGCTGGAACTTACCTAACCTTAAAGTGTATACAAAATATGTTTTTTTCTTCTAATATTTTAAAAATAATTGGGGGAAGTGTTATTTACTGGCGTAATATGGTGATATACCAAAATGTTTTATAAAACTCTCTTTATGGAGCCAAGATATATTATAAAATGCATTGAATGTCAGTTTAGTTTTTAAATAAAACTTAAAAAGGATACGAAAATATTTCAATAAGCTTTCCTTAAAATTGAGGGTTGATCGGTTCAGCTGTTTACGAGGTCTTAAAGGACACCCATAAATTAATGCAAACAATAAAAAAAACATTAAACTGTAGTCATAATATTGTTAGAATATTTAGGTATTTTTAAAAATACATTTATATAAAAGATTCCTTTTTAATAACACACAGTTCAAAATAGCATGTCATGGAACCTAGTAAAAGTGTCTGACTCTGATTATGACGTCAAAAAAATTAACCAATGAGAAGCTACTATAAATTTTACCATTGGTCAATTACAGTGTATACTGGCCTCTCATTGGCTAATTTTTTTTACGTCATAATCAGAGTCACACGCTTTTTCTAGGTTCCATGTCATGTCGATAATTTGTCAGTCTAGATCACTTTTATTAAACATTTAACGCTATATTGTCCACATAAATTATAAAAATGTTTACGTGTTTAATCAGAGAGAGAGGGGACAAAGGCTATTTGTTACTTTAGTCCCCAAAGTTTTATAATAACGTTTTCTTATTCGTTGGCTTAACAACTTTGTGGGCTTTTACTGAATTTTGATTGGTTGGTTTATTAAGTTGGGTGTTCAAACGTTTTACTAATTGTATTCTACATATGGGGTAATTTTGTGTGTCATCATTAGGAATGTACATCAATTTATCAGCCATTGTCTTATCTCTTTAGGTCCCTCACGTTTAATGCATCCAATTTTGACAGGTAAATATTGAGTGAATAAAGTCAATTTGCCTCCATAAAAGAATAATATGGGACTAGCTACAGAGCCAGCCAGGCTTAATTTATCATTTTCATTTCCCTCAAAGAGCCTATTGAGCAATAAATCCCCCCCTTCCTTATTTTTAAATTAAATGAAAATTATGGAGGATGAATATTTTCATTTCCCTCAAAGAGCCTATTGAGCAATAATCCCCCCCCTTATTTTAAAATTAAATTAAAATTATGGAGGATGTATTTTTTCATTTCCCTTAAAGAGCCTATTGAGCAATAAATCCCCCCCCCCCTTATTTTTAAATTAAATAAAAATTATGAAGGATGTATTTTTTCATTTCCCTCAAAGAACATATTGAGCAATAAATCCCCCCCTGCTTATTTTTAAATTAAATAAAAATTATGGAGGATGTAGTTTTTTTTGCCTCTGCCTAACACCTCTAGGGGTCCATGACCCTGTGGGGCCTATGCTTGCGGTGCCCTTTCCTTCGAAGCTACTCAGTACCCAAAATTACATAACATTTCTAAACACCTTCACTTACCAAAAAAAGGCAGGGGGGTTTTTGTTCGTCAAGGCACTTTGATGGAAATTCCTCATAATTTCTAGAACATTAGAACTAAAAAACGTAGAATTTTTTTATTCAAAGTAAGAACGCAAAAAAATATTTAAAGCTAACTTGATCTCCGACTTTTAAAAATCTTATGTCTTTTATTAAGTAACTAAAATAGCTTTCGAAAAATCAAAAAACAATACATACCATGATACCTTTCTTAAAATTAAAAAAAAACTAAGCCAAGCCATTTAAAGATTTTAAGTGACATACGAGGTGACTAAACAGGAAAATTGGTTGTAGTTTCAGAAACTTTAGATCCTTTATTTTTATCTTCAATGTTAAGCAGCGAAGCTACTCTATAATTTATATTGTCTGTCCGTTGGTCAATCCGCCAGCCACTTTGTCTGTTGGTCTAAAAAGACAATTTTAATTTTTAAAAAGGTTCGTGGATTATTTTATCAAGTTTAATGTATAATTTTATGACACTGCACTAAGGTTCATTTTCTGCAGATGTCCATTCCTAATTCTTGAGCTTCGCAACTTATGGATGTTGCCATCATGTATTGTGTGTAAAATCTAAAAATATAAATAAATTATCTTTGCTGTTCAATATTCATGAATGAAAAATAGTTTAGGCAAAGTCAAATAATATTTCCCCCTTTTTATAGGCGGAGCATCTCTATAAGTGTCACCTTCCCCTCACTGATTTACCTACCAACCGTTTATAGTCCCCATAACAAATGACATTATACAATACAAATAACCAATGATAGGCCGATACACACAATACACCAATGACAGGCCAGTATATATTTCAAATGACCAATGGTAGAACAGTATGACTAAATTTTTATTGGCACTATAAAAACTATTTTCTGCTTTTCTTGTCCTTTGTATGCAGAGTCTTATATATAAATAATTCTTAATAAAGCAGTGTAAAATTAACTATAAAGTCTAGGGTTGGGCATAGAATAAGGAGGAATAGAAGTGAAAACCCTAAATATTTCTGGGAAATTTGAAGGAATCTTTGACTTGCGCAGTAAAGACAATAATGCTAAAGTACTAATCACACTGACTAGTTGGACAAAATTAAAAAAGTTTAATTTGTATCAAAATCTAATAGATACTGTTAAATATTTGTTAAAAGCCCTTAAAATTAGTTTTATAATGTATTTTGTAAGATTTGTCCTTGAATGAGTTGCTATTATTTACTATGGATAGTAGGTACTCTTTAACCTTTTAACCCTTTAATCTTTGATAAGAAATTCTACACTGTAACACTCCTCATGTGAAGATAATTCCAGCATTAGATGCTTGGTCGTTTTAGATAAAGATGAAAAGTTACTTTTAATGTACACCTTGTTTTGCTAAGTATAATTGACCATGGGTCAGCTAAATGGGTACAACCCCTCCCCTCCCCTTCCCTACCTCAAGTTCATGTATGGATGTAGTTGCTAGTATGTATAATCAGCTGTTTGAAAACAGCATAGGAGCGAAACCTATCATTTAAATGCTGAGACCAATAATTTTGGTACATTTTTGAAAAGTAAGTTGCTTACTTAATTAAAATTTTTAAGGCTTTGCACATAAAATTCGATTTTAATCCATTGTGAATAGGGTAAAGAAAGCTGGACACTCGGCTACAAGGCTTTTAGTGAATTATTGCAAAAGGAATTTATTTTGAATATTTTTACAGAAATATTACTTAAATCATGTGATTTACTAACAGCCTTATAGCCGTTTTGGTCTTTCAAATGTTCCAATTTTAATTCAGGCTAGCCAGGCAGAATCTTCTACCTGGATTCTATTCTATACTTTATCTTCTTTGGGGTTGGGCCGGATATCCAGCCATTTTCAATATCCGGCCGGATACCAGATATTGAAACTATCCAGATACAGGATATCCAGCTGATTTCTAATGCCAGATATCCAGAAATCGAACGTTGGCCAAATATCCTGCCGGATATCCGGTATTTGGCAAAAAAAAGTATCCGGCCCAACCCTACTAGAAACATGCAACTATCGGACCTAGTTAATTACAGATTTGTTGCGCTAATTATGATTGCAAAGTAAACTATCAAGGATGACCAATGATAATGTACATAATTATTTTAAGTAAATTTACGGATGTACGGACAGCCTTTAGTTATAGAGCCGCTGCACTCGTAATAGCATTGCGGAACAAATTATAAAGGTTTACCATTTTATAACAATATAAGTCTTTTCAATAGATAAATCTAGAAAACTGACATGATTACAAAAAAAATATTTAATCATATCACTTATAGGGAAGTAAAAGGCCATGAAAGTAAAAATTATCTAATTAATTTGGGGACAAAAAATTAATAGGAAGATTCTTAGCCTGAAAAAAAAATATTTGTTATTTAAACTGTAAGGAATGTTGTAAAGACAAAATGGCTATGTTCCTATTTTAAGAACATTTGTATGTCCCCCGCCCTAGCCTCTAGTACATAAGTTAGTGAGATCTTAACGGACAGACAAAAAATCCCTTTTGGAAAAACTAGTGTATTTCATTTCTATCCCTTATCCATTGCAAACAACATATAATCCTTTTCAATAGGCACAATAAATTCCTTTATAGAAATGCCGCATCATTTCTAAAATATAACAAGGAACATAATTACCAAGCAAAGTGAAGCTCAAATTTAAGATTTGCTTTTAGGGATTCTATTAATTCTATCTATTCCTTTCTCTATCTATCTATCTACATCTCTCTATATCTATCTATCTATTTTACGCTTTTTTCTCCTTGTTCTTTTTCTTTCTATTATATCATCTCATATTTATTTTAATTTAGTTGATATAAAAATTAAATAAATATTAATATATGTTAATAATCAACAACAAAAAATTTCAAAAAAAAAACATTTAAAATATTAATTCATATTTTTTTCAGAGAATGGATGAAAGCAATAAATTCAACGGTAAGTTAATTATTTAAAATTTTCGGGAGCATAGCTACTCTTGTAGGAAGGTGCCTAAGGAAAAACGTCCAAATTGTCAAAAGAGAAGCTACTCTAAAATTCCCAATCTTGGTTGATATTCAAGATAGAAGGCTGTATTTTTTGTGAAGATTCTCCATACCAATAAGCATTTTAATAGTTGATTTTTATTTATGATTTCGGCACATCTGCCCTTTGAATTACGTTGTCCGTATTTCTATATATCATCTATAATATAAAGTAGTACGATGTCTGTCTGTCTGTCTGTCTGTCTGTCTTTCTGTCTGTCTGAAGCTTAAGATCTCGGTAACTATTGAACCGATTGGATTCTACTCTTCAGGGAATATACCTACTAGTCCTGTGGTGGTATTAGGCTATTTTCTTAGGGGGTGGGACACCCCAAACCCCTCTCCTCCTCAAAAAATCCTCCTCAATTAAAAAAAAATTAGGCAATTAATTTAATGTGGTGGTTACAGCACCAGAGGTACTTAATTATTTTTTTTTCAAATTACCTCTCGGGACAAAGCCCCTAGAGGCTAGGGGCGAATCCGCTAGTATTTTAATACTTCACTACTGAATCTTGTTTATCTTTTGTCCATTTGTGTACTTTAGACTTTAGAAATGTGTTTGATGATAAAAATATATAAAACATTTTATGTACTTTTATAAAACTTCTTATCTATAAGTTTTAAAATTTTTAAGTTATTTTTTTCTCTTTTCATGTTTTATCCCTCAACCAAAAATGTAAAGTTTTGAAAGAAACCTTTTCTGTGCATCTTCAATAATCAGATTAGCCAAGAAAAATAGAGGAAAAAAAGACAGAATTTTAAGTGAAAAAAGAGAAGGACAGAAAATGAAAATTATAGAAATTGTAGAAAAACAAACAAAAAAATAAGAAGAAAAATTCTAATTGTGGAAAAAAGAGAGAGATAAAATTAGCAGGGGCGTCCAAGCTTTTTATTTTGGGGGGGGGTAAAATTTTTCTAAGGGGGGGGTAATTCGTTTTTTGGGGGGGTAAAATGGCGCGCGAAACGCGCCGCAAATTTTTTTTACCCCCCCCCCCAAAATTTTTACCCCGGGGGTAAAATTTGCTTGGGGGGGGGGGGGTTATTACCCCCCCTGAAATCTGTTGGCAGGGGTAAAATTTGTTTACCACCCCCAAAATTTACCCCCGGGGTAAAATTTTTGGGGGGGGTAATTTAAATTTTATAAAAAAAATGCGCGCGGAACGCGCAAAAATTTTTTTAAAAAAAGATTTTTGATTTTGGGGGGGGTATTTACCCCCCCAAAATTGCTTGGGGGGGTAAATACCCCCTCCTAAATGGTTCCCCCAAGGTAGGGTAAATTTTAAATGGGGGGGGGTAATCGCCCCATTACCCCCCCCTTGGACGCCTATGAAAATTAGGCTTGGTACCTGATTTAAGAATATTTTATGTATTCTATTGTTTAGTTTTCAAATTTTCATGCTTTAGTTTCTAAAACAATTGTTTTTCTTTTACATTTTTAAGCACGTAGATTATATACTATTTTAATTATTCAATGTATGTAAGAATTTATAAGCAGCATTTTAAAAAAAAATAAGGGTCAAATGTTCAGCTAATGTTCAGAAAAACAGCTAATTCCAATTCTTGTCAGCAATTTTAAATATCTGAACCATAAATTCAATTTGTTGATTTATTTTGCTTGTTGGTTTTCCCTTAAATTTGATATTCATGTAATATAAAGTTTTCCCAATATTTTCAAACTTTAATTCAATTAATTAAAATTGATGCTCGCAAATTTTGGCATATTTTCCAGGGATCTAAAGGGATAAGACAATGACTGATAGATTCATGTAAATTTCCAATGATGATACACAAAATTAACTCTTCTGTAGATTGCATTTAGTGGTTGGAACGTGTTGACACTCAACTAAATTAACCAACCAATCAAAGTTCAATAAAAGTCCCTAAGGTTGTTAAGCCAATGAATGAGAAAACATTATTATAAGACATTATCTCAGCTATCGTATTTTTTAATAGAATTATACAAAATAATATACGATAAGAAAAATAAAGGCGTGACAAACGTCGGAGTGAAAAACTCTGGAGTTTCTAAAATATAAGTTAATGGTTAGGTTAAGATATTGATAAACAAATAAGAAAAAAGCCTACAATGTGGTTTTAAAAAGGTTAGGTTAGCTTAAGTGTTAACTCCGACGTTTGTTCTAGGATTCTTAATAAATCATTGAATTTCTTACCGTTTGCGAGAATTTATTGGACATTCATATTACAGAATTAGTATATACAACCAGCAACTTTTGTATGTGGTATACTTGTCTTCTGTTAATTTGAAAATCTAAACTCCACTTTATAAGTCAATTAATGTTTTTAATTTTAAAACTGCATACCACCAGTCCCTTCCACGTAACCCAACCTCCCCCCCCCCCCTTCGTGGCCGAAGGAAAAAAACGCCTGAACAAAAATAAATATAATTCTTATCATAACGCCAACCATAATATTTTCTTTAAGAGTAATTTTTTCAAAGAAATCAAATTATTTTCCATTAACATATCTCTTTATTCCTTCGCTTGTGCACAATTAATACGAAAGGAAATACCAGTTAGTGCATTTTTTTTCATAATTGCACATTTTTAAAAACTTTTAAACATGAACAATGATTCTGAAAAACGGATGGTAAAAATTTGCCCTTCAGTAAGGACAAGGGTAATTATTAATTATGTCTGTAAAGTAATTATTAATCGCATTGTATTTTAGACAGTTTTCGCGAATATCAACACACAAAAAAGTTATTATGAGATTTGAACCAGTTGTGTTAGCTCTAATTATGATACACAAAATTACCCCTTTCTTTAGGTTACAAATAGTGACTGAAACTTTTGGAAACTCCACTTAATTAACCAATTATAAAGTTGTAAAGCCAACAAATAAGAAAACGTTAATATAAAACTTTGGGGTCTAGTATAATAAACATCCTAATGTCCCCTCCCTCCCTGGAAATCATTAATTATTTACGAAAAATGAAGCAAACTAATAATTATCAGGAATCTATAGGGATAAGACAATGGCCGATAAATTGATGTATATCCCCAATGATAGATTAAAATTGATGGTTGAAACATTTGAACACTATACTTTATGAATAAATCAGAATTCACCAACGAATAAGAAGACGTTATTATAAAACTTTGGGGACTATTGTAATAAACAACCCCTTGTACCCTCTTTCTCTCTTTCTCTCTGAATAGTTATACATATCATATCATTAAACATGCTTCTAAAGTCAAAAGAACACAAATTAAAATTAAATCAACATTAAATGAATATAATCGAAATTAGTCCAAAAAGTTAGAAATATGCATCTAAAATCAACACCCCTCTTACCAAAGGGTTCTATTAATTCAATAAGTGTTTGCAAGCTCACTTATGTTACATTTAAGTCTACTGGGTTTGTTCCTAAAAAAACAGAAGAAGATAGAACTAAAATAAATTATTTTTCAGCTTCCACCACCGCCCCCTCCCCCATTACCACCTCCTCTCCCCTCACCCCACAAGGACAACAATTTACATAACTCAAATGGTAAGTAGCAGTTGATATAAATAGATAGATAGACCTAAAGTTCACATGTGTGTTTGTGTATAATACCGACAAAAAGAGAGACACATAAAAAGACAAACTTACTGTCAGGTAAAAATTAGATTGATAAGAGACATGCATATATTTAAATGTAAATAAACAGGCAGGTAAAAATAAAGACAAAATGAAAAAAAAAGATAGACAGACTGATAAACAAAAAGACATACCCACTGATAAACTGATTGATAAGTAAATGAATAAATAGCTAGACAGATAGCAAGCACATTGAATGATTTTTGAATGGGTATAACCACCTCCTAACCTTTGAAAAAAATGTCAAATTCACTAAAAACGCCCTTGAATGATAACCATATAGATTTGTAGACATTCACACCAACAGACAGATTTATTAATTATAAGATAAATATATTTTATAATATTTAGGTATCATAATAACCGAGAAACCGCCAATTCCTGTAAAACACGTTTCAGGAAAAATATAAATAATAAAAAATATCTAAATATCTAAAAAAATAAGGTACCTTAGTATTCATTTTTATGTATGTATAAATAAGTTGGTCTTGACATACAAAAGACGTTAAGATATCCCTGCCCCTACTCGGTAAAGTGCTTGCAATACAAAAAAGCTTAGGGAATGTCCAGGCCTGTAAAGAGGCCCAGGTCGTTCCTAAACATATATGGGACTTTTTTTAGCTAATGGAATAGGTGTGCAATCAAAGAGTTTGGTATTTATAATGTTAAAATTAATTTTATATTGTTACTAAAAAAATCAGGAAACATCCAACAAGGACGAATAATTATTCCACCCGGCAGCCTACCAAATCAACAATTCCAAGGTTCTATCACATATCCGCCTGTTGAAATTATTTGATAAGATGCCTTCCCTTAAATTGACTGTGTAGCATAATATCCCTCCATCTCATTTTTTTATAAATTGAAAATAAGGTAGGAGGGGGTAGTTTTTCTTATGCCTAACCCCTACGTGAAGTGTACTAACCCATTCTCACATATGCGACCCCTTAAATAGTGGATGTAAATATTCTTTTTTTTCTCCCAGAGGTAGTCATTTTTTCCCCGGTATCATTTGTTTCCCTACGCATGGGAAAAAACGTGAGAAAAAATATGTTTTAGTATAAAAATATTTTCTTAAGGTTTCAAACCTTTTCCAATCGATAGATCTTCCCGACTTTGAAAAAACTGTCAGACCGATTTTTGAAATTCAATCTGTGAAAAAAGATATTCCAGTTTGAATTTTTTGTTTTGAAAATATTATTTTACATGTATTTTTTGTTTTAAATTTTAAAGTTTACCTCGGGGAAAAAATGACTACCTCGGGGAAAAAAATGAAAATTAAAAACCAAAATTAAACCACATTTTAGCAAATTAAAAATGAGTTTTAAATGATAATGATATTCCTATCAAGAGGTGGATTCTTAAAAAAAAATTTGCCCCACTAATCGCTTAGTGGGGCAAAATTGTTTTCGTGAAAAATCCACCAAAATCACATTAAAAATCTACAAAAATTAAACAAAATCATAGAAGGGTTATGAACATAAGATTTTATTTAATTTTTGAAGATTTTTTATGTGATTTTGGAGGATTTTTCACGAAAACAATTTTGCCCCACTAAGCGATTAGTGGGGCAATTTTTTTTTAAGAATCCACCTCAGTTTTTTGTTTAGGAATGAATATATTCCTAAACAAAAAACTGGATAGGAATACCCCATTTATCCTAACCTACCATGTCCTAAAGTAATAGACAAACAATCGAAAAACTACTCCATCAATCACCCTTCCCATATTTTTTTAGTTTATTTATAAAGTGGGTGGTTCTTTTTCCGAGGACCTCGTTCTGACCCTCAATTGGGTTTTTGAAAATCAACACATCCAAGTCACTACAAAAGAGCAGAAAGCAATTTGCTAGCAGACTTAACAGGTCCTTAACAGGGGGTTTTAGGTAGTTGCCTGGTTATACATCTATACAATAAATTTATTAAGCAGATATGTAATAACATATTTGCAAAACAGGTAGCATAGCAACTCAACAAAACTTCCCTCACATAGCACAATCAATCAGTAACAGCCAACACGACCAACACATCTCTTTCAGGTATAGTAATCATATAATATTCATTTGTTAGCTTAACAATTTTGGGAATTTTATTGAATGTAATTGGTTGTTTAATTAGTTTAGTGTCGAAACGTTTCAACCACTAATTATAATCTACAGAAGGGGTAATTTTGTGCATCTTCATTGGGGAAATAAATCAATTGATCGGCCATTGGCTTAACTTTTTAGATCCTTGGTTCTGGTTCTTTCAAATTTATAGGGGGTGGGTGGAAGGGATAGAAAATATTTTGTCCTTTTCATTGGAAAGGTCTGATAGAAAAATTTAGACATGTTAGCATACTGAATTCAAGCAATTCATATAAAACTAGCGGCCACTTTCCTAGAGGCCCTTAGGGGCACTTGAGGAGGGGGAAGTCGAATTTGATAACCTAATTTCTTAATTTAGATTTTAAAAGAAAAAGTAAAAAAAATATTTGGGGAGGGCCAATTTTTTTTCTAGGGGCGATTTCTCTTGGGAGGGTGGTGGTACCCTTCCCCAAAATAGTTATAATTCTTGCCGGGACCTATTAGAAGCTACCCTGTTAAGGAGAACCCGATCGGTTTAGCAGTTAGCGAGATCCTTCGCTACAAACAAACAGACACAAACACATCATTTTACTTTATTATAAGGATTATTATAGAAATTTAAATAATATTCTAATATTTATTAATATAATACGCGTTGTTCCTCTATAATTGTTGCTAACGCTTATTATCAAACTTGTTTCAATATTTGAAATTTTATTAATTGTTTCATAAAATCGTGAACTTTCTTTTACTTTGTCTGCCCTGTTCTACTATTCAACTACTGAAAAATCAAGTATAGCATCGAATTAAAGACAATTTTCTACGAATATAAATCCGTGGAAAGCTGTCTATAATAACTATTTTCTTGTTTTGACTTTTATTTATTTTAGAAGAAGGCGGAGTTTATCAGATTCTATGATTGATCAAAACCAAATAATATCCAGTAATAACTATAGTGGAGGTAGGTTTATATTTCTAGATATTTAATCACACTGGCTATCTTTCTGGATATCCTGCTTGCTTGCTAGTTATCTTTGAATATATGTAAATTTCATGATAGATCAAAACCAGTTGACGATGTTGATTTCTATTTTGAGGGTTGTCTTAACCTCTCCTAAATAGTTTTAAACATACCCTGGAGGTTCAAGTCAGTTCAGCTACACACACACACACACTGATACACATCTTTTTACTTTTAATGATGATATTACAAATATATCAAACAAAACATCTTTATCTATTGCACATTCATATATATAAGGAGCACATGAGTAGGAAGAGAGGGGACATTTTACCGTTTATTACACTATTCCCCAAAGGTTTATAATAACGTTTTCTTATTCGTTGGCTCAACGACCTTGGAGACTTTTTTTGAATTTTGATTGGTTGGTTCATTAAGTTGAGTGTCCAAGCGTATTATTATCGGAAACGTACATCAATTTATAGGCCATTGTCCCTTCAGATCTCTGACACATGAATCATGATTTACTAAAAAAAATTCAGGAGAAGAGATGATGTACCTGGCGGCCAGTGCGACCTGCTGGGGCTCTGGCGAGGGATGGGTCAACCACTACACACACTGTTCCACCTGCGCCATGATTGATAACTCCGGGCTACTCCCAGCCTTTGGACATCAACAAGGTCAGATTTGAAACTTTTTACAGTGCCTATAAAAAAGTGACGTCATACTGGCCTACTATTGGTCAATTAAAATGTATATTGGCCTGCAATTGGTAATTTAGTCTGTTTATTAGTCCATCTTTGGTCAATTAAAATGTATACTAGCCGGCTATTAGTAATTTAGTTTGTGTATTGCCCTTTCATTGGTCCTTTGTATTGTATGACGTCATTTTTATAGGCACTATAATAAGCTTCTTAAAATTTAAATACAGGCTTCTCTGGAAAGATTTGTTTAATCTGTAAACCTGATTCAGTGATCTTAAAAAAGTTGGTTGTCTCAAAATCTGAATATTGACTGATTTGATTATGCTTTCATGGAAGCTTTTTGATTGTCCTTAAACGCTTGTTTTATGTGTTTATGCAAATCTCATTACCGACTGAACAGGCCTAAAATAACCCGCTATGCTTGACTTACGGCAAGTTTTAGTCTATTTACGTGTTACAACCGCCTTTGAAGGTATGGTACCGTGGGAAAAAATACCCCCTCTCACTAAACATTCTTATGAGTAAAGTTAAATGTTAATGGTAGTTATCACTGTATTGGCCCCTTTGTATATCTATAATACAAAGTAGCTTGATGTCTGTCCGTCCGTCTGTCTGTCCATCCCTTAAGATCTCGGTAACCACTGAATCGATTGGATTTTACTCTTCGGGGAATATACTTACTGGTCCTGTGACGGTTTTAGTCTATTTCCTTTGGGGCTTGGTCACCCACAACCACCCCAAAAACAAAAAATCCCCCCCCCCCCCTATTCTTTTAGGTAGTTAATTTAAAATAGTTAGTTGAAGTACCAGAGGTACTTAATTTTTTTATTATCTCTTGGGGCAAAGCCGCTAGTTACTTTTAAAAGTACACCTCCGCTGAAAATATAGAATGTATACATAAAATAATTTCACATAGATGACTAGTTTTCATGCAACAGTATGCTACTTTGCCAAAGTGTTTGAACAATATTACAAAAATAAAGAATTAAATTTATTACAAAAGGTATAGAGAAAAATTATCCATTTATGGGCACTGTATTCAAATAAACTAAAAATAGCCTAAAACCATCTCAAGAAATAAATTAAAAATGAAATAGCCTAAAACCATCACGGGATCTATATGGAGCTTACCTTAAAAAAAAAAGAACCCAATCAGTACTGTGGTCATTGAGATCTTAAGCTTTAGACAAAAAAAACCTTACTACTTTAAATGGTAGGATATATGAATTTTGTATTTGTGTCTCTTTGTCTGTACCAAAATTTATTTCTCCTTTGCAGGGAAGCTTTTCATATATTGTGGGTTTGTTTATATCTTTATAGCCCAATGCAACATCCACCTCTATACAAAATGTCTACTAGAAATGTTACAACTCTCCCAAATAAATCAAAGGACCATCATAAAAGATACCCTGTTCAGTATAATCTTAGAATTTTACTACATAATAGTTATTTCTTTCATCGTATTATAAACGGCTTTCCGCGGATATAGAAAGTACAATTATAAGATTAAAACCAGTTTTTTAGCCCCGAGATGCCGAAGGCACGGGCTAAAAAAACTGGTTTTAATCTTATGATTGTACATTTCTATATTCCGTAGAAAACTGGATATAATACGATGCTAGACATAGTTTTTTCGTATTCATGAGAACCGGTTCCTATCCACCGGATTCGAATGACTACGAGAAAAATGTTTAACTTTATGTATAGACATCGAACTTCTTTACTTTATTATATTACTTGCAACTGCGTCCCAAGCATATAGGGGAACTGTCTTAAAATGGGCAAGAAGGTGGCCGAAAAATAAACCTAAAACAAATTATGCTTAAATTCCAAAATAAAATATCTTTAAACATCCGAGGACATATGTGAAGCTTCCCTAAAAAGGAGAACTGAAGTATTACATAAGTTATTCAAATCTTCAGCTTGAGACAAAAAAAACCTTACCACTTTGTGTAATTGGATTGGGTTTAAGTGGAACATATCTCAGTGTGGAAAATATTACTACTTTGTATGAACTTTTACTTGTAATATACCCCCATGGGAAAACGCCCAGTGTTAATAACACAATATTTTCAGATTGATACACAAACAATTTACTAATATATTTTATAAAAATAATTAGTCTCATTTTTAAGGAAGTTTCATATTGATCCAGGGTAAGATAAGTAAAACATTCCCACCTCTTCCAATCAGCGAGGATTTTCTACGATTCACTTCCTCTGACCGTCCGTCAGTCTGTGATGCTGTGGTGTAATGGTGATTTTCTCGGCTGTTACTTGAGATATACTGCTAATTTTTTGTGAAGATCCTCTCTATATGATTCTATTTCTCTTTTTTATTATTATTGCTCTATAACTCACTTTGACTGTTTTTCCATAAAAAGAATAACCTTTAAGGAGGCGAGGGCATACTAAAATCTAAATACAATAAAACTTGTATCTAAAAGGGTAAGACGTTATTGTAACCAACTATATTTTAACACAACCATCAAAAACTTGCTCAAATTGGTTTTGTTTGTTTTCTGTTGGGTGTAGCAAAAGTTTTTTGGGTGATAAAATGGAAACTGCAAATTAGCTACCAAAGAAGATAAAGTATAGAATAGAATCCAGGTAGAAGATTCTGCCTGGCTAGCCTGAAGTAAAATTGGAACTTTTGAAAGGCCAAAACGGCTATAAGGCTGTGAGTAAATAACATGATTTCAGTAATTATTCAGAAAAAATATTCAAGGAAGGGGCTGTACCCATATAACTGACCCTTGAAAATTACAAATGTGGTCAATCGTACTTACCAAAATAAAAACACGATAATGTTGTGACTTTTCATCATTGTCTAAAATGACCAAGCAGCTCTTGCTGTCTTCACTTCAATAAGAGGTGTGTACCAGAGGCGAAAGTCTCAGTCAGATATCTATTATTAAGGGTTATTAAGTACCTTCTAATTTCAGAGAATTATTCTAAATTATTTTAAAGTCAAGTGTGTTATACTACAATACATAATTTTATATCATGATTTTGATACAAATTAAATTTTTCTATTTTGTCCAACTAGTCATTGTGATATGTACTTTAGCCTTATTGTCTTTACTGCGCAAGTCAAGGATTCCTTCTAATTTCCCAGAAATTTTTTGGGTTTTCACTTCTATTCCTCCTTATTCTATGTTAGCTACATACAGTCAAATCCTAGTACGTTAACTGCTGAACCAATCGAGTTCCTTGCTTGGTTTTCGGCAATTTAGTTTTTTACATATCTAAGTTTGGTTTTAGGCTATTTTCCTACATTCCTTACTACTTTGAATACAGAGTTCCTAGATGCTAGGAGCGCAGCCACTAGTTAAGTAAAAAGTAGGGATCTACTGCAGTTCACGGTAAAATATTGCTGGTAACGAATATTGCCAAAAATCTATGAATTTTAAAGGCTGCTAGCTGCCAAACGGCTGAACGTACAGATCATGCCCGCACACTGTTTTAAGCAGCATAAGAAGGCCTACAAATAATCTGGATAGCCATAAGTCAATAATGCATAATTATCTCGCAGTGCAGAGAAATGCGCGAAAAAGGCCTATTTTACGCGTTTTTTCTTCAGTGAAGCTTTCCCTGTGCATCATTGGATCTTGGCTATTCCAGATTATTTGTAGGCCTTCTTATACCGCTTAAAATGGTGTGTGGGTATGATCTGTACGTTCAGCCGTTTGGCAGCTAGCAGCCTTTAAAATTCATAGATTTTTGGCAATATTCGTTACCAGCAATATTTTACCGTGAACTGCAGTAGATCCAAAAGTAGAAAGTTAATTGAAAAAAAAATTGCCAATAATTTTAAAACTATTCTAGAGTTCAAAACTTGTTTTTAAAATGGAAATTTGTCTTTTCAATTAATTTTCCAAACAGGTTTAAATTAGGGGTTTTCGCGGCAAACCTATAACTACTTGTTGAGCTTTAGCTTAAAATACTGCTAACGGCCTAATGAATCCCTGCAAAAACCTACAGATCTTGGCTGTTGTTTAATTCTTCCAAAACTTCCTGAAATATTTAGTTAACAATCCCTTTATCCTTAAGAACAAAATAAACTATGGTAAACTTTTCTTTTTTTCCTTGTTACAATAGATGCTTTTAAGCAACCTATTGTGGGTCAAATTAATGTTTATATTTACAATAGGCAAGTTTTAAACTTTTTGATAAATTATTTGTAATCTTTAAAATTGCTAATCATATTTCAGAAAAGAATGCGCCTCCCTCCATTGTATTCTTTGTATTTATAAAAAAATTATTAATCCTATTCGTAATTCTAAAAGAATGAGAAAATAAATGTAATAACCTGGCCCATGACTTGGGGATCTTTTTCGTCTGCTAGTAAAATGGTTTCTGCTCTTTTGTATCGACTTGGCTGTATTAATATTTTAGACACTATTGGCTGAAATTCAAAGACCCAATTGAAAATCGGCACAGGGTCCACTGGGTGAGGCCTTACAGCTTTTTTAACCTTTTCTTCCTCTATTATTTTATTTTAATTATGAGAATGAAGGTTATTTTAAGACCTCTTAACTTCCTATTTAAGTTCTTTATCCACTAAATTCAATATAAATTTTGAAATTATATTATTTATGGTCCAATATACTGTTAATACCTAACATATCGTGTAATATGTAATCTGTTTTAACAGAAAAAAAAACATTAAGATTTATACAAAAATAGTTAAATTGTTAAGATATATCATAGCTACTGTTTACATCTTTACTCTATAAAAACCAAATATAAGATGAGAGGAGGTGGTCAAACTGGGTGTGTAACAAGAAAGATAAAGAGAACGATATAATTTGTACATTTTGAAAAATACAGATTTTTTTAAAATTCTACTTTATGATCAATCATTGACCATAGTCTTGTGTTCTTTTTATTAATTCTACAATAAAAGCTTATAAGTTTAACAAGACAATTATTTCAGGTTATGATGACGAGCCAGACTGTGAGGTGGGAGATACTGATGTTGGTGCAGATTTTGGAGACTTTGGATTCTAAACTATACAAATAACAAGTTATAGAGTAGCTGTGCTATTTAATGTGGATATTAGTTTCAAACCTTTAAATTTAAATTTGTAGAAAATAGACTTACTTATGGAAGAAATAACGGGTATAGTCCCTTTCGTGGCAACGCCCCTTAAGGGGCGATTCGTAGTATTTTTAAAATGTCGTTTAACAGGTTAATTTAGGTAAGGTTGGGTTATATTTGGTTAGGTGATTGACCTGCAGGGTAATAGCCCCCCACAGGGGCTAGAAATAGGAATAAATCTACTGTGAAAATAAGAAAAATCGCCCCTTAAGAGGCGTTGCCACGAAAGAGACTCTACCCCAAATAACTTGCTCCTTCATAAAAGCTTTTTTTAAAAGGGTACCAATGAAAAGAAAAAAATTAAACGGTCTAAAAAGTAACCTTGTATATAACCTTGCGGGGCTCTTTATTTCTCTTACTAAAGTTACCCAGGAACTTCACAAAAAAATACTAGAAAATCTGCAAATAAAAGATATCAGTGATTTTTTGTCATTTATATGAAGTGAAAGGATTATGCCAGGAATAAGGTATAACCAACAAGCGAAATAAATCTAAAATAATATTTGGGGGGCAGATGTAAAGGTCGTCAATTTTATTATGTTGACCCCCAACGACAGCTAAAATAACATAGATATAGGTTTCGTGATTTTTTCCCGAATTAATTTCGTTGTTGGCATGAGCTGGCGTAAAGTATTTAAAAACATTAGTATACACTACAAAATTGTATCTATTTCTAAAATTCGTAATCTATTTCAAATGTTCAAAACACAAAGAATTTACCATAAAATATGTAAAAAAAAATTACCTGTTCAAAAATGATTTAAAAATTTTAACTTTAGAATCAAGAGACCTTTCCTATTGTAAAAAAGATAATTATACAATAAAAAGTAATAAAAAGATACATTATATATATATGTATATATAATAAAAATACACCAAAAGACCTTTTAAATGTAAATAAATTAAATGTGTGAAATCTGATTTTGAATACATCTAAAACTTTTTCAAGAATTAAAAAGTTTAATTTAAAGTTAAAAGAATACACCATTTGATACTTATTTGACATATGTCTCACAGAGTTTCTTAGAAAATTAAATTATTTCTTTATTTAATTCTTTTATTTCCTAAGAAATTATTGATCGACAGAGCTTAAAATAAATAAATTCTTTAGAAGAAACTTTTTTTCTTTACAATAAAAATTAAGTAAACTTAAATCAATCAAATAATTTTACTTTAAAAACAATATCTTTTTTAGAATTTTAACTATGCATTGATTATGAAATATTTATTAATATAAATTTATTAAAATTTATTTATTTATTATATAATTATGTACTGTGTACATTTAATTATTTTTTAAAAAAATGAGAATTAAATGCATAGGTAGCGCAGCAATAACGGGCTAAGCATATTTCTAATCAATAATGAATTAATATTTATTTATTGCATAGTTTTATGGACAGCTTTCTGCGTGTAGTAAAATAAATAATTCTGATTTTAATTCCAGTTTTGATAGTCTCAAAGGGGCCCAAAGCCAGTGGTAACAAAACTGTTATTAATATTATGATTTTTATTTTATTATTCGTAGAAAATTGTCTACAAACATTACGATAAAAGTAGTTAAATATCTTAAGTAAGAAAAACTAAGATTTATTTGATAAATTTGACAGGTAATGTCAATAAAAGGCCGAACAAACCCAAGCTGCGAAACTAGATTATATTTTCCGGTATGTCTTCGAAACCGATTAATATCCGGTGGATTAGAACAGGTTCTCAGCCATACTAAAAAATCATGTATAGCATCGAATTACAGGCAACTTTCCACGAATGTTAAAATAAAACATTATAATTATTACCAGTTTTGGTAGCCCGGTCCTTCGGCCCCTCGGGGCTAACAAAATGGGTTTTAATCTTATAATTTCTTATTCTAATATCCGCGGAAACCTGTCTATAATACGATGCGATAAATCACTAATATATGCATGTCAATATTGTTTTAGTTAATGTAAATAAAAATAAATTTACTTAGATTTTAAAATTTGTATTTAACAAGAATGACATCATCCATAAAAGCTAAGCTACATATCAGACAGTAGGGTTTGTAAAATCAGACTTTTAGAGTGTCAGTAATAATTTATAAGTGTAAACAAAATTGTATACAAATTTGTTACAAAACTACGTAAAGACGACATACTGTGGACATATTATTTGAATCAAATGATTTTAGATTCTTTGTTTATCTAATTAAGGTTGGTTAACTTTTTCCATGTAGTATTATGCTAGCGCTAGGCGGGTGTAAAGGGGTGTCAACACCCCACTTTATACAATTCGGCAGTCCTGCCTTAGCCTCTTTTACCACTCCCTAAAAGGTTTATAACATGGAGCAAAACCAAAGCATGCAAGCCACAATATTTTATAAACTAAATATATGGCAGAAAATAATAATCTAGTAAATTGATAAGATAACTTCATAATTGAGTAAACATATGAATTGATATCTATTTGTAAAAAAGAATTATAGACGTTCTACAATAATATTAAACAAGGTCAATCAAATTCAAATTTAACACAGAAAACAAAACTGTATTTTAAACAAAATGGTTGAAAACAGAGTCGTGCAGAAAGTAGGGTAAGGGGGTGTCCCATAATCTCCACCCCCCTACATCTCTCTACACTTTCTTCTTAAAGGACTACACCCCCTATATACACCCAGGGGTGTCATGGGGAAAAGCAACTACCCCCTTACATTTTCTTGAGGTGGCATATCTTCCTGTAAATTTAAAATGAATACAATAACATGTGATTATAAACATTGTAAATAATTCAATTTAGAAATAACAAAAACATTATTTTTAATTATTTTGGTATTTCTTTTTTTTTCTCATCTAGAACTTTCTTGGGACTTTAGCCACCGGTGGGGGAGTGATGCGTTGGCCCAAAACACAAGTCTTCCAGATAAAGGCCGTGCAATCAAAGTATGTTTGGTGATACTTATACTGTTTGTGGTGTGTGAACAGAAGAAAGATATTTTACTCCCCTTGGTTGTTAGCCCTGACGTGTGTCATAGACAGTAAGGGTGGAAGGGATAAATGTTATATTAGCCCACTACAGGTTAAATTAGAGAAACATTTAATATGGTGTCACAGTGCCTTCGAAGGTGCTTTGACTTTAGTGTCAGAACCTAAATTGGGACATTTACATTAACTTCATTTCACTTTTCAATAAAATCTAAAATGCAGCGGTTTTTGAGAAAATTAGATTTAAAAAAGTTCAATTTTCACCCACTAGGAGTTACCGCATAATCATGACAAGAAAATCAAAGATTATTTATTTAAAATTTTGAACAACTTTGCTTTTATAAAGTAAGTCATAAAACCTCTCTATATATGATTTATTTAAGGCTGAATTTCCGTGACCTTAGCAAAGCAGTTGATAAAAATGGCCATTAATTAACTCACTTCAGGAGTGGTTTTATGAAGAACTTTATAATAGCAAAGTTGTTTAAAATTTTAAATAAATAATCTTTGCTTTTCTTGTCATGATTATGCGGTAACTCCTAGTGGGTGAAAATTGAACTTGAAATTTTCAAATTTAATTTTCTCAAAAACCGCTGATGAGATCAAATTATTAATAGCCTAAGGCACACACAAATGAATTCACTGTAAAAGAACCAAAAAAGAAATGGAGAATTGGAAAGCTTTAATTTTAACAAATCAAGTAAAACAAAGAGGTTATAAATAAAATACATTTGGTGCTTCATGTTTTAAAACCGAGTAAAAAACTAAATTTAGTTACAAAAATAGTGTGACAAAACACAAAACATTTAAATAGAAATTATAAATTTTAAATGAAACTTGAAATTAAAGTCATGAAATATCAATACTTATGAAGTTAAAATTTGAAGGGGGACAAAGTGTCTCAAAATTCAGCCATGTGACGTCATAAAATGAGGGATTATCAATCTTTTTTTAGGGGTTTTCTTTCCCACTTCTCCCTTCATCTCCCTCATTTTTATGACGTAACATGGCTTATTTTAGAGACACTTTGTCCCTCTTCCTCAATTTCCTCAAATTTTGTTCGTAAAAAATCTTTTTTATCTGTGTATTAATTTTTAATAATTTCTGGCTAAAATTATTGCAAAATTTTGTAGGAAAGCAATTCTATAAGATTTGCTGTTTGTAGTGCTTTTTGGGAAATGAAAGTATTTAAAGCCTGGCCATTAAAGTAAAACAATAAAGGGGATAGGGGTTAAATAGCTGTATGTCCCCACCCCGTAGACCCTGTGCTGACTTTCAATTGGGTCCTTGAATGGTAGCCAATAGCGTCAGAAATATCAAAACTGCCAATTCGGTGCAAAAGAGCAGAAAGCAATTTGCTAGCAGACGAAAAAGATCCCTAACCCAGGATCTATATATCTATTTATTGCCTAGCTTACAAAATTTTGTTAAAACAAGGAAGAATTAAATCAGTTTAGCGTTTTTCGAGATCCTTTGCTAAAGCCAGACACACAGTTAGACATCCTGTTACCTTTAAATAAGAATTAAAATAATAAATATATTAAGTATAAATGTATAACCCAGACAACTAATTGGATCCGGTGATGGTGACCTTTTTAATCTGCAAGCAAATTTCGCTTTTGTAGCAACTTGACAATTTGCCACGGTATTGGCTGATATTCAAATACTTAATTGAAAGTCGGCATAGGGTCCACGCGATGGGAATATACAGTTCATTAACCCCTTCCTCATCTATTGTTATACTTTAATAACATAATCTATAATACAAAGTAGAACAATGTCTGTCTGTCTGTCCGTCCTTCCGTCCGTCAGTCCCTTAAGATCTCGCTAACCACGGAACCGATCGGAGTTTACTCTCCAGGGAATATACCTACTGGTCCTGTGGTGGTTTTAGGCTATTTTTTTGGGGGGTGGGACACAAAAAATATCCCAACTTTTTTTTCTTTTTTAAAAATATGTTCGAAAATAGTGGGTGCACCTCCATTTTTTTTTTATTTATTTAAAATGTGTTCGAAATAAGTGGTTGCACCTCCATTTTTTTATTTTTTTTAATTACCTCTTGAGGTAAAGCCCCTGAAGGATAGGGGCGAAGCCGCTAGTAATACCTATATGATTAATTATTTTTCTCGTATTCATTCGAATCCGGTGGATAGGAACCGGTTATCATCCATACGAAAAAACTATGTCTAGCATCGTATTATATCCAGTTTTCTACGAATATAGAAATGTACAATCATAAGATTAAAAATAGTTTTTTTAGCCGGTGTCTTCGGCACCACGGGGCTAAAAAAAACTAGTTTTAATCTTATAATTGTACATTCTATATCCGCGGAAAGCCGTTTACAATACGATACGAGAAATAACTATTCTCGTATTTATTCGAATCCGGTGGATAGGAACGAATATAGAAATGTACAATCATAAGATTAAAACTAGTTTTTTTAGCCGGTGACTTCGTTTAATCTCATAATTGTACATTCTGTATCCGCGGAAAGCCGTTTATAATACGATGCGAGAATTAAATAACTATTACTTACCTTTGTTTACTGAGAAAAAAATTGCAAAAATAAGTGAAAAAAAGTTTAAAGTGATGCAATTACTTTTGGGAATTTGTTACAACATATGGAGAAAAAGTTGTGTAATACATTCAAAATATTTTTTTTTATAAAAAATGTAAAAAAAAAGGATGAGTATGTCCAAAAATAACGGAGTAAGCAGCAAAGGTAAAAGAAATAGAATTTAAATGAAATAATAGTTATTTATCCCATTGTATTATTATACTGCTTTCCGCGGATATTTCCCGAGCTAACCAAACTGGCTTTATGTTTTTTTATTCTAACATTCGATTCGTAGAAAATTGTCTATAATATGATACTATACATGATTTTTCAGTATTGATGAGAAGCGGTCTTAATCCAGTGCGGATATTAATCGGTTTCGAAGCCATACTTGAAGTAAAAGCCCTTACTACCGTATCATCACACGAATCATTATGAAACAATTAAAATTGAGAAATACAAAAGGACAGCCGTGTAAATTTTTATTGACTTTGGCGTTTTTTTCAACATAAAATAACTCGCAATGTGTTAACAACGACGAAAAAGTTTTCTTAATATACTTGCAGTTATTTTTTATTAGTTTTAAAAGCGAAGCTTTTTTATAATTAGGGTTGGTCTGTCCGTCCGTAACGGTTGACTTTTTTTTGTTAATTTAGACATGTTAGATTTGTCCTATTGATTTCAACATTGGGGTTGAATTCGACAATCCAATATTTTGTTTGAGTTTTAAAAAGATTTTTTTTAAATTGGGGGGTTGGAATTATCTTTGGAGTGCTGTGGTACCATCCCCAAAAATAGTTATAAACCTCTTAAGGTCCTATGGGAAGCTACATTTGTAAAGGAGAACCATAACGGTTCAGCGTATAGCGACATCCTTTGGTACACACACACACAGATCCTATTACTTTTATATAATACTAGCGGTTGCGCATCTAGCATCTAGGGGCTCTATATAGAAGGGCAGAAAAATAGCTTAAAACCATACCCAGAATTATTTATAAAAATAAAATAGCCTAAACCCATATCAGGGCCTATACTATACGATGCTTCCCTCTAAAGTAGAACCATATCAGTTCGGTGGTTAGCGAGATCCTTCGCTACAAATAAAAAACTTAGTAATTTATATGATAGGATTAGGTGAAATATAATTACCAAAAAAGTAAATCAATAACACAAGGGGGGAGATAGAGTTGTAGTCTGTAGATGAATTTATCTCCCATTGTCCTCTCCCTGCAGTTATAATATCTAAGGAAATGTTATGAGGAAAAATAGAATTTGCACTGGGAGAATATATTTCTGACCATAGCATATGTAGGAATAAAACATTATGGAACCCTCTAATTTACCAGTGGACCATTCATTTACCTCTCCACCTTTCTTTTCTCAAAACTTCAAATATATATCTTACCTCGTAAGGGCGGGATTCTCCTTCATTTTTTTAACGATCATCTAGAGAATCCAGAGCATCATACGCTTGTAACACCCAAGGATAGTAGGTTAATTAACATCCAACAGACAACCAACCCATTGATTGCACAACCTTAGTCTGAGCAGTCTTAACTGTACATGGTAATGAATTGCACCTGTTTATGGGTCAAGGCATACTCCCTACTCTGACTACTAATGTCTTTCGCGCACCAGACATAGCAGTACCATTTAGAACGTCTTTAGTTATGGCGCGGTGTTGGGCCAAGATTCGAACCTATCACCTTCCCCCAACGACGAGCGGATGCGCTACGGGTTGTGCCACGGTCGCGGTTTACTGAAAATCTATAAAATAAGGTAGCAACCAAAATATTTCGAAAATGACTGGTCTGATCAAGTCATCCTTTTCATAGAAGATTTATGTAAAACTTGTGATGGTTTTAGAATATTATATTGCACAATAACAGAGCCCCTTAAGCTAGGGGCGTAGCAGCTTGTTTTTACATCCCTACCCAATGATGATAAACTAAATAAACCCTTCCAGGTACTAGATAAGAGATTAAAATGCCCCTCTTGGCAGAAAAAAGGATGTTACCTAAAAAATTTTCACTGCATTTAAACCTTTGGTTGCGAGTTTCATGAGCACACACAGGCAATAATATTATGTGCACTAATTTCAGTTTTTTCATACATATTTTAAAGAAGATACTAGTAAAATGTTATACTTTAAAAATATTAAATTTCTTTAAAAATTTACTATTATGGATTAACGTACCAAGATATCCAAATTCTAGAGTAGCTACACTTTAGATAATACGATTACTTTTGATAATACGAAAATATATAGAATTTTAGCTTAAGCATTGATGATAACATCCATTTGTAGTAAGCTTAAGTCTATCCTAATTAAGAACGGTTCCTGTGCTACAAATAATCTAGGAGCCAGATGGTAAAATGTCCCAAAATTTACTCGCAAGTCAAGTTTTAAGTCAGTTGGGACATTTTAACACGTAGCTCCTTAACTATGCGTAGCACAGGAATCGTTTTTATATTTCCTAAAAATAGACTTTTTAGCGGTTCTAACGGTATGCGTAGTATTTTTCTACTATTAACACAAGCTGCGAAATTTCAATTTTAAAAATGTCCGCATTTTTTTTGCACGCCCTTTAGCAGCTGAGTATATATAATTGTCTCAATACCATTACAGAATTAGCAACTATTGACAAAAATAACAAACGTTGAAAATCATATCTGAGATGGAACAATAAATGTATAATCTAGATAACTCACTGGTCTAATTGGTTGAAACCCTATTTGTCAGCTAGCAAATTGTTTTCTGTTCTTTAGTATGTACTCAGCTTTGTTTATATTTCCGACACTATTAACTGATTTCAAGACCCAATACAAAACAGGTAAAGTGTCCCTACCCCATGTGCAGAGTTACATATTGCTCATGCCCCCTCTATTCTTTATCTTTACTAATGGAACCACCTTGTATATGGATATTAATACATAAAACTTGCTGTCTTGCAAATTAAGTTGCATTTTTTTTCTCATTTGAGCTTGCTCGGGAATAGAAAGATGTATTTAATAGAAAGAAAGAATAATGGGACAGGGCAAAGACCTTTAGTCCACTCAATTTTTCAAATTGTACGTTTTTTCTTAAGCCTTTGTAAATCTGCTCTATAACTCAATTCATCCGATTGTCCTTTCATGAGTTTCCTGGGTTCTTAATAGATATAAGGTAAAACGACTTTTAAACAGGATCCAAGGATTTTCCATTAAGTTTACAATTTTATTATGGGTTCTTAGAAGAAAAATTACAACATATATAAAAGTAAAGCTCATCAGATTATGCCATCGTAAAAACGAACGTTACATGTCTTTATTATCAATAAGAGCTATCAGAGGTTTGCAAAAGGAGGATGTATCTACCTACCGGGTGGATACACCTAGAGTATTTCAAGGTTAAAAATTCCCCCCCGACCCCCTAAAATTTAAAGGGAGTGTAAATAGATCCCCTGAAAATAAAATTTATAAACCCTCTTGTGGTCTATAATACATCCAACTACACCCCATTCGATTTTGGTTAAGGAGGTTGTCAAAAATCGCAAAGGGGGTGTCAAAACATTTACGGGGTGCCTTGTGCACCTTTCTGGCAAAACCCTCTGCACGCCACTGGTTACGACCATAAATGTGGGAAAATTAAATATTCTCTTTGATTTCAATTTATAAAATTGTGAGTAAAATTAATTCTGAATGTTTAGAATTTATGAAAATTAATTGCAGCAGCTAATTAGTTTGAAACACAGAATAAAACACATAGAATAAAATAACAAGAATGACATACATAAGAAGCGACGCACAAAATATATTGGATGAATACTTCGTATTTCTCGTATTCATTCGAATCCAGTGGATAGAAACCGGTTCTCGTCCATACGAAAAAACTATGTCTAGCATCGTGTTATATCCAGTTTTCTACGAATATAAAAATGTACAATCATAAGATTAAAACCAGTTTTTTTAGTTAGCCCGTGAGTTTGGCACCTCGGGGCTAAAAAAAATGTTATAATTGTACATTTCATATCCGCGGAAAGCTGTTTATAATACGATGTGAGAAATAACTATTCTTAAATCAAGAAAAGGGATAAAATGGAGAAAAGAATCACGAAACCTTTCTCACAAGTTTTTATATTTTCAATGTTTGTATTTTTCAGCATTACTGACAGACCGACAACCAATGTATATTTTAGACTGGATGTTCATTGGCATGGGAAACCTTCATACAAAAAAAGCATCCGTCTATATTGAAAGCAGCTCAGAAAATCACAATTCCCCACCCGTAGCTTTACCGACTGACCGACAGACAAAGTAAATTATAGAGAAGCTTCAAATGAAATTTGATCAATATATCCCCCTTTTCCTTCCTAATATTTGCAACCTAACAATGATAATATTTAAAACATAACAATTAAAGGGAAGATTAATTTTACGTTCATTAAACTCTTTCACGTTGTACAACAATGGATATATTATTACTTGGATCTTGCACTAGATTATCACGTTCTCTAATATAAAGTGAATCGCGCAGCGGACTAAAGTAACGTTCTCCTCCCTACAGCACCCCCTTTACCACATTCCCTCCCCTCCAACTGGATAAACAAACTGATTAAAAAATGAGATGGCAAATAGCAACATAAATTGACGACAACCTTTCCCCACCTGTCATAATATCCACGTATATTTTACATCCATTTGTACAACCTATTTTTTATTAAATCTTATAAAAATTCAATTTACGTAATACGTATTACATATTCAATATAAATTAGATATTTTATTAGTAGCGAAGCTACTCTATAATTTGAAATGTCCGTCTGTCCGTCTGTCTTAGTTTGGGGGAAACGTGATTTTCTCGGCTCCTATAAAAGATAAAAGGCAGAAATTTTTTGACAACATTCCCATTATTAAGGAGCCCAATTAGTTATAAAACATCAATGGTGGTCGGACCACTTTTTAGCAGGTTTTAGGCTATTTTGGTATTTTTCACATTTTTCTCCATATCTTTGGTGTTTATGGTCCAATTTCCAAAAAAAATTTTAGTTTTAGATATCAAAATAAAATTTCCTGTTATTTCAAGAAAACAACTATGACAATCAGACTGCCTTTAAGCAGGTTTTAGGCTATTTTTGTATTTTTCACATTTTTATCCATACCTTTGGTGTTTATGGTCCGATTTCCAAAAAAATTTCAGTTATAGATATCAAAATTAAATTTCCTTTCTTTTCAAGAAAACATCAATGGCGGTCAGACTGCCTTTTTGCAGGTTTTTGGCTATTTTTATATTTTTCACATTTTTCGTCATATCTTTGGTGTTTATGGTCCGATTTTAAAATTTTTTTAGTTAAAAATATCAAAATTAAATTTCCCGTTGTTTTGAGCATTCAGTATGTAATTTACTTTGACCGTTAGTCTGTTAGTCATAGTACTGATATATTTAAGTATTAAAAAATTAAAAACAAATGTTAAAAAGGTTTCGTAATTTTTCCCCAATATACATGTTTTTGACAACTAATCTTTAAATTCTTATACATAATTTTTGTGCTTCGCTACTTATGGATGTTGTCATCCTTGTTTTAATTACATTTTACTGGAATTTGTTATCATAATCAAAAAAATTTTACGTTTTAATTATATTTTTTATTTTTATTTTTAATATTAGCGAGGGGGGGGGGGGGTTGTATACCTACCCCTAATATTGATTTTAAATTTTATAGCTACTATGTTTCAGAAAATATTTTCTAAACGTTATATAGGTTTGATATGTTTTTACAAGAAGGGGTAGTAATCTTTTTTTCATTTCAAAAAAGCATAAATGTTAAATTTTAAAAAAAATCTTTCCCTTGAATATAAAAAGTTTGTTATCTTTAACTTAATCTTCAAGATATAAAATGATAAATTGTCTACAAACGCATTAAATGTAATTCTTAAATTATGATAATCTTAGACAGTGGACGTTTTTGTACAAATTGGAACTGTTCGGCATCTCGGGACTAAAAAAATGGTTTTAATCTACTGATTGTACATTTTATATCCGCTAAAAGTTGTTTATAATACGACACGAGAAATAATTTTACCATTTAGAGTTACATGTGCAGCTTCGTATGAATTACTTTTTTGGAGATGTTGTTATCCTTGTTGCTACATTTGTAATAATTCAAACAATTTTGCAATGAACATTTTTATTGCAAAAAGCCATAAAATATATATTACAAGTACAATTATGTCAATAACAAGCGCAGCAATAAAAAGCTGTCATCATTTTAGTGTATGATTAAAAACAGGAGTTAAAGTCCTTCTTACATACCTTATAAGTCATAGAGTATTTCGAGTCCAAAAATATTGCAAACATTAGGTAAAACTAAAGTAGGGAGCAATAACCCTCAGGGAACGTAACCATGAATGGTAAATAAATCTATAATACAAAGTAGAATAATGTCTGTCCGTCCGTCCAGTAAATTTTAAATGGGGGGGGGGTAATCGCCCCATTACCCCCCCTCCTTGGACGTCTATGCCCCTAGAGGCTAGGGGCAACGCCGCTAGTATAATTATATAGTTCTAGAAGCTTCTTGTAGATACACATAGTACAAAGATCTACTATAACTATAACCCTCCTAGTGTAAGAAGTTTTACTTTTTTTATGGGGCAATTAAAGTAATGTATGTCTGTAATTTTACTCTTTTCCCCTAAGGAATGCGGGAATATGAAATTGGAGAAAATATTTTGGTGCTTTCATTCAAAGTTCCTATCAAGCACTACCCCCCCCCCCCCTCACCCTCCTCTTTTAAATGATTAACTAGATGAGAGGGGGAACTTCGTGGCTATCCAGTACCAAAATTTAATCTAATCTTACATGATCTATAGTAATCAGCAAACAAACGAGAATCTATCCCCCCCCCACCAGCCCTCCCTCTATTTCAATCAATTTAAAATTAAAAGAGAACTCATACACACATCTTAGATAAAGCTGCAGCCGCATCGTTAGCCTTAATCAATCACAGCTGCCGAGCCCTGCCGAAAACCATCTGTTTAACAATATATAAAACTACCCTGAAAATTTTTTTAGCTTCTTTACAAATAATCTTATCCTTGGTCATTTTCTGCAGCTATACAAATTACAATAACTTAAGTCTTTTGCCATTTTTTTTTCAAGAAAACTTATTGTAATGTTACAAAAAAAATTTAAGTAACAAATGTTCATCTAGTTAAAAAAATTATACTGTTTATTTATTACAAATATTTTAGGAGCGAAGCTACTCTGTAATTCACGTTGTCTGTACGTGTATCCGTCAGTCAGACATTCAGTCCGTAACGCTATGGGGGAAATTTTCTCGACTGCTTTTGAAGATACAAAGCCTTAGTGATGATTCCTTTTACGTATGCATATAAACCTACTTTTTAAAGGTTTCGTTATTTTTTTCAATATTTGCCGATTACCTATCTTTATATGCTTTGTTATGGCACTTTAAGTCAATTAAATTCCATGGTTTTTAGCTTCGCAAATTATGGATGTTGTCATCCTTGTTTTTAAAAAACAACAGGAATCATGTAAAACGATGTATATATCTCTATAATAACTCCAATAGGAGCATAAATACATGGGATTCTAATAATTAATTTTAACCACGAAAAAAGGAGAAAACAACCATTTTTTTTATCATGTATTAACTAGTACATTAATCAAGCTTTTCAGTGCCAACATCATTTTTTATACATTGATCTGAAGAATCTTTGTCTTGAAGTTCTAACTCCTGTGGCTCAACTTCTTTGTGTTTGAGATAACAGTGATATAACCCAAGATATAAGATGTGAACTGCAAGTCCTACAAAAAAAAAATGATCCAATCAAATAACACCTTATGAAGAAAAATGGGGAGAACTACCAAACTCCTGACAAAAATTCTATAAGCTAAGCTATTATGTTATTAAACAAAACATAGCGTATATCCACCAATGACCAACCAAAAATATAATGTTTTAGGCTTGATCCTTGCTGTATGTTGAAAGAATAAAGAAGATCAATTATTAATCATAATCAAATTAATAATTAGGGGACATTAGGAAAGTGTCATACGTGACGTCATAAAAATACGTCAAAAGAGGAGGGATGAGAGGAGAAGTGGGAAAGGAAACCCCTAAAAAAGATATGGTAATAGACATATTTTTATGACGTCACACATGACACTTTCCGCTGTCCCCTAATTAGCATTGTTAACTTTTTAAAAAATTTCAAAATAACATAAAGAAGGAAAGAAATGGTAGTGAACCTCTGAGATTAAGTAAAAATTAAGGTATAACAAACAAAGAGATTGGTATTCATCAAATTAATTCCATTTAAAATTGCCAAAAATTAAATATTTGTTATAAGCCAGTTGGCCTAAACTTGTTTTATGTTACTAAAGGGAAGTGGGCAAGAAGGATATATAATATAAGGATATAAAATACCTGTAAATCCAAAAATCTGGAGAGTGGTTCTCATTCCAAGTTGTTCATTGACAGCAGCTGATATCATGGATCCAACTCCTCGACCTTTATACAGTTTTCTCGTATTGATTCGAATCCGGTGGATAGGAACCGGTTCTCATCCATACGAAAAAACTATGTCTAGCATCGTATTATATCCAGCTTTCTTCGAACATAAAAATGTACAATCATAAGATTAAAACCAGTTTTTTTAGCCCGTGCCTTCGGCACCTGGGGGCTAAAAAACTGGTTTTAATCTTATAATTATACATTCTATATCCGCGGAAAGCCGTTTATATAGAATGTATAATTATAAGATTAAAACCAGTTTTTTTAGCCCGTGCCTTCGGCACCTGGGGGCTAAAAAACTGGTTTTAATCTTATAATTATACATTCTATATCCGCGGAAAGCCGTTTATAATACGATGAAAGAAATAACTATTATTTTATTTTTGGTTCAATAGGTGTATCAAAAAACAATATAGATTAATAGAAAATTGAGAGGTAGAAGCTGAAAATCATTAAAGTAAAAGAATATATAGAGGGGATATGAGTTATAAGAAACTCTCCCCCCCCCCCCCCATGGCCTGGAACCTTTTCCGTTTTGTATTGGGTATTAAAGCTAATATCGTCGGAAATAAAATGATTCCGATTCCCTACAAAAGAACAAAAAGCATTTTATCAAATACGATAATTGAATATATATTTGTTTCACGTACAGCTTACTAGATTTCAGGAAGTAAAATAGTTTAAACTTTAGACTTGCAGGTGTTTAAAGTTAAATTTAGTTTATATTAATTTCACTGCAGAAAATTTTAGTTTAGATATATACAAACAGATGTCTCTTTTGATTTTAAAAAAATACCTACAACCCATATTGCAGAACCAACAAGTCCAAGAGCAGAGGCTCTCAAGTGGCTTGGAGAAATTTTAGAGGCATAACCAATAGCTCCTACACACTAAAAACAAATTAAATTAATTCTTGATGAATCTGTAGGTAGTCCTCAATTTAATTTGTTTCTAGCAGTTACGCCTCTAGAGGCACTTGGAGAGGAGGTAGGGGAGGGGGGGGGGGTGGAAGTAGACTCTCCCCACTTTCAATTCAAGTTCTGAACAAAAGTTTCAAAAATTATTTTTTGGGGAGAGGGAATATTTTTGTAGGGACGATTTCTCGTGGTAGGCTGGTGACACCCTCCCCGAAAATAGTTCTAAACCTTCCCAGTACCAATGAGAAGCTACATTGTAAAGAAGAACCATATCACTTCAGCACTATCCTTCGGAACACACAGACAGAGATCCTGTTACTTTTATATAAGGATTAATAAGAAACTTACTATTGCATTAGCTGTATCAGTGAAAGTTAGAAATATTAAAGCAACAGGTACTGCATCAGTTTGGATTGGACTAAAAGACAATTATTTTTTATTGCATAGCTTTCTACAGATAGTAAAATAAAATAAAATAAATGAAAAATTCCAGTTTCTTGGCCCCGAGTGGCCCAATGTCTGGGCTAACAAAACTATATTAATTTGATGATTTTATTTTATCATTAAAAAAATGTCTATAATACTAAACGTTACATTTCTTTCTGCAAATAGTACAATAGAATAAAAGAACAATTCCAGTTTCATGGCCACGAGGGGCCCAAGGTCTGGACTAACAAAACAATTATTAGTATTTTGATTTTATTTTCTCATTCATCAAAAAATATCTATAATACTATATGATGCATGAGTAATGAGTATTATGGCTCAGAAATGTTATTTCATGTTTTACAGCCATACTGGAATATTGATTTCTCGCATCGTATTATATCATATCGAAATTTGAAATTACCTCATTAAAGAAAGAATGATAAGTTTACAGGCAGCAACAATGGCGTAGGAAAGTGCCAGGTTTAAACTTCCAACCTATTATACAATATTTTAGTTTTAAGATATATTTCTTAAAGCGATGCTTTTCTATAATTAGGGTAAGTTCTGGAACGGATAGCTTTTTACGTTGATTTAGGCATGTTAAATTTGTCCTATCGATTTCAAACTTTGCATGGTTATTCCTGTCGTAGTTAGGTACGGTTTAGAATGCATAGCAATTCTATGATCGTGACTATAATGTTTTTACGTCCATTTTAAATATGTTGACATCTCTATAATCAAGCACTAAACATGTAAATATGTCCTTAAACATTATCCTGTATATAAGCAGTTTTTCAACAAATTTACTTATAATTTTGCTTTGACTATTATACAATATTCTGATTATTCAGTTCTGAACTCTACAAGTGTTAATGTTCGTTTGTCCTACCGTTTTAGAGCTTCGCTTTTATGGACGTTGTCACTTGTCATCCTTGTTTTATTATAAGATATCAATTTATCAATAATCCAAAGTACTGAGACTGTCAATGAATATATCTGAAAGTAAAAACAATAATCAAAAACTTACATATCTGTGAACAATGCCTGCAAATATGTTGATAACAACAATTGTTCCTGTCTTGATAGAAACCAAATATGCTACAAAAAAAAGATTTAAAAGCATGCGTAGTTGGTATAAAAGCTGTAATATTTTTGAACATACACATAAAATATGATAAAAATATACAAAATATAGTGAAAACTACAGATCCTCAAGAGAAAAACCAACAAAGTTTTGTGGCATGGAGCTTGTAACTAACCAATTGATTGAATAACCTTTTCATCAAAGTTATAACTATACAAGTTATTGAGATAAGCCTACTTATGGACTTAAGTCCTTTTTCCTAAATGTATACATAGCAGATTGTAAGAATTATTGTAAAGCAAAGGTTTTCCATCTTAAAAGCTTTAAAGATGGAGTATTTGTTACAAGATATAGATATCATACTTAACATCTTTGAAAGATAAACTAACCTTTTTAATATTGTTAATTTAAACTTATTTCTGTCTACCTACTAGATTAATACACTAGAGGGCGAATGGTTTAAATAATTGTATGACCCCATCCCAAGAGCCTTGTGCCTTATCTCAATTGGGTCATTGAACAACCACCAAAAGTGTCGGGAATATTACCACAGCCAAGTAGCAGGAAACAATTTGCTAGCAGACGAGGAAGGTCCGTGGAAAGGGGAGACAGGTATTTCTCTGTATATTTCATCTTTAATATAGATCTATTGTCGGAGTGGGGACAAAACCGCGACAAACAAAACCGCGACAGTGACAAAACCGCGACATAACAAAACCGCGACAGTGACAAAACCGCGACAATAACAAAAATATAACTATGTAGGATTTTTTTTGTAAAAATACATGGCCGCAGCGCTCGGCCCCCTAACCTGCCTAGCCGCGGGCGCTTGGCCCCCTTGCCCATAACCTAACCTAACCTAAATATTGTAAAAAAAAAAATTGAAAAATTTGAAAAAAATCTACCAACCACTTTTTGTAAAATCCACGAAATTCTAAACTATAAATAAGTTAATGTACATTAAACATTAAAACATATAGGTTAGGTTAGGTTATAGGCAAGGGGGCCGGGCGCCCGCGGCTAGGCAGGCCAGGGGGTCGAGCTCTGACCTTCTAGCATTAAGATTTTTTTTATTATAGATTTTTTTGCAATGTCGCGGTTTTGTCACTGTCGCGGTTTAGTCCCTGTCGCGGTTTTGTTATGTCGCGGTTTTGTCCCTGTCGCGGTTTTGTTTGTCGCGGTTTTGTCCCCACTCCCTATTGTCTACCTAAAGAAACTTACCATACCATATTTCAGGAACATTAAGTTCTTGAGTAATGTACACAGAATAAAATCCTTCGTCAACCCCAAGTAGTGCTCCGTGTATTATTAGAACTATGTAGAAGCCAAGAGCAGGAGGAGCAAGGATCCTAGATGAATTTGTCATCAAGAACAGGACAGATTTACCATTTAATCAGTTTTATTCATTTCTATCTATAGTTTCTTTTTACAAGTTCATTGTTATTTATGCTTTCAGTCTTTCTCGTCATTTAAAGAAATTTAATACTTTTGTTTCTTAAAGATGTCAAGTATATTGTATGTCCCATTGCATTTAAGTTAGAGGTACAGTTAATTAAAGAATGGTATGGGAAATAGTTAGGGGGGAAAGGCAGGGAGTAAGGGAGGGGACAATGGGCAATTAATTCTATTCAAGTGTTTTCGCTGAAAAGCAATGAAAACTAGATTTATCCAGAAGTTTTTACCAAAATTGTAAAGCGATCATGGTAATATAAGAAAAAAATCATTTACTTGAAAATTAAATTACTGATACATCACAATGTAGTAAACATTCTGTAATTAATCACCAGAAATATCGTGTTAAAACTTTGTCAACCCTTCTCATATATTTTTAACTTCTACCTAAATTCAAGGGGTTCTTAAATTGTTTAATACATAAATATCACAGTAGAGTTTCTATATATGAAATGACATTTTCTTGGGAAAAAATATTTGTTTAAACCAGCCTGTCTGCTAGAAATTAAGATTATTAGTACTTGTCTGCTATTCAAAACTAACTCAGCTAGTTAGCGGGGCATTGATGCGCTAGTACCCAAAGTTAGCCAGAACCTGCTGAATTCGTGCACATTCCCCTTAAGCCAGTACCCAAAGTCTGAGACTCTGAAAACTTGAATATTCGATCCATTGTCCCCTCCCTTACTCCCTAGGTAAAGGCCATCTAACTTGAATAGCAGCTGCGAAAATCAAATTTACCCAAAGATGTACCCGACAGATTTTCACATTTAAAATTTGGATAAAAGTCTGGCAAATTCTAAAGGGATAAGATAATGGCTGATAAATTGATGTACAATGTACATCTCCAATGATGATACAAAAAATTGTCCCTTCTATAGATTAAAATCAGTGGTTGAAACGTTTAAACACTCAACCAATAAAAATTCACCATAGTGTCCAAAGTTGTGAAGCCAACAAATGAGAAAACTTTATCATAAAACTTTTTGGACTAGAGTAATAAACAGTCCATTGTCCCCTATCTCTCTGAGCTATACCCCAAAAAGGTAATACCTACCATGACAATTCTTTCCACCAAGCAACTTTAGTTCTGACAGGAGTGATCTCTACATCCAGGAAGAGAGTAATAAATGCTGTTATAACCAATGCTCCGGCTCCACAATAGAAGGGTAATCTGAACAAGAATATTTAATATCATATATCATTTTAAATAATTTAAAAGTTAACTTTATTTTTATCGTTCTACTACTGTTTTAAGCCTTAAACTCACACCTTTACAGAGTTTGAGCACAACCTACCTAGGGTGTGCAAAAATTTCATGAGCATTTTATTAGTTTTTGACCAAAACTGCAGCTTTTATATTGAAAAAAGTGAAGCGATTCGTTTATTTTAAACACCCTTTAAATTATATGCTGATGATAATTTATTTTCTTGAATGTATTCTAAAGTGGAGAAAACAGTAAATCAGTAAATTCTGTACCTGTAGTCAAAAGCATCAATATCTTGGCCACTTAAACAATCCACTTCAACAGCACCAAACTTTATTTTATCTATCAATGCTCCTAGACAAATTTTTAAAAAAATCTACCTTATAATTCAACACTAAATCATACATTTGTTTTGTGACATTTTAGGCCTATTAAGAAACTAATCTATTGCTAATTAGCAGCTACACCCCTAGTAACCGCTAAAGGTACTTCAGGTAGGAGGGGGAAGAGTAAACCCCACCCACAAAAAGAAAATTTTTTAAAATTTGGCGAGTCATTTTTTATTGAGGAGAAAGATAACTTCCCCAAAAATGGTTTAAAACCTTCCCTTTATCTATAAGAAGCTTCAATGTTAAGGAGAACTATATCGGTTTAGGGTTTAGCGATAACCTTTGCTACAGACAAAAACCATACTACTTGATATAATAGGATAAATTAATGAGTTAAGATTATGCATTGAAAGCTAAAGATATTTACAAAACTGTTTTATGTTTATATAAGAATCGTAGAAAGGGCACTAAGGAATGAGAAAAGTGATTCAGATGTAATTTACTTTACTTAAAGACCTTGAAGTTTCAAATAATAGGTGGTTATGTAGTTATACGTTATTTTCTTTTGGAATTTAATGTAGTAGCTGTGTTTGGTGCCCTAGGAAAATGGGGAAAGATGTTACAACTTTTGGCCTACCTATTCATAATAGAGGGAAATAGAAAGGAAAGGGGTCGGAAAGAAAACCCATAGAAAAAAAATGGGGTATAGCGTGTTTTCTGGCGTCAATAGAATAGGTAGGCCAAAAGCAGTAACATCTATCCACATTTTGCTAGGGCACTATAAATAGTTACTAAAATGTAAAAATATTATCATGGTTAATTAGATTCATGTAAAAGTTAAAATCTATTTTTACTCACATGTTCCTGTCTACATTATACTTAATTGACTCTTATCTCATGAGAATGAGGAATGTGATACCTAACTTTAAAGTAATTGCAACTAATCTACCTGTAATTAAGGGCGCCAGTGAAGACCCACCATTCCCAGCTACATTGGTCCATGCCCATTCTATCCCAACCAAGTCACATTTCTTTGATGCTACTGCATCAACAAAAATCCAGGTAGGTCCTCGACAAATTCAATGTTAGAAAATAAACTACTATATCAAAGATGATTTTGTTGACAAATTTAATACATTAGAGAAAAGAACTGAGGGGGAGGGGTTAGATAACTTAATTCCCTATCCCAATGACCTTGTGCCGACTATCAATTGGGTTTTTGAAAATCAACAAATGGTGTCGGGAATATTAACACAACTAAGTAGTAGAAAACAATTTGCTAGCAGACGAAAAAGGGGGGAGGTAGTTAACTGTATATACATCTAAAGATCTGATTTTAATACAATTCATATTATTCATCTTTAAATAACAACATGAATTAATTTGTAGTTTATAAGTAAAGTTTTAGAAGAAATGATAATTCTAATTAATAGCACGAACACAGTAATAGTGTCTGACTGATTATGACGTAACAAAAAAAATTGGCCAATGAGAGGCCACAATAAATTTTACCATTGGTCAATAACGGCCTCTCATTGGCTATTTTTTTTTGTTACGTCATAATCAGTCAGACACTATTACTGTGTTCAATAGCACATCAGTTAAGTTTTGAAAGGTAAAATTGAATGATTGTTATTGTTATGGCAGTTATAATAGATTATTACTGAATCTTATTTATATTTAACAAGTTGATTACCTATAGCATACTGCCAAGCAATGGAATTGATAAGGTATAGTCCAAACAGTAGAGATAAACTTCCAGAATCTTCTTTGTTTACCGCACCCTCAATATAAGCCTCACAAAACTCTAAATAAATCCTTATAATAAAGTAACAGGATGTTTGTCTGTTTTTCTGTCTGTTTGTACTGAAGGATCTAGCTAACCGCTGAACCAAGCGGGTTCTCTTGAACAGGGTAGCTTATCATATGTCCCGGGAAGGTTTATAAATATTTTGGAGGAGGGTACCACCACCATCTCAAGAGAAATCGCCACTGGAAATTTTTTTTTACTTTAAAATCTAAAATGAAAAAATGGGTTTTTGGATTCAACTCTCCCATCCTCAAGTGCCCCTAGTATATATTTATAATACTCTAATGAGTATGTTGACTACAATTTTACAAAAAATCGAAGTATCTTTTGTAAAAATTTTCTAATGTAAGTCTAAAATCATTAATTTAACCATCATTTAAAAAATTGTGAGCAAGTTTAAACCATTGATCTCAATGAAATAAAATGTTACAATGCCTGATTTTTCTGTAGAATTATCTGGAATTTCTTTATTTTCGTGAAATTGATAAAAACACATTGGTTTTTCTTTGCAGACTTGTGTTGAAACATTTTTTACAATGTCACTGAAAAGAAGCAAGGATAAAGAAACTGGTAAAAAAAAGGGGGGGGGGAATAAAAGAACTAAGAGCAATGAATATGAAATACTCTTGACTATACATACCGTTAGAATCGTCATAAACTCTAGTTTTTTAAAATATAAGTGTCATGTTGAAAAATGTGAGAAAGGTTGAAAAGTCAGATGAACAATTCAACACTTAGCTCCTAAACTATTTGTAGCACAGGAATGGTTTTATCCCAAAGATAGAGCTTATAACGGTTCTAACTAAATATTAACATTTTTCTACTATTAACACAAGCTGCGCAAATTGAATTTTAAAAATAAACACATTTTTTACACACTCTTGGTCCAATAATCTTCAAAAGTAAGGCTCTTTGGAAAAACCGGTTTTTAAGCCATAACTTGTGGAAAAATATTAAATATATTTTTTTTATATAAAACTCCCTACTTCAATGAATAAAATGAGATATTGATTTTAATTTTCTGTCAATTATAAGTGGGTTAAATGAAGCAATATTTTTGTAAAACACCCTGTTAAAAAATAATTTTTTTATCAATGAAATATCCCTTGTTCCTTGTAAGTTTGAAGTCCACCACATATTCTTTGGACTCTTCTTTCTCTCCGCACACCAGTTTTGTTATTCTAACATCAAGGGGTTCAGAACAGGTGGATGAGAATTGGGAAAATGAATTGATTTTTCCAGTTTCCATCAAGGTGGACATGTTACTTGTAGATTTTATTTCAATCTAAACAATAACAGTAAGACAAAATCCATAAGTAGCAAAGAAACTGACATACAGATGGACAAAAAAATAAATAAACTAGAATTCTATAAGTAATAGAAATCTTCACTAAAAATTTAAGCTCTCCAACTTCAAAAGCAGTAAAGAAAATCACATTTCCCCATAGCGTTACGGACTGACGGACAGACAAAATTAATTTAGAGTAACTTCGGTACTAAATTCATTCTACCAAATTTATTTCAGTTTAGAGATTCCTTGTTTATTTACCTTTTGTAAAATTTGATATTGGTATGTAGGTAGAATAGTTTTTATAATAGAGACACCAGACTGTATGAAAAACAAGAAAATCATCACTTTCTTGTAACCAACCTTGTCACCAACATATCCTGGGCAAAGACACATAGCCAGGATCCAATAATTTGTTGGGGGGGGGGGGGGGGGGGTTACTTTGGAGTAAATTAAGATGTAAAAATGAGTAGAGTTTTAGTAGAGAGTATAGCATTGAAATGTATGTCCAACCCATTCTCTTTTCCCCTGTTTATTGCAAATATTTTCTTTCTTGTCTAGTTCGACTCCTAGGCAAAGACACATAGCCAGGATCCAAAAATTAGTTTTTTTTTTGGGGGGGGGGGACTCTGGAGTAAATTAAAGTGCAAAGATGAATGATTCCAATTATTTTATTTCTTGTCTAGTTCGACTCCAATAATTGCAATGCCTATGTTCAGAGATTATCATGCATTGAATTTTAATTAGGTAACCTTCACTAACAGAAAAGTCATGGAATCTAAGATTTAAATAACAAAAGAAAAATTTAATTTTAATGTTATAAAAATCAAAGAACAAGTTAAAGATTTTGATAAAATTATTTCAAGATCAACAAACAATTATGATTTTAAGTGATTTTTTTTCATGTTTTCTTAACATTTTCCCTATACTTACCTAGTAATGGTGAAGCTGGAAATGCCACGAAAGGAACAATGCCAGAAATGAGCATGATACTTGACATGGAGAGGCCCAGTGCTCTGGCTTGCAGGTTGGCGTACGGCCATACAAAGTAGTATGCTAAAATAATCTCATTAGTTTTAAATTAACACTAGTTTCTTCCCCCCTAGAATCTAGGGGACTCTGAATTTAAGGGTTAGATAAATTGTGTTATTTTTTCTTTTTAAATATAAAATAAAAAAATTGGGCTATCTAAATACTCCTAGAGGCCTCTAGTTTCGTAATAAATTGATAATCAGTGGCGTCTAAGCTTTTTCATTTGGGGGGGTAAAATTTTTTTAAGGGGGGGGTAATTTGCTTTTGGGGGAGGTAAAATTTTTTTAACCCCACCCCAAAATTTTTATCCCGGGGGTAAAATTTGCTTGGGGAGGGGGGGTAATTACCCCCCATGAAATCTGTTGGCAGAGGTAAATTTTGTTTCCCCCCCCCCACAAAATTTACCCCCAGGCTAAAATTTGTTTGGGGGGTAATTTGATAATGTATTAATATTTAGTAGTAAAACTGCGCGCGAACCGCGCCAACATTTTTTTTTGTTAGGGATTTTTTATTTTTTTGGGGGGTATTTCCCCCCCTAAAATTGTTTAGGGGGGGTAAATACCCCCTCACCCCAAAGGTAGGGGTAAAATGAAAAATATTTTTGGGGGGGAAGGTAATCACCCCTTAACCCCCCCCCCCCCTCTTGGACGTCTATGTTGATAATACAATTAGTTTTTGATTATAGTTTCACTTACCCTTGTTTCCCATGATACTTACATAAATTCAAGATGTTGTACATGAGTATGGGGGCAAAAAGTTCCTTCAGACATTCTTTCCCACTTTTCTTCACTCCAGTACTATTCCCGAAAAAATCTAGGATCTTCATTTTGAAAAATCTTCAATGATTGGCCTTTGTTCTGAAATCAACAAGGATTAAGTCATGGATGGATTTTCTCTAGAATTTGAAATGTCCGTCTGTCAGTCCGTCTGAAAAGTTTTGAATCAAGTCTTTTTCGGAGATTAAATGGGTTCACATTCTTAATATTTTCACCAAGTTTTATTAAGATTCATCAATTGCTTGGGTGCTAGATTTATTCCTACATTTTTAAGTTTTCAGCATTTTCTAGAACACTGATTTTTTATAAGACTGCTCTATAGTTCATTTTTTTCCGGATATCCGTCCATATTTTTTTAGCTTCGCTATTTATGGATGTTTACATCCTTGTTTCAACAATCTTAGATGTTAACTATAGCAACAACAAAAAATGACTAAAATCACTAAAAACTTAAAATACTCATACTATTATAGTTGGGCAAATAAAAAATTCAGCAAAGCAATAATAAAACTTTTTACATATATAAAACAAGTCATTTAAATATTAGAGTAAAACAATAGAGGGGTAAGAGTTAAATAACTGTATATATGTCCCCACCCAGTGAACCATGTGCCGACTTTCAATTTAATCTTTTAATTTTAGCCAATAGAATCAAGAATATCAACACAGCCAAGTCGCTACGAAAGAGCAGAAAGCAATTTGATAGCAGACGAAAAAGGTCCCCAACACTATGTCAACGTTATACATCTATATATATAGATTCATTATTTTAATCATAAGTTTTGAGATAGCTCAATGTGTGATTTACGTATTCATACTCCTCCACCAATTAAAATAGACCATTAATTCCTTTTTGGAAAAACCAAAAATAGATGTGATTAGAGGAAAAAGTTTATTTTTGTCATGAAAACTGTAAAATTGACAGCATCATTGAATTTCGTGTAAAAGACAATAAAACTGTGTTGTGACATGATAGTGGATAAAAAAATTTGCCAAAAATACAGCAAAAAAATTTATTGACAAATACACCAACTTTTTGATAAAAACACAGTGACTGTATTTTTGCTAGTGGTAGAAGTGGCAGCACCTCAGTTGCGCTGTTTGAAAAACGTGATTTTTTCATTTAGGATAAAAGACTGTTTTTTCAAACCTCACTGTGACACATATTATATAAATATTTATATGTGAAAATGCCTCACACAATAAATTCAAGTAAATCTTCTAAAATTCAGAGGGACAAGAATAATGTATGATACTATGCATGATAAGCGCAAATTTACCATTGAAGCAGGGGACATAGGGCTGTTTATTGCACTAGTCCCAAAGTTTTATAAAAAAGTTTTCGTATTCTTTGGGGACAATATTGAATTTTGATTTGGTGACTTTATTTACATCAGGATTTGCTTACTATTTGTTGTTCTATCAATAAAAATATCTAAGTAAATTATAACTCATCAACCCTAACCCCCCCCCCCCCCCCCCCCAAGTAGTAAAACATGGAAATCTGTCATCAAAATTGTTAAATATTTATCCCCCATTGAATTGCTTAGAATAATCTCAGGGATCTAAAGGGATAAGCCAATGGCTCATAAATCGATGTACATCCCTAATGATGATACACAAAATTGCCCATTCTTTAGATTGAATTAGTGGTTGAAACGTTTGAACAATCTACTTAATTAACCAACCAATAAAAATTTTAAAAAATAAAAAGTCCCCAACGTATAAGAAAATGTTATTATAAAACTTTATAGCTCATTGTCTCCCACATTGCTTGAGTACAATCTTCAACATCAATTTGTACAGAGAGTTTTAAGACTATAGTTTTAAGGCTTTTCTGCTATAGATGGCCTTAGCTTTTTGGTAAAGATTCCCTGTACTACTAAGCATCAAGTTTATAATTTACTTTGTCCGTCAGTCTGTCGGTCATTTATAAAAGACATTAGAAATATTTTTATTAATGTTTCAGAAAGCTTTCTTGATTTCTATGCATTATTGCACATTTATCAACTAACACCTTTCTATAATTAATTTTGTCTGTTTGTCCTTCCATGAATTTTTAGTGCTTCGCTTTTTATGGATGTTGTCATCCTTGTTTAAAATTCTACTGCAAGGGTAAGAACTCTTTTGCCACTAACTTTTCTGCTAGTGAAAATAATATACTTTTTTAAATTTTGATTACAAATACCTACAACATAATATTATAAATCCTAATGTAGAAAAATATAATTTTTTTTTTCAATAGATTTAAAGAAATTTATTGAATAAAATATTAATAATCTTATTTTTCAAATTTTTCCAACTGAATGTTCTTTTTTTATCAATTGCCTCAACTTTCTTGAAGGCTATTTATAACACATTTGTCATCGCTCACATAATTCTTTCATTTTGTAGGAGCGAAGCTATTATATATGTAGTTGTGTCCGTCTGTTCTTTCATATATCTGTAATGTTATATCATCCTAATTAAGATTCAACTCTTTATTTCCTTCAATTTATAAAAAGTGAGGTGTTTTGTCTGTATATAATTTTCATTTTGTCTGTTTGTTTATATTTATAGTTGTATATATATGTATGTATTTGTCTGTATCTAAATATGTCTGTCTGTATATATTTGTCTGTGTATCTATGTCTGTCTGTATATATTTGTCTGTGTATCTATGTCTGTCTGTATATATTTGTCTGTGTATCTATGTCTGTCTGTATATATTTGTCTGTGTATCTATGTCTGTCTGTATATATTTGTCTGTGTATCTATGTCTGTCTGTGTATCTATGTCTGTCTGTATATATTTGTTTGTTTATCTATGTCTGTCTGTATATATTTGTCTGTGTATCTATGTCTGTCTGTATATATTTGTTTGTTTATCTATGTCTGTCTGTATATATTTGTCTGTGTATCTATGTCTGTCTGTATATATTTGTCTTTGTATCTATGTCTGTCTGTATATATTTGTCTGTGTATCTATGTCTGTCTGTATATATTTGTTTGTTTATCTATGTTTGTCTGTATATATATTTTGTATCTAAGTACATATTTATCTGCGTATCTATGTTTGTCTGTATTTTTTTGTCTATGTCTGTCTGTATATATTTGTCTGTGTGTATCTATGTCTGTCTGTGTATATTTGTTTCTATGCAGGGGCGTCCAAGCTTTTTTTTTGGGTGGGGGGTAAAAAAATGTTAAGGGGGGGGGGTAAAATGCGCGCCGCAAATTTTTTTTACCCCACCCAAAATTTTTACCCCGGGGGTAAAATTTGCTTGGGGGGGGGGGGGGGTAATTACCCCCCTTGAAATCTGTTGGCAGGGGTAAATTTTGTTTACCCCCTCCCCCAAAATTTAACCGCGGGGTAAAATTTTTTGGTAGGGTAATTTAAATTTTATTAAATATAATTATTTGTCTTTATGTATTTATGTCTGTCTGGATATATTTTAGTCTGTCTTTGTATATTTGTCTGTAAGTATCTATGTCTGTCTGTAAGTATCTATGTTTGTCTGTATATATTTGTCTCTATGTATCTATAACTGTCTGTCTGTATATATATTTGTCTGTCTAAATATTTATGCATGTCTGTATATATTTGTCTGTGTATCTATGCCTGTCTGTGTATCTATGTCTGTCTGTATATATTTGTCTGTGTATCTATGTCTGTCTGTATATATTTGTCTGTGTATCTATGTCTGTCTGTATATATTTGTCTGTGTATCTATGTCTGTCTGTATATATTTGTCTGTGTATCTATGCCTGTCTGTATATATTTGTCTTTGTATCTATGTCTGTCTGTATATATTTGTCTGTGTATCTATGCCTGTCTGTATATATTTGTCTGTATCTAAATATGTCTGTCTGTATATATTTGTCTGTGTATCTATGTCTGTCTGTATATATTTGTCTGTGTATCTATGTCTGTCTGTATATATTTGTCTGTGTATCTATGCCTGTCTGTATTTATTTGTCTTTGTATCTATGTCTGTCTGTATATATTTGTCTGTGTATCTATGCCTGTCTGTATATATTTGTCTTTGTATCTATGTCTGTCTGTATATATTTGTCTGTGTATCTATGTCTGTCTGTATATATTTGACTGTGTATCTATGTCTGTCTGTATATATTTGTTTGTGTATCTATGTCTGTCTGTATATATTTGTCTGTGTATCTATGCCTGTCTGTATATATTTGTCTGTGTATCTATGTCTGTCTGTATAAATTTGTCTGTGTATCTACAGCATGACCCTCAAAAAAGTATTTTTAAGCATCTGCAGCCCTTATTTCTCAATGAATTATAAAAAAAATGCATATGTCCTTGTTCTCCATAGTATTCCACATAAGTAGATATAAAAATATTTTTTTTACCTCCATTAACACCGGAGATTTTTAGAGCTAAAGTTTTGAAAAAGTGACTGAGGAAAAAGTAACTTTTAACATGAAACGACTTTTTTAGCAAAATTAAGGTAGAAATCCTTTTATTTTTGTTACTAGCAGAAACCTTATACAAAAATGAAATAAAAAATTTAGTTTTTGAGTAAAAAGCATTTTTTTACACATATTTTTTGAGTCTTTTTAGTTTAATGATATTTTGAAAAACTTACTTATTAGGCAAAATTTTTTAAGATTAAAAAACCAAATAAATCTTTATGAATATAGCAGGAAAATTGTTTTTGTTTCACAATCCTAACTTTAATAACAAAAAAGTTATGAAGAAAATAAAATTAAAACATAATGATTTTTTTGTCTAAAAAGCTTAATTAACCCCCTATTAAATTATTGAGATGTCAGAAAAGTAGGCGGAGCAACTGTCATAATTAATCCTTTTCTCAAATAAGGGTTAATAAATAACCTAAAATTTGCAAATTATCAATTCATTCAGTAGTATTTTTTGCCATTAAAAATTTATATTTTTTGGTGGAATAAAAAAGAAATAATTAGTTAACTTGTTTTTCTTTGTGTCTCATTATTCAGTTGCCAGAAAAACATAATATAACCATCCAAAAAATAAGAGAAACAAAAAAAATTCTTTTTCTTAGTCACTTTTTCAAAACTTTAGCTCTAAAAATCTCCGGTGTTAATGGAGGTAAAAAAAAATATTTTTATATCTACTTATGTGGAATACTATGGAGAACAAGGACATATGCATTTTTTTATAATTCATTGAGAAATAAGGGCTGCAGATGCATAAAAATACTTTTTTGAGGGTCATGCTGTATGTCTGTCTGTATATATTTGTCTTTGTATCTATGTCTGTCTGTATATATTTGTCTGTGTATCTATGTCTGTCTGTATATATTTGTCTGTGTATCTATGTCTGTCTGTATATATTTGTCTTTGTATCTATGTCTGTCTGTATATATTTGTCTGTGTATCTATGTCTGTCTGTATATATTTGTCTGTGTATCTATGCCCTTCTGTATATATTTGTCTATGTATCCATGTCTATTTGTATTAAATTTGAATGTGTGTATTATGTTTTTATATCTGTCTATCTTTAAGCCAGATATGTTTTCACATTTTCATAAAAAATAATGTCAAAAAAGGCGTTGTCACTACTGCTTTATTTATCACTTTATAATTGTTACTAACAAAATTGTCGGAAACTAACTCGAAATTTCTTTTTTTTCTCATACTATACACTAACAAGAACAATCATTGACAAAAGCAGCACGGTAAAGATAATTTCAATTTTAATTTGTTTACAGTAATATAAAAATTGACAATTAGTAGCAAGAAAAGAAAAGGGCAGTATAAATAAATTAATTCAGAGTGGGGTTCTTATTACAATACTAATACGTAATACTGGCATACCATTGGTCAATTCAAATGTATACTGGCCTGCTATTGGTCATTTGTATTGTATGACGTCATTTTTATTATAGTCACTACAAAGAACTTTCTCCATTTGTTTAGAATTTGTGAAAATTTTGTTAGTTTTTACATGTTTCGGAATGATAATTGGCTTTATCCTTAATTTTTTGGGGTGAGCAGAAATGGGGGTCATTACCCCCTCTCTCTCAAAGGTCGTCCAAACTTACAAAATATTGTTCTTCAAATAATTTATAGAGTAGCTTTATAATTGACCATTGCCTATGTTTATAAAAATCTCTTTTTTTTGATGAATGAAACTAGAGACTTTAATCTATAGTTGCTCACTGCTATAGCTATAATTTCTCCCATTTCAAGCCCATAACTGTGCTGTCACAATACATTACCTTATAGACTTTAGAAATATATACTAGGGTTATTGTCTCTGGCAATACAAAGTCATTTCCGCTGCATGGTTGTAACCATGGACGGACGTCCAAGCTTTTTATTTCTTTGGTGGCGGAATAAGGGGTTTAGAAATGTGGGGGAAGGGCGGTTCACGGAAACTTCGCTCTATGGTGCGGTTGAGGTTCTTCCATCCCCCTTATTTATTTTTAAAAGCGATGCTTATCTATTTATAGGGTCGGTCCGTCCGTTATGGATAGCTTTTTTCGTTAATTTAGGTATGTTAGAATTGTCATATCGATTTCAAACTTTGCATGGTGATTCCTGTAGTAGTTAGAATCGATTTAGAAAGCGTAGCAACTCTATAATCATTACCAGAATGTCCGTATGTCCATTTTAAACATGTTGATTTTTTTACTTTTTAAACAACAAATTTGTATGTGATCTAATTATCCGATTGATCTGATTTTTGGTATACTGATTTCTGAGACAACTAAGTACAATAGTATAAGCGAAGCAACTCTATAATCAAGTCCTAAAAATGTAAGTATATCCATAAACATTATCATGGATCAAGCAGTTTTTCAACAATTTTACTTACAATTTAGCTTCGACTCTTATACATTTATATTATGGTTATTTAACACTAGTGTTAAAGGGCGAATATAGGTTGAATATGAAATGGGCTCAAAAAAACCCTGTCATTCCATAGATTATAAATAACTTAAAAATATTGACATATTCAATTGTATAAGTCTGTTTATAGCTTAAAACCCGTCAATCTGAAGATAATATTATGTAATTAGTGTGGTTCCCTAAGAACTCAAACACCCTAGCATCACACAAGGCTTCGTGGCAAGGTTGAATTAAAAAGCTTTCATTAAATGATAGTCGTAATAACGTGGAAACCAATTAATCAGGGGTAAATATACCCTCTTTCTACCTTCATAAAGTAAATTATTTAAAAGTTAAAAAAAACATCAAATAATGTAAAAAGTAAAAAAAAATAATCGATAAAATTTTCTTGGAGGAAGAATGATTTCAAATCCCTGTTTTTTTTGTGGCCGTGTGTGTGTGTGTGTTGAAAATGCGTACTCAAGGGTGTTTATATCATCATGAATTAATCAAAGATCTCTGTACAGAAAATAAACTTTAAGACGTATTATTTACCCTGTCAATACTCCTGACGCCCTTCTACGCAAATTATTTTTAAGCTTTTTAAAAATTAAATAAACTAGTATATAATCTAAAATAATAAATTAAATTATCTTTTAAGGTGCGTGCCAATGTAATAGTCAATCAAACCTAAGCAAAATAGTCAAAAAAGTCTTTTAAAGGGCTAAAATAAACGATTTTGTCGGCAATCTGATTTATTATATGTTCAATTGAAACAGAAAATTGCAAAATCTACTTAAGGATTTTTTTGAATTTTTAAATTTGGCATAGATATTCTAAAAGTATGTAATGGCACCTTTGATATAGGCTCATATCATATCGAACCTATATTCGCCCTTTAATATCCGTTTGTCCTACGGTTTCAGAGCTTCGCTTTTATGGATGATGTCATCCTTGTTGTATCTTCTTTAATGACATTTGAAAAATTGTTATAACTCGTTTTGACTGTTTGTATATAAATGTTTTTGTGCTTAGCTACTTATAGATAATCTAATCCTTGTTGAATCACAATCTTTAAATTTAGTAATTGGTTATGGCTTGAATCACAAAAATGTAAAAAAATGAACGACTTTATAAGGCGTTCGAAATCAATTATTCAAGGAGATAATATGCATAGGTTAAAACTTGTTTTTCACAGTGTTCACCTTTTGAAGGCACATGATATACTAACAGTGAGAGTAATCCTTATACACCAAAGCAATGTCTGTCCGTCTTTATGGCCGTTAAGTTTTCGTAAACGACTGAATTGATCGTTGCACAAGTTTTATATTGTTCCAAGGACGGATTACGCTATTTTCAATACTAAAAATATGGATACTGGGTGTTGGGGGGTTCTAACAAAACAAGGATGACAACATCCATAAAAGCGAAGCTCTGAAACGATAAGACAAGTGGACATTAACGCTTGTATAGTGTCAGAACTGAATAATCAGAATATAAATGAATAAGAGTCAAAGCCATATTGTGAGTAATTTGTTGAAAAACTTCTTGATAAAGGATAATGTTTAATGTTTATGGACATACTTACATTTTTAGTTCTTGATTATAGAGTTGCTTTGCTTATGATATTGTACTTTGTTGTCCTAGGAATCAGTATACCAAAATTCAGAACAATCGGATGATTAGATCACATAAATATTTGTTGTTAAAAAAGTAAAAAATTTACATGTTTAAAATGGATGTAAGGATATTCTGGTAATGATTATGATAACATTTTTATACAAACAGTCAAAACGAGTTATGACAATGTCATGAAAGAAGATAAAAAAAAAAAAGAGCGAAGTTTTCGTGAACCGCCCTTCCCACACATTTCTAAACCTCTTTGGCTCCCACAAAAAAAAGCTCGGACGTCCATGGTTACAACCATGCAGCGGAAATGACTTTGTATTGCCAGACACAATAACCCTAGTACATATTTCTAAAGTCTATGAGATACTGTATAGTAACAGAACAGTTGCAGGCTTGCCAGGGCAGAAATTAATCGGTCATACTAAAGTAATAAGCAACTATAGAATTAGAGTCTCTAGTTTCATTCATCAAAAAAAAAGAGATTTTTATAGACATAGGCAATGGTTAATTATAAAGCTACTCTGTAACACATTTGAATCTTAGATTTTAGATCCATCACTACAGACAAAGAAAGCTTACTACTTTGTATAATAGGATATTGTATTAACATTATTAGTCTACTGGGTATGTGTCATCATGTGTACTTTATCAGTGTACTGGGTGTCTGTCATCATGTGTACATTATTAGTCTTCTGGGTGTCTTTCATCATGCGTACATTATTAGTCTACTGAGTGTCTGCCATCATGTGTACATTATTAGTCTACTGGGTGTGTGTCATCATGTGTACATTATTAGTCTACTGAGTGTCTGTCATCATGTGCACATTATCGGTCTACTGGGTGTTTGTCATCTGTGTACATTATTAGTCTACTGGTTGTGTGTCATCATGTGTACATTATTAGTCTACTTAGTATCTGTCATCCATGTGTACATTATTAGTCTACTGGATGTTTGTCATCTGTGTACATTATTAGTCTACTGGGTGTCTGTCATTATGTGTAAATTATTAGTCTACTGGGTGTGTGTCATTATGTGTACATTATTAGTCTACTGAGTGTCTGTCATCATGTGCACATTATCGGTCTACTGGGTGTTTGTCATCTGTGTACATTATTAGTCTACTGGTTGTGTGTCATCATGTGTACATTATTAGTCTACTTAGTATCTGTCATCCATGTGTACATTATGAGTCTACTGGATGTTTGTCATCTGTGTACATTATTAGTCTACTGGGTGTCTGTCATTATGTGTAAATTATTAGTCTACTGGGTGTGTGTCATTATGTGTACATTTTTAGTCTACTGAGTGTCTGTCGTTATGTGTACATTATCAGTGTACTGGGTGTCTGTCATCATGTGTACATTCTTAGTCTACTGGGTGTCTGCCACCATTCAGACTATCTTTCCTTATCCCCACAAGAATAAGACGTCGCACAAGGCTTAAAATAAAGAAGATAAAGCACTTTCACAGAAAGTTCTTGTTGAACATTGGTCCTCCCCTCCCCTAACTAATAATTTGAAAACAGGGGGGTTATGTATCTAAATCCTGCGGAGGGCTCTTTCTATGCGGGGTCCATACCTGAGGCTCTATAACCCTGAGGTGCTACCCAGTACCAAATACAATTTAACCTAACCATGAAACGAAAAAGTACTCCTCCATTTATTTCAAATTTAAAGGACGGGGGGGGGGTTGTCAGTGCTCAACAAGTTACTTTGTATGAAAGCGCCAAATGTAAAGTAGGATATTGAAAAAATCTATTCTCTATAGATATGACGAGAAACAAAAGGATAAGTAAATTTGTTTAAAAGTAGAAGATAAGCGCAAAGTAAGTATAGTTATGTATCCTATTGTATCATAGACAGCTTTCCACGGATTTCAAAATGAAAAATTATACGATTAATTATACTAAAATAAGTCTGAACCATTTAAGGATATGAGGACCTATATTTATACAGGTATAGAATAAATATTTGTCTGTCCTGTTCAACTATTTGTTTTTAGACAACACATGTAGGTGTTCCTGAGAATAAAAAAATAAATTCAATTCTACTAAATCCTTTCTACAAAATCCCCAGGAAGGAAAGGGACAATGGGCTGTTTATAACACTAGTCACCAAAGTTTTTAATAACGTTTTCTGATTCTTAACAACTTTGGGGACTTTTAATGAATTTTGATTGGCTGATCCATGAAGTAGTGTGTCCAATAAATAATTGTAATCTACAGAAGAGGGAATTTTCTGTATCATTAATTTATAGGTCATCGTCTATTCCCTTTAGATCCCTTACAAAATCCACTTGCTTTTATAGTATAGACATGGATTTAGCAAAGATTTTTTAGAAGAAAGGGGAGTTTTTTGTGTATTTTAGTGTTTTACCTTCAGTTAGCTTTTGTTTGGTAGAGGATAGTCCCACAGGGGTTAGGCAGAATAGTTAAGTCCTCTATCGTAATTTTTTTCATTTACACTAATACCATTGTACAGTGCATTACTTGCAAACCGACATCTCATCTTGAAGTTTCAATCCTACTCAGTAAATTGCAGTTACAGAAAAACTTACAAACATCATATCATTATTGTTCAAGTTGTTTTGCAGAAACACCTCACCATCTTTTTAGATCAGCTCCAAATGGATTTCCTATTCTAGCCCTAGTTTCCTAAAGTGTACAGCAGATAACCCAATTATTGCAGACCCTTTTTTCAGCTACTCCGGAAATTTGTGAAAACAAAGCGATTTATACATTATACATTCAAAATTTTGTTGTTTAAAATTTTAATTTTTTTTGGAAGTTTGAAGCTTTTTAAGCTAATAGCAAATTTGGAGATAGGACGCGGACGCTAGGTACACTTTCGGAAACTAAATTGGAGTTCATCTCTTTTTACTTGGAATTTCCGTAGTTTTTTTTTTTAGCAAAACTACCCTTTAAAACACTCTGTCTGTGCGCCCTTCTGTTCTACTGTCCGTAAAAATAAGAAGAAATATTATTTTTTTCAGATGCTATTTGAGATAAACTACTGCTTTCTTTGTGTTAATACCCTATATCAGCAATTAGCATCCTATATATAATTTACTTGGTCTGTCAGTCATATAAATAAAAAGTAAAAGATTTTGTGATTTTTTTCTAATGATTCATTCTTCATTTATGTTTCGTCCATCCACACATTATTTTCTGCTTTTGTGAACGTTGTCATCTTTGTTTCTTTCTCTATTCTATCAGACACCAAGGATGTTGGGATAAGTAATGTAAGAATTATATGTTCTGAGTTAAGGATATAGTGATGGGAAAGTACATATAAAATTCATATTTCTGGCAGTCTTGTACTCTGGGCTCTAGAACCTATGCAACTTTTCTTATTTTGGCTTATTTTAAAGGCTTTGGATCATCTTATTTGCCAGGTATGATTAGGACAAATATGTAAAACCTGTTTCTATGGCAGGTGCATCTTTTTCTCGACTAGGAGATGATGATTATGACATGATCACATCACGACAAAGACGTTAAACAATTAACCTACAGCTTCTAAAGTTTGGAGCAATGCAATATAATATTCTCATAACAGGCACAGCAAGTCAGCAAAAAGCCTGGTAATATTGCAAGTATATGTTGTCTTGGGGGTGAAGCAATACCATAGATATAGTCAAAGTTGGTCCTATAATGTCTATATTATAATTTGTTCTTGTCAGAGAAGCAACACCTGTTTCTGTTTGGATAGGTCTAGGCATAAATGGGTTCTGCGAATGCCAGTAAAAAATAACTGAGTGTGAATTGAAGTAGAATCAGATAAAAAGGCGACGAGGGGATTAGGACATCAAGATGTATAGAAAAGTTATTGTTCTTATCTAAAATACAAATTAGAACAATAACTATCTGTCTGTCTGTTTAAGATCTTGGTAACCACTGCGCTAGGATCTTGGACAAAGTAGCTTTGGACAAAGTAGCTTCAGGCAAAGTAGCTTCGGACAAAGTAGCTTCAGGACAAAGTAGCTTCAGGATATTTACTTAAGAAAAGTAGCTTCCTAATAAAAACAGTCTCCTCTTTTAATAAAGGTCATGGCCTCAGCGCTTGGCCCCCTGGCTTGCCTAGCCGCGGGCGCTCGGCCCCCTAGCCTATAACCTAACCTAACCTATGCTAGCCTCAGGACATTTATTTAAGTAAAATATATTCAACTGTTAATACATAGGTGGTTTGGAATTTCGTGGATTTTACAAAAAGTGGTTAGTAGATTTTTACAATTTTTAATATTGTTTTTACAATTTTTAATATTGTTTTTACAATTTTTAATAATGATTTTTTTCAATTTTTAGGTTAGGTTAGGTTAGGTTATAGGCTAGAGTGCCGAGCGCCCGCGGCTAGGCAGGCCAGGGGCCGAGCGCTGCGGCCATGACCTTTATTGAAAGTGGAGGCTACTTTGCCTGAAGCTACTTTGTCCGAAGCTACTTTGTCCTGAAGCTACTTTGTCCTGAAGCTACTTTGTCCGAAGCTACTTTGTCCAAAGCTACTTTGTCCGAGGCTACTTTGTCCAAGATCCATTGCGCTATACTCTTCAACGAATATAACTACTGTCCTGCAGTGGTTTTAAGCTATTTTCTTGGGGGTTGGGAACACTCCACTCCTCAAAAAAAGGAAAAATACCACCAAAATTTTTTTGAATTACGAAAGTTGTGTAAACTTTTTTAGTTTGTAAAAAATTATGAAAACTTTTATCCTGGGTTTAATTTTGTATACATTTTAGACTTATATCTCTAAAGCTTTAAGAATGATATCTATATAGGATGGGGAGGGGACTTCCCATTACCTCTAGAGGCAAAGTCACTAATAAAATAAGTAACAACATTTTCTATGCTATTTTTAACTTGAAAAGTTTGAACCTTTTTTTCAGAATATTTATCCTTAGCCTGATATGTAACTTGTTGTATTGTTCTTAAAAAGGTGAAATATAAATCCTGAAGAAAGATAAATGTTGTGTCTTTTACCACTCTCAATTCACTGAAATCTGTATTCAAATAAATAGACAATGCATAGACCAAGAAAAATGCCTTGAAAAAAATGATCTGATTGAAAAGCAAAATAAGTACATAATGCTGAATTTGGCCAAGTATTGTTCAATAACAATAAAATAAATGATCTAAAAGTGATATTTGTTCTAAAGAGACCTAGCTGTCTGTATGTCACAATAATTTCTTTGAGCTTGAACAAATAAGCCATACCCTTAAATGTAATTGAAATAAATTTAATCAAAAAGAAAGATATCATAAAAACTTGAAAATGCAATAAAACCCAATTTTTAAAGTCTATAAATCTTTACTCTATTAACCACAACAGTTTGTTTATTCCTTATTTCTTTTCACATTTTATAGTGATGTATATACTGACAAAGTAAGAATACAATTCTAAACAACTTACAGATTACATTTTACAAAGGAAGATATATTTCAATGATAACAAGTTTATTGCAAAATAAAACAAAAAAAAATTTATGCACTCTAACTATCCTGAATATTCTCATATTCAAACATTATAAAAAAAGAACCTCATCAATACTTTCAACAGCTAGATATATTTTTGTCAACAGTTTTATTGTTCGTCAGTTGTTGCAATTTTGACATTCATAATTTTTATATGAAAAAAAGGTATGTGAAGGCTTTATATCAGAACTTTTTTCTCAATTCCTCAGATGAAGAGATGTAACTGGATAATATCCTATTTGTACAGTAAAATAGATAAAGTGATAGGTTGATAAAGATAATCTAATATATTGATTAAATTTAAATTGTGAAAGAATTGAATACATGTTAAACTAGAATCATTATCAGAAATCCAATTTCTCCAATATTGAAGTTTTCCTCTTGAAGTGAAGAAGCTCTTAGACCAGGTCTAAAAGGATTATTAACAACAAATTTTGAAAAAGTAAATGTTAAATTAATAAAATTTTTATTTTACACCAAAATAAACTTATCAATCAAACTGTGTTTAATATAAATTTTCTTGATATCATCAAGGCAATGGATAAAAGAAATGAAGAAGTTACCTTGAAATTTTATTTCATAAAAAAAATATTTTAAAGAACTTAAACAAAGTTTTCTTGATTTATTTCTTCTGTCATTCCTTTTCAATTTTAAATAATTTAACATTTTTGCAAAAGAAAGCTTATAAACTAGAAAATCTAGATAAATTGTAAAGTATGAAAAAATGTTGATAATGTCATGCCAAAACCCCTGGTTTTACACACATTCTAACACACTCTAGAACACACACAGACACCTGCCACAAACACACTCTAGAACACACACAGACACCTGCCCCAAACACACTCTCACACACACTTACACATTCTTTTTTTTTCATTTTGCCAAAATGATCTATTGAAAGTTTAAAGAATATTAGATTTTAGATTGAGGAGATGATTATTATTTCTATCCACTTGAATAGTTCCAGTAGTTCTTGATATTGAACAGTTCATTAAATACTTTTGTCGAATAAATAGATAGATAAATCAATGGAATTTTCTTACAAATATGCATTCAATTTCAAAATGTAAAGGATATTTTTATGTTTTATGTTAAAAACTAATTCTACTAACTCCATGGGCACAAACTTCCCTCTCAAAACTAACTAAGCAAAATAAAATAAGCTATAACTATTTTGGTTTCAAAGACAATTATTAATCAAAAAAATAGTTCACCTTATATGAAATATAAAGATTTTGTTATTCAATTGTACACTTTTAATACCTATGCATTTTGAGAAATATTTGATTAAAAAAAAATCAAATTCTTCTGATTTAGATATTTAATATGAATCAGTTTTCCTCTGAAAAGAAATACAAATAGATCATATTCTGCAGAGAAGTGCAAAATATTCACAAACTCTTTTTTTACACTCAATCCTTCAATTATTTTCATGATAAAAGTTTTCCTTTGAGGTTTTGAATAAAAAATCTGAGAGATTGTTTGCACAAAAGTTGAAATACTTTCAAAGATTTGTATGCCTTTTAAATCTGAATTTTGGTTTTGAAAGATGCTTTTATCAAAACTAATACTTTTCCTGCAAAAAAATATTATTTTGTTTAACTTTGACACATGACTGGTTGTTAAAAGTGAAGCTTTTCTATGATTAGGGCTGTATGAACATCTGTCCATAAAGGTAAGCACTTTTTGTTAATTTTGTTATATTAAAATTATTCTATTAATTTCGAACTTTTGGTGATGATTCCTGTAACAATAGGGTACAACTTTTCTATAATTAGAGTCTGTACGTCTATCCGTACTTAACGATTAGCTCTTCTTGATAATTTAGGCATGTTTAAATTGTCCCTTAGATTTGGGTGAAAATTCTTGTAACATTAAGGCACAACTTAATAACAGCAAAGCTTTTCTATAGGTAAAATCTGTGCAGTTTGCTCTTTCTTTAATTAAGGCATGTTAAAATTGTCCTTTCAACCACAACTTTCATCAAACATTATGCTTGGGTCATATATATAAAATTTTATGTTTTTTTCCTTGATCTTGACCTTGGTAGTTTTCTGATTACATTTCCAATAAAATCTGCTCATACAATTTATCTATCTATCTGACATCATTTGACATATAATCACTAATATGTCATTGGATAAAACAAGTACAGCTGATAATCTTTGATGTGCAGCTAGAAAGATACTCCAGAAATATGTATATAATTTAGGTGATTTAGATATGCTTCCAATAGAAGAGGTATACAATATATCTTACAGGGAATGTTGAGTCAGTGATTCAGTCAAAGTTGTTAAGGAAGCCAGAACTTAAGAAGCTGCTATTCAGAATACAAAATTGTCTAAATTTTAGCCTCTTCAGCAAAATTCCACATGGTATGTAAAGGAAAGATAATTAAAGATAATTTTCTCATAGAATTTAGATATTTCATGCAAACTTTCATCTCTAAAGTTGTCATTGTTTTTCCGTAATGAAAAGGAAAAATTAAGAGAAAAATTCTTGCTAGAAATAATGTAGTATTGTCTAGCTGATGAAATGGTGTATATCTGAAAAGGTTTTTAGAGGATTATAGAAAATGGATAAAACGGCAGAATTATGTTTTATAATATTTTATCATCTTTATTCACTGAAAACCAAAAAGTTGTAATCATACAGAAACTACCAATCATACAAAAAGTCACGGATTTATTGAAGCTTTGTATCATTTTATAATCATGAATAATGTTATCATTGTCTGAGACATAATTTCAAGAATTATCATATTTGAAGTTAATTATAAAGGGTATAACCATATCCTTTAATTTACAATATCCATTTTAAAGAATATTGGAGACCAATACTGGAAGTTCTCTAATTGATATTTACACGAGTTGTTCTTGATGGGAGCAAAAGTTTCTAAAGAATTACAGTTTTATATTCTGCACAAGTTGGTGTGAGTTAATAAAATAGATTTATAGCATAGATTCAAAATCAGAAATTAGTCAAGGCATAGAACCATCTTGACATCCGCCAAATCAATATATTAAAGTAACAGGATGTCTGTCTCTCTCTCTCTCTGTTGCTTAAGATCTTGCTAAATACTGGACCGATATTGTTCTCCTTAACTGTAGATCTTCTTATAGGTCCAGGGAAGGTTCATAACTATTTCAGCAGAGGGTACCTCCATTTTCTCAAGAGGAATCGCCTATAAAAAAAACCTCCCCATATCCAATAGAGTAAAATAAAGTGATTATTAGAGTTCTTATTTTGAATTACATAAAACATTAAAAAAATTCCTGAATTAGTCACTGGAGCACCAATTTATTGAAGATGAAATTTTAAATAAGAGCTATCTTATCTGCTAAAATATGTTTTTTATAAAAGTCAGCTGAGCGAAGGGTTGTATGGTGATGGTGTCATTCCAAGCCTCCTCCCCCCCCCCCCACACACAAACAAGAAGAAAAAATGAGACATACCTTTCCTTAAAAAATAGAATCAACCCAAGTGTTTAAAATACACTGAATTAGACAATCATTCCAATCCCAGTTCTAAAGGGTGTTAAAAAAGCCAATTGCTTAACTTTTTTCAGTATATTACTCTTCACAATAAATGTATAATCATAGATATTTAAACCTTATAGCTACCTGGCCCAAGTTGTAGGAATCTTTTTGTCTGCTAGCAAGTTGCTTCCTGTAATTTTGTAGCTGTGTTTATATTTCCTACACTATTGGCTGATATTCATAGACACAATTGAAAGTCGGCACAGGGTTCCCATCCAGTGGGTAGAGTTACATATAGCTTGTGTTCCCTCTATTCTTGTAATTGTAATAGTAAAAGGGATATTTCATCAGTTCCCTTAAATATACATAAAAGGTTATCTAACAGATGATATCTATAGTGAGTGTGCAGTTTTAGACCTGCAGTATTTTATGTATATAAATATATATTACAATATTGGATTTCTAGATATAAATAATAAATATCGACTATTCTTACATCAGGCAGTATTTAAAAAGTATCGGATAAACAGGAGCTGAAATTGAATTATCATGAAAGTGTAATGGTGGTCCAGGGGTGATGGTAGGCAAATTGCCGGAGGGAGAAAATCATCCCTGCAGAGGGAAAATATAATTATAACCCTAAACAATTAAAAATGTAAAGCCCATAACAGCTAAGGACGATATTACTGTTTTTAAATAATAGTAAAATTGATATTGATAAAAACAAGGATAACAACATCCATAAACAGTGAAACATAAAACAATCATGGATTAGAATACGGACAAGGAAATTTGAAGAGATTTGTTAAAACTTTTTTCACTTATTTATATAATTTTTGCATAATGACTGATGCTCATTGGCACAAGAAATCTTGGGAATAGTCCCTTTCATAACATCGCCCCATAAAGGGCGATTCGTCGTATTTTTAAAATAGCTTTTTATAGGTTATTTTAGGTTAGGTTAGGTTATATTGGGTTAGCTGATTGCCCCACAGGGTTAGGTAATTGGCCCAGCAGGGTTAGAGTTCCCCGCAGGGGCTAGAAATAGGAGAAAAGCTACTGTGAAAAATACGAAGAATCGCCCCATAAGGTGCGATGTTACGAAAGGGACTATACCCGAAATCTTTGCAATCAAATTTAGTCCTCTATCTTTAAAAACAGCTGAGAAAATCACATTTCTCCCAAAACGTTAGAGACTGACTGACTGGCGGACGGACAAACAAAGATTGAATTATGGAGTAGCTTCGCTACTAAAAACAAAGAAATAACAGACATACATCATACAATCTTAGAGACACTAACTGTTAAATGTGTACAAATGTCTGCTATTTTGCTTCAATGTTTTCTTTATACATTTCATCAGTTTACACTAGATTGGGGTTCGTCTACAAAATATACACATTATTTTAACAGTTTACAGTTAAAATACCAAAATGTTTCAACATATTATCATAGTAAAGGTAATCATATTCTTTTAATTACAAAGATACTATCAATAACAAGGATGACAACATCCATAAAAGCGAAGCACTGAAACGGTAGGACAAACGGACATTAACACTTGTATAGTGTCACTACTGAATAATCATAATATAAATGTATAAGAGTCAAAGCAAAATTGTTGAAAAACTGCTTGATTCAGGATAATGTTTATGGACATACTTACATTTTTAGGACTTGATTATAGAGTTGCTTCGCTTATTACATTATACTTTGTTGTCTCAGGAATCAATATACCAAAAATCAGATCAATCAGATGATTAGATCACATAAAAATTTGTTGTTAAAAAAGTAAAAAAATCAACATGTTTAAAATGAACGTACGGACATTTTGGTGATGATTATAGAGTTGCTACGCTTTCTAAATCGTTCTTTACTATTAGAAGAATCACCATGCAAAATTTGAAATCGATAGGACAATTCTAACATGCCTAAATTAACGAAAAAAGCTATCCGTTACGGACGTACGGACGGACCGACCCTAATTATAGAAAAGCTTCGCTTTTAAAAAATAAAAATATCTTACAAGTGGCCGTTTTACCACTGATAACTTCCTCCTCATATTTTTAAATATGAAATGCAAGTAAGGAGAAATATTTTTTCTCCTGAATGGTGACTGAGTTCATTGATTTCAAGTCTTAAGTTATTTTTTACTATTTTTCAGCCCCCTCGCTCTTTCTTAAATTATGGAGCTTATAAATAAAATTTAATGGGGCCAACAACGATTTTGTTAAAAATAAAAAAAAATTTAATTCAGAGGCTGTGATACAGACGATTTGAATCGAAATATGTACTACAAAATGGATGTAAAATATCCTAAGTGGTTATTAAAACAGGGAAAAAATTGTCGTCAATCTAGGTTGTTGTTATGTCCCATCATTTATTGGTCAGTTTGTTCATCCAGTAGAATGGGGTCAAGGGAGTGGAGGTGAGGAATCGTTATTTAAGCCAGCTACAAGTTTCACTTTGTTAGAGTGCATGATAATCTGGTGTAAGATCCAAATAATGATAATTCCATTGTTATTATAAAGGAGAAAAAAAATTTTGGCCTCTTGTCCCGTAATAAATTCAATTTAATTCAATAAAAGTTTGCAGGGAGGAAAGGGATATTAAGCTGTTCAATACTCTAGTCCCCAAATTTTTATGAAAAATGTTTTTTATTCGTTGGCTAAACAACTTTGGGGACTTTTAATTCATTGTGATTGGTTGGTTCATAATTAAACTGAGTGTCCAAACCACTAATTGTAATCTACAGAATGGGTTATTTTGTGTATCATGATTAGGAATGTATATCAATTTATCGCCCATTGTCTCATCCCTTTAGATCCCTGAAAAGTTTGAGTAGTTGTTATTGTCTCTATTTTGTTTTTGTTTACATTGAACCCAACAAGTTGCAGAAAGTGTACACTATAGTAAACAAAATATAAACATGGTTGCCGAAATTTAAAAAAGATAATTTTCATAATTAACTTTCATGACAACTTTCTTAGATTTTTTCTTTTTTTTGACATAGCAGGTTTAGAATTATTATTATAAAATTATGATCAGCTTAAAAAAGACAAATTATAAAGATAAAAACGTAAGCAATTTTGAATTATAAAAAGTGTTATTTTCAATTATAAAATATTTAGCAACCATGTAATTCTGTCTGCTACTATGAAGCATGTCTTAACAACAACTTCATTTTGTTTTTATTTCGTCTGCTATTAGTTATTCAAGTTTAAAAATGCATTTTTAATTTTTTATAGTTAAATTGAATCATTTCAGTGAATTATAAGCATAACTCAGTTAATTTGAAAATTGAGAATATTTTATAGATTCTGATAAACCCCCATTTTTTTCAATGTCTTTTAATTTTTTATATAAAATACTGTACACTTTTAAGTTTTCTTTTTTAATAAATTTTCTTATCTCTTTCACTATGTCAAATACATAGATATTATAACCTGTTTTGATAATTATTTATATATTAAATTTTATCTTTTAAATCAAACCCTTAATTTCTTAATAATACCCTAACCGGCCTTTCTATTTTATGGCCTTTCCCTCGATCTCTCCTATTAAATACATAGTATTAGTCAAGCCCCCCAATGCTAGTAGCGGTGCCGCTAGATGTAAATGAGGGTAAGGTTTGGGTTGAGGGGACCGTATTATAACAAATTAGTTCAGCAAAATTACGATAAAAATAACTTCACTCACGAAATTTAGAAAGATACAGTTTAATTTTATTTTCTATTTAAAAATAAAACGTTTTCTCATTTCAGAAGCGCGACACAACAGCCGTCAAGAATGTCGGGTGGTATACGAATCCGACTTGATCTGTCAGATTTTGTTTACAGGGTCGAGTCCCGACGAATGATGTACCTAGACACCATGGTTGTCAGAACTTTGGCGGATTTAGAGCAGAAAATAAAGTAAGTCTTTGTTATTTTTCGAACTATAACATTCAAATGTAGGACGTTTGTCTTCTTATTAACAGGAGGGAGGGAGGGTACAATGGTACTCCAAAATTTTATGACCTTGTTATCTAATTCCGATGCCCAAAAACTTTGGGTATATAGTTCAATTTTGATTAAAACTAGAAGTCCAATCAATATTTTTAATCATAAAAGGAGTAGGTAATTAGCTTTGTTTTGTTTTACAATTAGGAAAGTATATCTATGTATATATTGTCCATTGTAGTTTTCTTTAAGATCTCTTGACTAATTGAGGTTTCTAAAATTTATATAGAACGTCTAATACATGTGATATTATTATTTGCTTTAAACTGGACAAGGTGCTTATTGAAGACTGTTTTATTGTATCAGGAATAATTATATTTTGGTTAAACTCGTTTTTTTGACTGGAAAAATGGCATAAAACTAGATTAGGTACTATATTTGGTTTCCATAAATAACTCTTGCTTAATCACAATTGCTGTTTTCGTTTTATCTAAATAAACGAAAAGATTTACGAACAGAAATTCACATGTTTGAGACAGATCTCATTGTAATGTTACTTTTTTTTAAGAGAAGAGCATTCTGAGTGTGACAATAATGATCTTTTGATGTTTCTAGAAGATGGTTTCCTCCTACCAACCTGGGAACCTATTCAGGTTATTATAGTTTTACATCCGGTAGGAAACCTGCCATAATGATCTGCTCATGTTTCTAGAAGATGGGTTCCTTCTACCCACCTGGGAACCTATTCAGGTTATTAAAGTTTTACATCCGGTAGGACACCTGACATAATGTTCTGTTGATGTTTCTAGAAGATGGGTTTCTCCTACTCACCTGGGAACCTATTCAGGTTATTATAGTTTTATATCTGGTAGGACACCTGTCATAATGACATGTTCATGTATCTGGAGGATGGGTTCCTACTACCCACCTGGGAACCTACTCAGGTTATTTAATATAGTTTTACATCCGGTAGGACATCTGCCACAATGGTTTCTTGATGTTTCTAGAAGATGGGTTTTTATATCATCCGATAGGACACCTGCCATAATGATAAGTTGATGTTTCTAGAGGATGGGTTACTCCTACCAACCTGGGAACCTATTAAGAATAATTATTATAGTTTTTCATCTGGTAGGACATCTGCCATAACGATAAGTTGATGTCTCTGGAGGATGGGTTCCTACTACCCACCTGGGAACCTAGTCAGATTATTTTTAAATTCTTGGAGAGAGAAGTTTTGTGGCTGGTTTCAGTCTTGTTCCTTTTTTTCTAAGGATAGTTATAAATATATCATATGAGATGATATTATAGAATTTCATTTAAGAGTTGATAAAAATAGGACACTTGCCATTGCATACGCGGACTAGATACAGGTGAGGGTTTAGATCTTTTTTCGATAGTGTTTTTTTGTGCAGCATAAATTCAATATCAAATCAAATAATATTTCTTATATAATATTAACTTTAGCTTTTGTTGTTCGCACTTATTTTGTTTTTTTTACCTACCTCTTTCTGTTTTTTTTCGTTGATAAAATTGTTTAGAATTAAAACTATTTTTTGTTTCACTTCAGATCTTGCAACCTGGGGATCTTATAAAAGTAATTTTACAACCTTCTCTACCACAAAGCAATGGCAAAGACAGTAAGAAAAGAAAAAGAAACATGGACGAAAGCATAGAATTATCAGCCAAAAAGAAATCAAAGATTTTGCCCAAAGTGTTCACAGCTTCAAAAGCCGCGGTTGTGTCAGATACTGAAAGATTTAAGCAGAAGAAAAATGTTAATATTGAAGAAGATTCTTCTTCTTCAAGCGATTCAGGGATAGAGATATAGATTATAAAAAAAATATTCTGAACAAAAATGTTTATCCGGTTCCATCAGTATGGGGTACTATCCATGCGGGGCTTTTCTCTATTTATTTTTACCTAACCTTACTTATTATAAGCATAAAGAATATTTTTTTGGATCATGGATAGAAAACGAAGTAGGGTAAAGCGGGGCGATCTCGGTTTTGAGGTGAAGTCGGTATTTTTTTTGACCACCTTCATTAAATGACATTTTTCTCCATGTTCTAATCGACTGACAGAAAAAAACACAAAATCAAATTTGTTCCTTATTAAATTGCCTACAAAAAAGTATAAAATGAAATTTTTGTGAGATGAATTTTTAGGGTACTTATTGGGTCTTAAAGTCGGACGACAAAATTTTTTTTTCTCGATTTTTTGCTTCGGTCGGAAAAACGGTAAGTTGGACAAAAACTGGTAAGAGCTAGAGCTTAGACGTCTTCAGGGGACTTATTAAGAATCTAATAGGCTATCCATTTCCGTTTAAAACTTTAAAAAAGCTTGTATAGTTTTTTCTTAAATCGACTAAAAGTGAAGCGGGGCGAATTCGGTTTTTTCACTTTTTATACTAACTTTTTCAATTTTATATAAAAAGTGAAATTTTCGAGAAAAAAAGTCAAATTTCTCGTACTTAGAAAAAATTTATTTTTTTTTGTAGAAAAAATTGTCCGATCTTCATAATTTTTTTTGTGAATGCTCTTTATTACATTTAGCAACTTTAACCTTTTTGGCATGCTGTAATTAAATCAATATGTCATAGGTTTTTTGAAGCTGGAAAATCGACCACAGATTTGCCAAACTTTTCTCTTTTTTTCAACTTGATTTTTTAAGGAAATTTTGCTAATAGAACTAATTTTTTTTTGGCCAAATCTATTCAAAATTGCCTGAATTTTAAGGATCAGGCCTTTAAAGTCATAAAAAGTTATTTTTTCTAGTAGTATTTTTATGTTTTTTATCAAAAAACTTTCGAAAAAAAAGTCAAATTTCGCGTACTTCGGAAAAATTATTTTTTTTGGTAGAAAAAATTGACCTATCTTAATAAAAATTTTTGTGCATACTCTTTATTACATTTAGCAACTTTACCTTTTGGGCATGCTGTAATAAAATCAATACGTCATCGATTTTTCGAAGCTTGAAAATGCCCTACCGACTTCGCCTCAAGGCGGGGCGAAGTCGGTGCCGTTTTAGAGATCAATTTTGACAAACTTCCCAAAGTCCTAGGTTTACGTCCTTTTAGGACCTGATCGACTTTTCCGAGATCTTTCTACTGGTCTTGGTCCCATTTAAAAAAAATAATTTTTACGATTTGCAGGTTCAAAAAACCGAAAAAAAGACCGAGTTCGCCCCGCTTTACCCTAGCGGTTTGGTCATATTGCTACAGTAGCTTTTCTCCTATTTCTAGCCCCTGTGGAGCAATCATTAACAAAACCTAACATATCAAAAGCTACTTTGAAAATACAATGAATCTCGCTACTTAGTTTTCTTTTCATTATCCAGTATTTCTTCGTCAAAAGGTTCAATTTTGTTCATATTCTATGTATATGAGGGAAACATCGATTCTAATAACAGAGCTTTTACAAAATTACATCATACTTTAGATGTAAGTTCTAAGTGTCGATATGTGAATTTCTGGACTGACTGACTGGACGCCTTTTTATTCGAGACAATTTACTTAATAACATTAACTTCAAATACCATATGATATACCGTATATTTTCCTTTTCTCTGTCACTAATTGTAGTGATACTTTACCAGATATTTGAATTTCTCAGCTGCCATTACAGATAATTATCTAAAATTTCCTGTGTTGATTTTCAATTTATTTACTTTTTGATTCGCAATGTTTTCATCCTTTTGTTTAAATCTCTATTTATGTACTAAATCAGACTCTTCAGATGAAAATCAAAATACAAATCATCAAAAATCTCAGTCTAACCAACAACAGAAAAATAATGCGCTAAAATCTCAAGCTGTCGCAAAGAAAACTGCTGCCGCTGAAAATGATTCATCTTCTAGCGATAGTGATAGTTCTGATGAAGAAGAAGGCAGGATTAAAGATTTTAATAATTAATACCTGTTGTTGTATTGGCTGCTCGTTGTTGTTGTTGTTGTAGCCCTGATTCTCTGAAGTTAGGACTCAGATGCACACGGAGACTGGAAGTGAGAATACTTTGGCCAATCTTAGATTGGTAAGCTTCGCGCACAGCTGATTGTATTCTGTGTTACATTACAAGCTGACCCCCAATTCTCGTGAAAGCTACTCAATTATTACATCACCCTGGCCTAGAGTTTTGGCAGGTGTTCCATATTAAGCCACCCTAATTAATGGCACTCTCATACGAGGAGCATGGATGAGGGAAAGCATGATTTAAGCTGCTTGATTGGTAGAATCCTAACTTCCTGTTCCTACAAATCTCCCTCCTTACAACCTAAGGGGATCTCAGGGAAGGTTGCGTGATCATAATCTGACAAATTGCGACAGCATTTGTCAACCAAGTGCAAAGTCTTTGTGGGGACTTGAACTCGGTTTCTCCCAAACACAGCGAAGTGCGCTAACCACTACGCTATGGGACTCCCTGACTGCTCGTAGTTCATTTTCGTGTCCGGGTAGTCATCTGTAGATTCGGGGAGGGAAGGCTTATGGAGGGGGCTCTGGACGTTGAAGTGGGGGGGGGCTTGTAAAACTTTGGTGAGATGATAGGAAGTCAGCCACAAGGGTGGGATTTTGCCAGAGGTCAATGGAATTAAGGTTGATGGGATTATTTGGGCAAGAAAAGATGTGATGGACAGTTTCAGGGGTAGGTTTGTTGGGGAAATTAATAATTATAAGTTTTAATTAGATAAGACTTTTCTTAATTATACAGTGGTTAGGATATTTAGTTAAGGTTATATAAATTCAAATTGTTTTTTAATTTTTTGGTTAAGCTTAATTTCCGTCAGGAGAAGTTTTAGGCTATTTTTCTATATCACAGCCCCTAGAGGCCAGGGCAATTCTACTAGGTAGTTCTTTTATGTTTCTTTAAAATTCTTTAACTAGAGAAAAGGATGAGAGACCATGAGAAAAAGCTGGCAGCAAGAGCTGCTGTAGCCAAACCAGTTGCTATCCAAAATAAACTTCAATCATCTGAAACCAGTTCTAGTTCGGAAAGCAGTGATAGCTCGGACAGTGACAATGAAACCAATGTTGCAGCAGCAGCTAAATCTACCACTACTCTCCCAGTAAAATCTGTTGAAAAGAAAGATGAATCTTCTTCAAGTGAGGACTCAAGCAGTAGTGATGAAGAAAGTATTCCAACAAAAGGGAGGGATCTATTAATTTTGACATCATAATTCATGACTGCTATTTTAATTTTAATTTATAACTAATGTATTAAACAGGTATTAAGTTTATTTTAAAAGCAGTGCAGCTATTCTATATTTTTTTCTTCGTGTGTTTCATTCTCCTTTTTTTATGAACACTGAATATAAACCCTGAACCACTTCATTATGCAATCTACATTTTCCTGGATATTTTGTCTACGGTAGACCATAAGTGTACAGCTTTATAGTACATTGTTTCTATTTGTTAAAGCAACACGTATGATAAAAGAAAAAGATTCTGTTTAAAGTAAAATGCTTATATTTCAATCAAAATCTATATTTTTGTATTTTTTACCGATCCACGTCATTATGCAAATTAAAAGAAAATCAATGAGAAAACGTTTGTTTTGCCCTTTTCTCCACTTTTAAAAATTAATCCTGATAAAATAACAATTTTTTAAGGGATTTATGCATTAATTATAATGAAAAACAGTTTAAGGTAGATTTTATTGATTTTTCTAAATAAGAAATAATTTTAAAAAAGAAATTCTATCCTTGTCACTTTAGAGGACAGCTGCCGACCCCTAGTCTAATGGATGAAGCTAAATACATGTAAAAAATAAAAATTTGCCTGAAAAGTATACAAAAATGTTTTTTGATGTGTTAAAATAATCCATTTTAAAATCTTGATTTTGAGGATGATGGCTTTTAAGATGCTCTTACTGGTGGTGATGGTGAGCTAAATGTTATCAAAGTGCATGCCCTTGAAGAAAACTTATATATTGAACTATGGTCCAATTTTTGTAGTCATAGCAGCCTCCAGCCAAGCAATATTAAAAAAGAAAAAAATTGCAATTTTAATTACTAAAATTCATAAAGTAAATAATGTAGTTTTTAGATAATGGTTATATTTCATGTCGAGAGGCTCCACTGGAGGCTGCTATGACTACAAAAAATGGTACATAGGTTAATATACAAGTTGTTGTAATGGTCATGTACTTAGATAACATTTAGCTCACCTTTACCACCAGTAAGAGCATCTTAAAGACCATCATCCTCAAAATCAAGATTTTAAAATGGATTTTTTTAACACATCAAAAAACATTTTTGTATACTTTTTAGGGTAATTTTTATCTTTAACATGTATTTAGCTTCATCCATAAGACTGGGGGTCAGCAGCTGTCCTCTAGAGTGATAAGGATAGAATTTCTTTTTTTCAATTATTTCTTATTTAGAAAAATCAATTAAAATCTACCTGAAACTGTTTTTCATTATAATTAATGCATAAATCCCTTACAAAATTGTTATTTTATCAAAATCATTTTTTAAAAGTGGAGAAAAGTGCAAAACAAACGTTTTCTCATTGATTTTCTTTTGATTTGCATAATGACGTGGATCGGTAAAAAATATAAAAATATAGATTTTGATTGAAATATAAGCATTTTACTTTAAAAAGAATCTTTTTCTTTTATCATACGTGTTGCTTTAACAAATAGAAACAATGTACTATAAAGCTGTACACTTATAGACTACCGTAGACAAAATATCCAGGAAAATGTAGATTGCATAATGAAGTGGTTCGGGGTTTATTTTCTATAACTGACTTTGTTCATTTAGGTTTTATTGCTTTGCTACTTATAGTTGTTGTTATTCTTGTTATTTTTTGTTACAATTAATATTAGTGATGGCAATCCGTCGAATTTTTGGGCCGAATTCGGATTCTTAAAAGAATCCGTCAAAAAAAAGTAGCGGATTCCGGATTAATATTTTTGGCGGATTCCGAATTCGTAATCCGGATTCTAGTAGTATTTTAAAAAGCTTTTAAAGTAAAATAAATGAAGCATGATAAGCTGTGATCTTTGCCGTCAAAAAGAGGGAGTTGAAAGAAAAAAATCAAGACGCTAATTTTAGCCTACCAATTAAGAATGCGGAATCCGCTATTAAAAAACGGATTCCGGATCCGGATTCGGATTCCAAAATTGGCCCAAAAATTGGGCGGATTCCGGATCCGGATTGCGAACCCTAATTAATATAACTGTGAGCTTAATAAATATGTCCCTGTATTATTATAGAAAGTGTTGGAGAACAAGTAACAAATATTGCCAAAGCAGTCCCTACTCAAATAAAGTCTAAAGACAAAGATTCAAGCAGTGATGATGATAGCTCAAGTGAGTCTGATTCAGGAACAAGGACATTCATATGAAATGGATGGAAATTAGTAAAAAAGTAGTTTAAGGGGATTTTTTATCCCTGTGGGTGGGGCCTTTACTTGCGGGATTACTACGCTGTATAAAATATAACCTAACTTAATTTAATGTAAAAAGTTAAACACGAAAAACTTTCATCCTTCCTTATTTTCAATTTATTTGGAGGTGGGGTTCTGTGCTCTACTAGGTACTTTGAGGGAAACTGCCGTTTTTATTATTTTGTAAACTACATATATGTTAAAAATCGTATAATGAACTTTTTTTCTGAAATCTTCGGCTTAGACCTATTCCTTTTTGAACTCATCTTCATTTTTATAAGGGGGAGGGGGGGAGTTCTGACACATTTGCGTAAACCTGGTGTATAGGCTTTATCTTTGGACTGAGAGAATAGGTTATTAGGGATAAAATCATTCTTATATGATAAATTTCCCCCAGATTTAAGCTTTTTTTTGGATAGGCCTCCATGTTCTGGAGCTCCAGGCCTCCAGGTGGTCTCTGTACAGGTAAAAATTAAAAATAAGATTTTTTTTTTGAAGAGTTAGAGGTTAACTTATAAAACAAAATATGCTTCTTTTTGATTGTTATTCACATATTTTACGAAAAAACATACATATTTTGTCTCATAAGCTGACATCTAACTCTTTAAAAAAAAAATTTTTTTTTTCATTTTTACCTGTAGAGAGACCACCTGGAGGCCTGGAGCTCCGGAACCTGGAGGCCTATCCAAAATGATTTTATCCCTAATAACCTATCCTCTCAGTCTAAAGATAAAGCCTATACATCAGGTTTACGCAAATGTGTCAGAACTTCCCCCCCCCCCCCTTTATTGTCCATGTACCATTTTAGAAAATACATCAAATAAACCAAATAAATCTACCAATTTCAACACAAACAATACAAAAGCCAGCAACAATCCAGAGAATGGCAGTAAAAGAAAGAGAAAAAGGAAGAGAAAGAATAAGAACAAAAACAAACTTGCCCCCGAAGAAATGCCTAATTATAATGTTGACTTTGATAATAGTACCTTTTCTGCGAATACTGGTGACACGAATAAGAAAACAAATAATAGTAGAATTATTTTCCAAGATAATGAAGAAAATGTAAACAATGCAGAGGTAAGATTTTTAAAGCTTTTACACCTGACATTATTATCTACCCATCTATCTATGCTATTATCTACCTATCTGTCTATGTTTTAATCTAACTTTATCTTCTATTATCAATCCATCTTGTTTTAGGATAACAAACGTCCTTTCTTTAAATCTGTTCTATTATATAACTCTAGTTTTTAGAATTTTCAATTTTGCGTCCTTCTGTCTGTGTACCTATATACATTAAATAAAACAAACTATCTATCTATTTACCTTTACAATACGTCTTTACTGTTTAATATCTTACTATGTACGTATTAGGACTTATATCCCCTTATATTATTCTTAAATAAAATTCTTAACAAGTTAAAAGCTGAAATTTCTATCATATTTTATCTATCTACTCTAGGATAATACTGAAGTAGAGTTTTCAGCAGAAGAAATACAAAAACTGTATGCAATGTCTAAACCTGCAACCCCTGTTCAATCTAAAGTTAATAATACTTCAACTCCAAGAGAGAATTTGAATACAGGAATGTTTATACCTATTGTTATATATTTCAAATGGGACACCTGTCATAGGGTCAATTTATTTTATGACCGTTTGGTTCTTGTTAATTCATATTTGATAAACCTTATTTTCTACGGGGCTAAGACAATGACCGATAAATTGATGTACTTCCCCAATATTGATACACAAAACTATCGCTTCTGTATAGTATTATTATTAGTATAGTATTAGAATTAGTGGTTGAAAATTTTGAACACTCAACTTCATGAACCAATTAATAAAAATTCTTAAAGTCCGTACCTATAGTTGTTAAGCCAACGAATATAAAACGTTATTATAAAACTTTTAAAAATAGTGCAATTAACAGCCCATTGTCCCCTTTCTCTCTGATTTTCTATCTATGTGTACAATTTGTTTTGTGCAGAAATTTACTTGTTTACAGAGAGAGAGAGAGATAAGGGACAATGTGCTGTTTATTAAATTAGTCCCAAATGTTTATAGTTCATAACGTTTTCTTATTGGTTGGTTTAACAACTTTGGGGACTTTGATTGGTTGGATAATCAAGTTCAGTGTTTAAACGTTTCAACTACTAATTTTAATATAAAGAAAATTTTGTGTATCATCATTGGGGATGTACATAAATTTACCGGCCATTGTCTTATCCCTTTAGATCCCTGACTTGTTAAACGTAATTAGATATATTAACATTTGAAACAGGAAAGACTTCCGTTCCTTTGTCTGAATGTGAACAAAGTATAATTCAATCACCACAAAATCCACGAAATAATAATAGCAAGGTTACCATTTATCTAATATGGACAGGACAATTGTGTTGTCAAGTAGCGCAGCAACAACAAGCTAAATTTATAAATAAGATGAAACTTAGACATTAGTCTGCATAAATATCTAAAACCCTTAGTTTCTACTTCAATCTTAGTGGGGCCAATCTTAACCCCTACTCGAAATATCAAAGCCTAAGATCTACCCTTGCAGGTTTACCCAGTACCCAATGTAACTTACCTGTGTTTGATTGTGTGTGTGAGGTGGAGTGGGTTATGTGCTCGACTGGCCACTTTGGGTAAAACCGACTAATAAATGATCCTCTGTACATCTAGGTTGTCGCAGGCAAAAAATCCGCGCCATTTGCATTCCAGCCCAGAGTGCTAACAATTCAAGAACTTAAGAATGGTGTCCAGAGAAAATCTGTCAATGGTATTTCAAAATTTCATGAAAATAAGGTAGGTTACTTGCTTCAAGTAGCAAGTATCAAATCTTTTATACAAATCAAACCTTTCATTCTGTTTTCTGTTTGTCTTTGACACTCATATAAACTTTTATTAGCTTTACAAAGGACAATCAAGCTTTTTGTTTGGGGTTAGGGGGAGGGGAGGTAATAAATTTAACCTGTTTTTGGCGAAAATTGCAAAAATCCATTGGGAAAATCAAGCCAAAACAAATTTAAGGTATTAAATGCATACATAAGATAATGTATATAGGATATGATGACAAGGGATAAATTGTCGTCAATTTATCTTGCTAATATGGACCTCATTTATTGGTCAGTTTATTGAAACTAATATTAGGGGAGGGTATGGGGTATCCAGCTGCGAGTATTACTTAAACAGAGTACATGAAAATCTGGTGCTACATCCAAGTAGTAATATATCGATTAATCTCTTTTTCTTCTTTCATATCCATTTAAACCTGAAAATAATATTTTTAAGGCAACTACAAATGGCGGTAGTCCCCAAACAAAAGAGAAGTATTTCCCGCCAATAGACACCAGTAAAGATGTGTACACTAACAAGAGTGTTATCATAGTAAATCCTCCAGATTATAGTAAACTAGAGGCTGCTACAGTTGATAATATTAGCTTAGGCAAGGATATTATAAAGTGATTAAACTTAAAATGAAACTGTCGACTGAATTTCTCGGATACTATTTAAGATAGACGGCTGATTTTTTTTTAAAGATTTCTTATATTGATGAGCATCCAATTTATAAATTAGTTGCTCTGTAGGTCATGCTACAAAGTATCAATACCTACCAACATATTTTCTTTCTAGGTATATTTTAATTTTGGGCACTGAATAACTCCTATATAACTCACTAAGTTCGTTGGTCCATTAGCAATTTTTTGGCTTTCCTACTTAGTACTTATTGATGTTTGTCATCCTTGGTTAATTTCAATATCCTTGGGTTAAGGTGATTCTGTGGCCTTCAAGATGATAGAAATGTCGGCTTCTTATACACCAGGAATCAGTTTTTTTTATACAAAAAAAGCTTTTTAGGAAATTTCATTCATCATACAAAAGTTTTATCACAAAAGTTAATAAATGAATATAGTCAACGTTTGATTTATGCATAACATTTTTGAGGAGTGTGCAAATTAAATCGTTATCTGTTTTTTTGGGGGGGGGGGATACGGTGTAGGCATTAAGGGGTCATGAATTGTAAATTACACTGGTTCCCAAAGTATTATAAATATCTCTTCTCATTTATTGGCTTAATATCCTTGGGGACTTAAAATTCTTGATTTGGTTCTTCTAACAAGTAGTACCCAAGCTTCTCTACCAATACTTTTAACTTACAAATAGATGTTTTTTTTAAAATTGGGGTTGTACATCAATTTATTGTCCATTGTCTTATCCATTTCGAAAAGTTAGGACTAATGTACACAAAACATAAATCAGTGAAAAAGTGCACTAAGATTTGAAAGCAGCTGTTTCAAAAACTGATTCCAGAGGTCTCTGATTGGAAAGAGGGTAAGGTGATTGCTAGAGATGGTTCAGTAATAACGTTCCAGGTAAAAAATATTAGGAGAACAGCTACTCTATAGCTAGTGTATGTCCGTTTCTTTGTGTAAGTTGCGCAATTTGACATTTTTTTATTGGCGGATTTTTAAAACTTAGAATACTAGTTGCTTTAAATTAAATAGTATTATTATTAAACATTTATTTATAAAATATTGTTGATGTAAAAAATCAAATGAGAATTATCATTATTTATCTAGAGATATCATCAAAAATATTATTTTAGAAAATACTTGTACATACTTGAGCGTGGAGCTTGAGCTGGCCCTGGTGGGCCAGAAAAGTGTTTCTTCATACTCCATGACTACTTAGGTCCAAACACTCAAAAACTATGGCTACGCACACAGTTGGGTTAGAATGTAGTTGATCCCAAAAATAACTATTTCAATAGGAACTTTTTTCACACCTTATCATTTAGGTGTTAAGACCTGCAGTTAAGAAGAAAACCGGACGATTTGAGCTGGAACCTGAAGAAGAAGTCGAAGAGGAACCTATTATTCAGCTAGACACAAGAGATATTCTTGACCCAAGACAAGTTAGCCCCCCAAAAGTGTGAAAAATTGACAAATATATAAAAGTTGCACTGACCTTTTCCCACAATTTGAATTTATTTTTTTTCTTCAACTTTTTATTTGATCAATGATCAGTATTATTGATATATGCATTTTAAAAGTATAAGAATTCCCTAAATAAAAGAAATAGATTTAATCAAAACGTGGTAAGATTTATTGAACTTGTGATTTTTTTTCAAAGCAAAAAAATGGCAGCAACGGCCCCAGCAGTTGTTCGGGTTCTGGCCTCCAGCGTCAGGATTGCCGACAGGGCTGGAGATATTATTAGGTAAATATCCGATAGTAGTTGTATGTTTGTATGTGTGTTGGTTAATACTAGAGGCCTCGAGGGGCACTTTAGGTGTGGTGGGGTGGGGGGAGTCGCACCCCCACCCCATAAAAGAATGGGTTGTTCTTTCTACCCCAAAATAGTTGTAAACATTCTCAGGACCTATGAGAAGCTTAACTGTAAATGTGAACCATATTGTTTCAGCGGATAGCGAGATCCGTCGGTACAAACAGCTATACAGAAAGACATGTTACTTTTATTTAAGGATTTAATCTTGAAAACTGCTGGAAATTCAAATGTTTTTTTCTTTCTTCATTTTTCTAATATTTATGTTTGTTTCTATTTAGAGAAATAATGGCCAAAGGAAAACTTGGAATTGTTGAGAAAACTGGCAAAGATGATCTTCAGACAGAGGCAGACAGGTAGAAATAATATTGGTCTGTTTGTCTGTTAGTAATAAAAGCAAATTTATTTAAAGTCTTCATTTTATCCTAGTTAGATCTATCTAGAAATACATAAATATGTGTAGGTAGGTATTTGTCGAAAATTTCATCAAACATTTATTAAATTTTTATAATTACCAGACAACTATATCAGGTATGAACTTACATGAGACCTAACTTTTCTGACGTACTAACGCTTTTACTCTAACCATAAAAAAATTGTTTTTAAAACTGAAATATTTTTGGATTAGCAAAGCTGATCTACAATAGTAATGCATCTTAAATACCTATTTAAGGTCTGCCCAGAATTGTATCCTTGCCTCTTTACTCCACCAATATCCTGAGCTTAAAGTTGTGGGCGAAGAGGGGGAGCAAGACTTAAGTCAGGTTAGATATTTGTTATTACGTTTTTTGTCTTTATTACATATTAACGGTTATGCCCCAGAGTCATTTGAGGCGCAGAGGATTTTGGAAAGTCGACCCACCCCAATTTTCGATTTTAGTTTTAAAGAAAAGGTTATTCGTTTTAAGGAGGATTTTTTTTCTAGGGGCGATTTCTTATGTGCTTTCTCCCTCTAAATAGTTGTACTTCTTAATTATTTTTTAAAAGAAAAAAAACCTATTCCTAGTGGACAAAATATATCCACTGTACAGTACATCTTAATTCTTTTAGATACCCAGTGACTGGATAGTAAAAGATCTGGAAGAAAATGCTCTTGATCTGAATTGCACTGATGCATTTAAATCTGCTAAGGTTAGAATTAATAATTTCCGGCTTTTACATTTTTTCTATATTTTAGCGTGTTCTATCTATCTTTTTGGCATGTTCGAATCTTAAGATTAACTGTTGTACGTTTAAATTGGTGATTCCATTCATTTACCAATACAGACCTCATTTAATTAGGAATTTTTAAAACTATCTCCCTTAATTTCCTTTGTACATGAACTTGACATTTCTGGCAAGCTTTATCGAATACTCACGGCGAGCCAACACCAAATCAGCGACTAAGCAGATATTAAATAAAATGAAAAATCTGTTTTTATCTTATTATAAAAATTAAATAAAAACTGAATGAATTCTTTTATAGATGGAGGATTTGACTGTTTGGGTTGATCCATTGGATGGAACAGCTGAATATACACAGGTAAAGGTAGGCAGAAGACAGATAGATAGATAGGATGAAAACATGTTTGTAGATGGACAGAAAAGAAAGTAGGTAGAAAGACAGATAAAAAGATATGAAAGATGAAGGTCTGTAGATTGATAGAAGATGAGATAAAATAGAGAGACTACCCAGTAGAATTCTTTTTTCTGATTGGTCAACAAAATTTTGACAAAAGCTTTACAGTAAATTTTTTGAAAGATCATATGATAGCATGACCAGATGTCTCATCTCTTATTAGTCATATCTCAAAATGGACATTTTGAATTCTTATTGGTTACTGAGAATTGTACACTAGGGATTATTGGATCACGTGACTGTACTGATTGGCCTTGCTATTGGTTCTCAAGCTGTGGCTGGAGTTATTCATCAACCTTACTGGAATTATAAGGTAAAAAGTACATTTTACAATGTTTTTTTTTACAAAAAAAAAGCATTTAGCTTTGATCATTTTGTTAATCTTTTGCTGTAGCACTGAAATTACATATTAGATTTGTCTTACTTTTAGACAGAGGGTGCTAAACTAGGAAGAACCTTTTATGGATTGGTAGGGGGTGGCGTGCGTGGTTTGACTCCTGTTAAACCTCCCCAAGGTAAGAAAATTTAAGTTCTTGAAACAGCTACTTTGTTCTTTTCATATAAGCTTTGGCGCTTCCACATAAAGTACCCCGTTGAGCACTGATTACCCCTACCTCATATTAATTTTGATAAATTGTAAATAATCATTTGTGGAGGTAGGGCTATCTTTTCGGGGATTTTTTATTACTAAAGGTTAGGTAAGGTAAGATCATATTGGGCACTGGGTGCCCAGTAGGGTTGGCGCACCGCGGTTATAGGCTCGTAAGGGGTTAGGCTTAGGGTTATACTCCCCCCCCCCCTATATTTTCAGAATTTTTTTTTTGGGGGGGGGGGGCGCGGGGGGGTATCCATGCTTAAAAGGCACTTTGTGTAAAAGCACCTGAGAATTAAATTTTAAAAGAAATTGCTATCTCTGTGTAAAATAGAAACATCTAGGTAAAGTTTAATATTGCACTCAATCTAAAATTTAGTAATTAAATTTAGTAAAGTTAGTAACTATACCTAGTAATATTTGTCTTCTGTTCTGTTTAAATTGAACCGTTTGTAGCAGGGGCGTCCAAGCTTTTTATTTTGGGGGGGTTAAATATTTTTTAGGGGGGGGTAATTCGTTTTTGGGGGAGGGGGTAAAATGGCGCGCGAAGCGCGCCGCAAATTTTTTTTAACTCCCCCCAAAATTTTTACCCCGGGGGTAAAATTTGCTTGGGGGGGGTAATTACCCCCCCTGAAATCTGTTGACAGGGGTAAATTTAGTTTACCCCCCTAAAATTTACCCCCGGGGTAAAATTTTTGGGGGGGGTAATTAAAATTTTATTAAATATATAGTATTAAAAATGCGCGCGGAGCGCGCAAAAATTTTTTTTATTAGAGATTTTTTATTTTTTTTACCTGTCCAGAAACCACCTGGAGGCCTATCCAAAAAATCTTTCCTTAATGGTTGGGGGTGCCTACGGCACCCCCAGGGTAGGAATAAATTTTAAATGGGGGGGTAAAATGAAAAAAATTTTGGGGGTGCCAAAATCGTTTGGGGGGGGGTAATCGCCCCATTACCCCCCCCCCCTTGGACGTCTATGGTTTGTAGGCATAATAGGAACATAGGTTTTGTAAACATCCTTTTCCCCTAAAAATATATCTTAATCATTGGAACATTATTATTCTAGAGACGTTAAAATGTGAACATGTTGATGCTTTGTCATGAGTTTGACATCTTTAGTTAAAAATAGGTGGTATTCCATTGCCTAACAACAGGCGCAACTCATTATCATCATCATTAATAAACTCATTGCATATCGGATGAATGTCTTGCAATCTAAGAGTTGGTTACTTAAATTGCTACTTAAGGCGATTCAAATATTAGAGTAGTGTGAGTGCCCATAGGGCTTAGATCCTGTGTACGCCACTGCATGGTTCTATCTCACTTTAGTTAGATATATTGTTATATCTCACTAACAAGTCAAATTCTAGTTGTAGATTAAACTTTATTATCTTATTAGAGTTAACTAAGTATTGTTTTCATTTCACTTTTAATATTATTATCCTCAAAAGCGGATACTTGTACCCTTACCAAAAACAGTTATAAACCTTCCCTGGACATATAAGAAGCCTCTATATAAAGAAGGGCCACATCGGTTCAGCAATAAACGAAATATTTTGCAACAAACACTTAATCAGACATCCCGTAACTTTTATATAAGGATTATCCATAATGTAAATTCTATTATTTTTTGTCTGTAGCAAAGGATCTCGCTAACCGCTGAACGGATATGGTTCTCCTTTACATGAAGCCTCTTGCGTCGGGTATCTCCAACCTCACAAGAAAAATATCACCTAGAAAAAATCACTCCTCCCCCTCCCATTTTTTTACTTTTTCTTTTTAAAATTGATCTCAATTGCCCCTAAAAGCCTCAAGAGGCGTAACCGCTAGTAAATAATATTCTAGTGTTAATTTAATTTTTTCTCATAGATAATATAGATAAAAGATTATTTTCTCTTGAATTAAAATATTCAAATTGAGAATTTGTGTATTTTAGACTTTAGTAAAGTGTTTGAAATTATTTTTGAAAAATAGATAGGTGGATGAATTCTCACCAAAAATAAAATAATAGAGTATTCCTCTGTGATGAAAGCATAAATATGTATTATTCCCATTAGTTTTAGCTTATATGTCGACAGTTTGACAAAAATTCCATAATTAGTTCAATTGATAGTTAGAAAAAATATAATGACCATCAAAGTAAAAGAATAGAGGGGGCACGAACTATTTGGAACTCTACCCATGCCGACTTTCAATCCTTTTTTTAATATCAACCAATAGCGTTGGAAATAGAAACACAGCCGAGTTCCTACAAAAGACAAGAAAGCAATTCGCCAGTAGACGAAAAAGGTCCCCACTACTTGAACCAGGTAGCTAACAAAATCCCACATATATGCTTATACATTTGTTAAATAACCTACATTTCTTGATGAGGGTTGTTTATATCAACTTGGTCTAATGTCTTATTTGCTTTGCTAGACTTGTATATCTGAGAATCTGTATTAATTCAATATGGGTACCAGAAACGGGACAGGGACAGTTGATACCTCAAATAAATCAGATAGCAGGGCAGATAAAGATTTTCCAGTATGTCTTAGAAACCGATTAATATCCTCTGTATTAAAACTGGTTTTTAGCTTTAATGAATAATCATGTGAAGCATCCTATAAAAGACAATTTTCCACTGCTAATAAAAAAAGATCATAAAATCCATACGTGTTTTGTTAGTCTGGGGCCTTCGGACCCTTGGGTCTAATAAAACTGTTTTAAATTCTAATATCCTCGGAAAGTTGTCTATAATACGATGCGATAGATAACTATTAATATTTTCTGATAATTAACAAAGTTTTTGAAAAAAAAACTTAAACTAAAATTTAAAATTATGTTACAAAAAAATAGTAGGACATAGCAGACAAAGAATAAAATTTACTGATATGAGCAAATCAAAGACAAATTACAGAATAGGACAGACAGACAGACGTTTAAATTGATCAATCGTCTTTGATCTAATTGAGTCTAACTAAGGGGGGGGGGGTCTTTGTACACTTATAGGAAATGAAAATTCAAGCCCCTAGAAGTAAAGTGCAAAATGTAATATGAGGTGGCTAATCAACTCATTTATGCAACAAAGGGTTCTATTTAAAAATCAGCTCGATATCTTAAAAAATAAGCTCATAACTTAAAATTCTAGTGTTTGGGGGTCTTTTGCACCACTAGCCCCTAGAAGGAAAGTCCCAAAATTCAATTTTCAAAGTTTTACAGGTAGATCCAATCATATATGAGAGTTTACAAAAAGAATTAGATTGATAACTATAAAAACAAGCCCAAAATGCCAAGGAAAAATTTGATACTGAATTTTAATTTCCTATAAGTGTACAAACTTCCCTCCCCCCCTTGTTAGTTTGCACTGTAGTACTATTTGTTTTTTAATCTGCTGTGTCCCTATCCCAGCGGGGTTAAAACTGTGTCACTAACCCTGTTGGTTTATAACGGGGCATTTTTATTGTAATAGGATTGTCCCTATCACTGCGGGATTGCAGAAGGGAATTATATTAACATGAGCCTAACCAAATCTGGGTGAATTAAATGGATTAAGATTCCATTTATCTTATTCTTCAGTCTATTTAAGGATAAGAATATTGAGTTAAAATAACTTAATTATCTAATTTATCAGCAAATCTACTCTTTAACTAGGACATGTTTGTATGTATATAAGACGGTAATTGCATTTATCTTCAATAACATTGGCTGTATTTTTCCGTTTTGGGGGATATTTTACCTTTTCAAAAGAAATGGCCCCAAGACAAATAACTTCTTTCGAAGATAAAAAATATCTTAAAAACAAAAGTCTAAGGTGGAGGTTCGACCGCCGACCAATTCCCCTTTTTACATAGCCAAAAGATGTCTCAATTGTCACAGTCGCTAGTTACAAATAAGAAAAGGATGACTTCTTTAAGTTAGAGGATTGAGAGTTAGTAATGTAAAATGTTTGGCAGCTGTCCATTTTTACTTATACAAACCTTCAGCAGCGAGAGAACAGAAATCTGCAATACGCAGACATTATAACCACAGGCTATTGCGCTGATTTTCCAAGTATTTGCCAGGCAACGGCTTTTAAGATTTGCGGATATGTGCGGTTAAAATTCTTGCTTCATGAATCCTCTTAAAATCTTTTTTTGTCTATTCTACTATTTCTTCTATATATTTTACCAATTTAATCTGTTTAACTTTATCCGTGTATTTTTGTCTAAAACAAGGATGACAACATCCATAAAAGCGAAGCTCTGAAACTGCAGAACAAAAGGGCATTAAAACTTGTATAGTGTCAGAACTGAATAATCAGTATATTAATCAATGTATAAGAGTCGAAGCAAAATTGTAAGTAAATTTGTTGAAAAATTGATTGATGCAGGATAATGTTAAATTTTTTTAGACTTGATTATAGAGTTGCTTCGCTTATAATATTGTACTTTGTTGTCCCAGGAATCAGTATACCAAAAATTAAATCAGATCAATCGGATAATTAGGTAGATCATATAAAAATTTGTTGTTAAAAAAGTGAAAAAATCAACATGTTTAAAATGGACGTACGGACATTCTGGTAACGATTATAGAGTTGCTACGCTTTCTAAATTGTACCTAACTATTAAAGGGATCGCTATGCAAAATTTGAAATCTATAGGACAATTCTAACGTGCCTAAATTAACGAAAAAAACTATCCGACACGGACGGACGGACCGACCCTAATTGTAGAAAAGCTTCTCTTTTGAAAGATAAAACTCGTATTTTCGTTCATTTTTTTGAATCCTCCATGTTCACAGTTATGTGGTAGGATTTTGCATAATAGACTAATTCTATGCAAATCTTTTAGGTCAGGGACATGGATAATCTTATTATAAAAGTAACAGGATGTTTGTGTACCGAGAATCTTGCTGAACGATTGACCGATATAGTTTTCCTTTACATTGAAGCTTCTCATGGTTCCAAGGAATGTTTATAGCTATTTTGGAAATCACCAATGAAAAATAAATCCCTTCTCCCCCCCGTAAACTAAAATGTAAAGGGGAGGTGCCCACCTTCTCTCAAATGCTTTAGAGCCTCAAGGGGCGTGTCTCTGCTAGTAATTCTTATGCGCCTTTAGCAAAACAGGACAGACAAAGATTGGAGATCAGAATGAAATATTTGTTGGATAGGTATCATTTAAAAATTTATGCAATTTAAAGGTTATTTTTAGAAATACAAGGATGACAACATCCATAAAAGCTAAGCGCTGAAACGGTAGGACAAACGGACATTAACACTTGTATAGTGTCAGAACTGAATAATCAGAATATAAATGTATGAGAGTCGATGCAAAATTGTAAGTCAATTTGTTGAAAAACTGCTTGATACAGAATAATGTTTATGAACATACTTTTTAGGACTTAATTATAGAGTTGCTTCGCTTATAATATTGTACTTTGTTGTCCCAGGAATCAGTATACAAAAAATCAGATCAATCAGATAATTAGATCATATAAAAATTAGTTGTTAAAAAAGTAAAAAAATCAATATGTTTCATTTGGACGTACGGACATTTTGGTAATGATTATAGAGTTGCTACGCTTTCTAAATCGTACCTAACTACTACAGGAATCACCATGCAAAGTTTGAAATCGATAGGACAATTCTAACATGCCTAAATTAACAAAAAAAGCTATCCGTTACGGACTGACGGGCGGACCGACCCTAATTTTAGAAAAGCTTCGCTTTTAATAACTGGTCAAAACAGACATATCAGGAAAAGATTAATCTGTTAACTTAATTTATAGTTTATTTTAACATTTTGTGGAAACTTAATTTATTCCAGGTCGGCCGGGATGGGGCTCTTGCCTAATTCATACCAGTACCTAATTTTAAATAAATACTCTCTCTCTCATTCGTTAATTTATAAACAATGAGTACTTTCTAAAATCTTATAGTTTAATTTTAAACTAGCTGCGTTTAAACTTTTAAACCAAATATTTTGGTCCATGGTTTATCCAGTTATGTCTTTTTCCCCCTGTATATTTGTCTCTAACCATGGTTGTGGGCTAATTTAGCATATTCATGAGTGGAGATGAGGTTTAGATAACCAAATCCATGCATAAGGAGACAGGTGGCTTATTTTAAAGTAAAACTTACCTGAACAATGAAAGTATTGTTTCTTGGACATTCTGAACGTAGAATATATAATGAAAATTTGTCTGAAATATTTCTCGTAATCTTTTATTAGTGATTGGGGAGTGAGCCTTCCCCCCACTCCCCTTATTTGGAAATCCCTATGACCTGTGCCAGACTTTTTAAAAGCGAAGCTTTTCTATAATTAGGGTCGGTCCGTACGTCCAATTTAAACATGTTTTTTTTTACTTTTTTAACAACAAATTTTTATGTGATCTAATAATCCGATTGATCTGATTTTTGGTATACTGATTCCTGGGACAACAAAGTATAATGTTATAAGCGAAGCAACTCTATAATCAAGTCCTAAAAATGTAAGTATGTCCATAAACATTATCCTGTCACGGTTGGACCCTCAGATGTCAAAACTTTATTTTAGTGTTTGGCCAAAATGACTTTGCAATTGTATCTGTAAGTACGTCTAATAACACCCTTTGCTATTTTTAAAATCCTAGAAAATTTTTTTTGCAAGAAAATTGCATAAATTCGCAACCTTTTTTAGAACCACTACATAACTCGAGTTTTAAAACTTTTTATATAAAATCCTTTTTACAAAAAATATCAATAATTACTTAAAATTAAACCTGAAAGAAAAAAATCTCATTACACGTGTTAATTTGCATGTTTTAGGTCTTTTTTTTGAGGAAAGTATAACTTCCACATTTTTGACAATAATTATATTTTTTAACATTTCAAAGTAAAATATAATAAAACTTAAATGATTTTTCTTGAATTATCAGTTGAAAATTTCATCAAACATGCAATTTAAGTGATGAAAATTTAATAAAATCATTTTTTGAATGTTTAGAAATACCAATTTTCTACATTTAAAACAAAATGTTAACAAAATTTAAAAACATTTTAACATATAACTTTAAAAATCAATAACATTTTATAAAAAGATGTTTCAAAAAATAAATCATTAAAAGGTATTAAAATGCATTTCAAATTACTTAAAATTAAAACGAGAACATCTTTTTACACTGTATTCTATGTAATAGAGTTTAAATGACATGATTAGTGAATGAAATATTTCCTAAACTCATTAAGCCTTTTTGTGACTATATTAAAAATAATTTATTTTGTTCTATATTGTTTTTTTATTCAAATATTTGACAAAATTTTCCCTACGTCAATAAAATAAAGTCAGTTTTTTACTGTTTCCAGGTTTTTCTTTATAATTATAACAATTAAATATAATATAAATCTTCATTATCTTTTATTTGAATTATCATACACATTAAAATGTAAAGTATAAGCTAGAATAGCACTTTTTTTAACGAATATTTTAATGACATTATATCAAAATAATTCCTCTTAAATATCACACAACATATGATTGGGAAGTATAGCCATTTCTTGGAGGTATAATATTTACAAAAATACCATTAATTCTGTTTTTATCAGAAGTTAAAAAAATTGAACAATTCTAAAACAATGGTTGGCTGTCTAGATATTGAGTACACTAAGACTACGGCTCTGTTCTATTGAAATAACGTTGCAAAAGAGGGGTTCTGAAAGTAATCTACCTAATTATTTTTAAAGAACCAACAAGTACTGTCAGTATCTTTTTTCTTGTAATCTAGCAGACAATCAAATCATAACACAATTTTCATGATAAAATATTCAGGTTTCTACTTCACATTTTAAAAAATATACTGATCAATAAAATGTTCAAAATTTTACTTTGTACTAATTGAAAAAATATGTTGTAATTCTTATTTTAAAGTTACATTTTTATCCCTGACAAAATCATAGACGACTTTTAAAGGCATCTTATCTAAACTTTTTGAAGAAAAACTTAAAAACGTTAATTAAGTATTAAAACTATTTTCTTCGATTTTTCTGAAGTTATTATCGCATTCTATGGGTTTTTTATTATCATTTACTTATATCGAAAGTGCCAAACATTGTACCCTAACTTATTCATTTAATAAAAAACCAAGCGTGCTGTATAAAGCAGTTTTTCAACAAATTCACTTACAATTTTGCTTCGACTCTTATACTTATATATTCTGATTATTCAGTTCTGACACTACATAAGTGTTCATGTCCGTTTGTCCTACCGTTTCAGTGCTTCGCTTTTATGGATGTTGTCATCCTTGTTTATGACTAAAAATTGTTTGACGAAAATCCAGAAGTTTAGGAGATCTTTCTAGACAATGGAAAAACAAAAAAAAACACAGCTCACAATTTTGTAATATAAGTGAAAAAAGAAATGAAACTATAAGTGACCATACTTTTTTACTATATGTTGCCCCCCAATGACAGCTGAAAACCACGTATAGGTTTCGTGATTTTTTCAAATTGAATTCGATGTTGGTGTAAGCTGGTTTCAACGCATACTTTTATTGATTAACGACTGTAATATTTTAGGACAGAAGATTGTTACTACCACAAGGTCTCATGGTACAGGTCTAATCCAGCAAACCCTTGATATTCTGAAACCTGACCAAATACTCAAGGTTGGGGGCGCAGGACACAAGGTATAGGATAGATAAACAGAAAAACTGATATTTAGATAGTTTGGCGGTTTGTGCCTTGTCAAGCTAAGAAACATAAACCTCCCTCTTGCTTTAAAATATGTTGAAAATAATTGTGTTAAATGTTACCTTAGGTTAGGTTGGATAAATGTGTAGCCCCTCGGGGTAAGGACACTGCAGGATTAGGCATTCAGCAAGATTTGTTCTGTGCTTGATAGCAACTTTAAGGGAAATATTCATAAAAATATATAAAGATAGACACAGTAATAGATAGATGTAGACTTAGAGGTAGAAAATTTATGTTTTTGTTTTTATGGTATCACAACCCGGTCCATATCAAAATTATTTAATTTAGGTTATGTTGCTGATGGAGGGAAAAGCCCATGCTTATGTTTTCCCATCCCCAGGTTAGAATAAATAATCAGGGTTTTAGGGATAGGACAATTCATTTAATTTTTAAGTTCCAGCAAAGTGGCCTAATGGATGCAGAAAATGTTAAGAATTTTGCAAGGGGAAATTTAATTGTTTTTAAAAATCAAAATTTAGGCCATTTGATTTCCTGACCTTGTACGCCTTTCCCTACCTAGAGGCTAGGGACGAAGCAACTCGTATACTACAGTAAACAATAAACTAAATATTCTGTAGTTAATCACACCATACATAAACACCACAGAGGAGTTTCAGTCCATTGTTAGTAGCGAAGCTACTCTATAATTCGCTTTGTCCGTCCGTCCGTCAGTCCGTCCGTCAGTCCGTCAGTCCGTCAGTCCGTAACGCTATGGGGGAAATGGGATTTACTCAGCTCCTATAAAAGATAGAATTCTGAAATTTTTTGACAACATTCCCATTATTAAGGAGCACAATTGACTATAAAACATCATTTGCGGTCGGACCGATTTTTAGCAGGTTTTAGGCTATTTTTATATTTTTCACATTTTTCTCCATATCTTCAGTGTTTATGGTCCGATTTTCAAAATTTTTTCAGTTACAGATATCAAAATTAAATTTTCTGTCGTTTAAAGAAACAATCATGAAGGCCAGACTGCCTTTTTAGCAGGTTTTAGGCTATTTTTATATTTTTCACATTTTTCTCCATATCTTCAGTGTATGGTCCGATTTTCAAAAATTTTTCAGTTATAGATATCAAAATTAAATTTCCCGTCTTTTAAAGAAGACAACCATGACCGCCAGACTGCCCTTTCAGCAGGTTTTAGGCTGTTTTTTTATATTTTTAACATTTTTCTCCATATCTTCAGTGTTTATAGTTCGATTTTCAAAATTTTTTCAGTTGTAGATATCAAAATTAAATTTCCCGTCTTTAAAGGAAATAACCATGACGGCCAGACTGCCTTTTTGGCAGGTTTTAGGCTATTTATAAATATATTTTACAATTTTTTCCATATCATCAGTGTATATGGTCCGATTTTCCAAATTTTTAAAGTTTTTAAGGATTTAAAAATTAAATTTTTTGTCGTTTTAAGAAAACAAACACGGCCAGACTGCCTTTTATCAGGTTTTTGGCTTTTTTTTATATGTTTTACATATTTCCCAATATCTTTGTTTATTTTGATCCAATTTTGTCATCATACAAAATAAAACAAGGTTTCATATTTATTTTATCCAATAAATCTATTCTTGATTTTAGTAAAAACCTTAGAAATCTACCTGTACGCATTCCCATCTATGATTTTTTGTGCTTCGCTACTTATGGATGTTGTCATCCTTGTTCCATCCTATTTAAATGATAGAACAGGGCAAACATTTTAAATAACAAAGGAGAACGGGACTGAAAAATATTATGAACAGAACATAAGCTTTTCTAAAAAAAGATTTAGTACAACAGAACATGCCTACTAATCTTAATCACAAAATGTTAAATGGGTCTGAAAAAAGCTTTTTAGCAAAGTATAAGAAAAATTAAAGGTGATCAAATTACTCAAACAGTGAAGCTTTATTATAGTCCGAGAATATGATAATGAAACAGTAAAGTAAAGGTGCATTTTTGAAAAGAAAAAGGTTCATTATTTTAGTGCTTACAAAAAAATATGACTAGTGAGGTCATAGGAAACGCCTAGGGAAGCCGCCATTGAATGTACAGTATGACCCACGAAAAAGTATTTTTTAGGGTGTACAGCCCTTATTTCTTGATGTATCATTAAAAGTAGCATATGTCCGTGTTCTCTGTATATTTCCACACAAGCATATATAAAAATTTTAATTTTATCTCCATTTACACCAAAGATTTTTAGAGCTAAAGTTTTGAAAAAGTGACTGAGAAAAAAAAATTTTTGGTTTCTTAGAATTTTTGGATGGTTTATAATTTGTCTTTCTGGTAACTGAAGAATGATATACAAAGAAAAACAAGTTAACTAATTATTTCAATTTTTAATGACAAAAAATACTACTAAATGAATTGATTATTTGCAAATTTCAAGCTATTTACCTACCCTTATTTATGAAAAGGATTAATTATGACTAATTATGACAGTTGCTCCGCCCCCTTTTCTGACATCTCAGTCCCTTAATAGGGGTTTAATTAAGCTTTTTAGACTAAAAATGATTATATTGCAATTTTATTTTCTTTATCACTTTTTTGTTATTAAAGTTAGGATTATGAAACAAAAACAATTTTCTTGTTAAATTCATAAAGATTTATTTGGTTTTTCAATCTAAAACAATTTTGCCTAATAAGTATGTTTTTAAAAATATCATTAAGCTAAAAAGACTCAAAAAATATGTATAAAAAAATGCATTTTACTTAAAACCTAAATTTTTTATGTTAAAAGTTACTTTTTGCTCAGTCACTTTTTCAAAACTTTAGCTCTAAAAATCTCCGGTGTTAATGGAGGTAAAATTAAAATTTTTATATATGCTTGTGTGGAAATGTACAGAGAACACGGACATATGCTCCTTTTAATGATACACTAAGAAATAAGGGCTGTACACCCTAAAAAAATACTTTTTCGAGGGTCATACTGTATACATTTTAAAAATTATTTAGGATGTAAGAAGTGGGACACCTGTGCCCCCGAGGCAATTCTGCACGCCATGGGGGGAAAACTTACTGATATGAAGGGAGAAACATATAAGTATCATTCAGAGGTGAGTTTATGGGGATCATTTTAGTATTCAATAAATTTTTATTCTTCATTCTCAGTAGTTTATGAATCATAATAATTTCTTTTTTATTATTTGACATTAAAATTCTATGGATGTATAAATGCCAGTGTTGGATGTATATTTTACATTTTTTAGATTAGATGTTTTTTTTGCAAGTCATGGATGTATCATTGACAGTATAAATAATATTTTAGATGCAAGCTTGCCAGGAGTTTTAATATTATTTTCATTTTTACAGCTAAAATTCAGATTGCCATAAATACATCCATACTTTTTAAACTACACTGGCGAGTTTACATCTACTGTACTTTGCTGGATGTGTAAATAACAGTCCCCCGTAGGATCATGTAGCCATTTTCATCAAATTTAAATTTTTTTGCTTAAAGTATAATAAAATACCTAATTATTACATAAACTCAGGGCTTTGTAAATACTAAATTCTCAACAAAATTAAGTTTATTTTATAATTGTTAAACTATCAAAACTACTATTAAGCTACTAATCAGTGCATCTCTAGTATTCTATGTAACATCTGAAGAAGTAAAAAAAGGTGCCAAGATAAAGTTTGCAATAAGTTAGCTAAGTGGATCACAAAGTCTAGCATCTTCAATAAAAAGGTGTTCATACAATAAAGGCGGATTAAAACAGATGTAGAATAGCTAAACCTTTAAACGAAAAATCCGACTTATTCAAATCTTATATTTACTTTGAGTTTCAATACAAAAAAAGTTTACTTACGGGCCACAGCCTTGCCATGCAAAATACACAACCAAAATCACAAATTATTTTATATTTTCTTAGTTCATTTTGTATGGACGTCATGGTCAATATATACTTTGGCGAAGTTTTTTTTCCTTTTCTTCAATAGATTTTCTTTACTAACACCAACACATACTTCACAAAGGTTCATCAATCATTTTTAAAAGCGAAGCTTTTCTATAATAAGGGTCCGTCCGTAACGGATAGCCTTTTTCGTTAATTTAGGCATGTTAGAATTGTCCTATCGATTTCAAACTTTGCATGGTAATTCCTTTAGTAGTTAGGTACGATTTAGAAAGCGTAGCAACTCTATAATCATTACAAAATGTCCGTACGTCTATTTTAAACATGTTTTTTTTTTACTTTTTTAACAACAAATTTTTATGTGATGTAATCATCTGATTGATCTGATTTTTGGTATATTGATTCCTGGGACAACAAAGTATAATGTTATAAGCGAAGCAACTCTATAATCAAGTCCTAAAAATGTAAGTATGTCCATTAACATTATCCAGTATCAAGAAGTTTTTCAACAAATTTACTTACAATCTTGCTTCGACTCTTATACATTTATATTCTGATTATTCAGTTCTGACACTATATAAATGTTAATGTCCGTTTGTCCTACCGTTTCAGTGCTTCGCTTTTATGGATGTTGTCATCTTTGTTTTAACCGTGAATTAGGTGTAATTTGATAAATATAAAATTGATATTAATCACACAGTTTAAAAAAATACACAATTTTTCATTTGCATTTAAAGTTACCTATTTAGTCAGAATAATGACCTTAGAATTTGGTGTTGGTCCATCCATATTTCCAAAATCATATGTTATGGAAACACTGAGGCATAATTTGCTGAAAACTGCTAAATATTGTTTTCTGGTACGAAATGCCCCAAGCTAATTAACCCCCTTAACTGTCGGGGATGGGGAGGGGTTTTTCATCTCATTTTCTGTGTGTGAACGATAGAGGGCTATAATTGAGTGACTTTTTAAATATGGGTATGACATATAATTGAGTGTTGGAATTTTTTTAATATTTCCATCCTGGTGGGCACAGGATACCAGCAAACCTGGCAAGGTGATCCAGGTAAAAAGCAAAAATGTTTTTTGACTTAAACAAAGCATTTTATCTTACTAAATTACTAAAATATCTTCTAGTAGTAAATACTTATATGAAATATAGGTGTTCAAGTCAATTTCATGTTACAGATATGATCCTTCAGTTCCTGATTCTCCAGGTCTCCAGTAATCTTTAAAAGCCTCCTGTGATCGCTATTTTTGACTTAAAGACTTCAAATTTTAAACTTATACTTTTCTTACACATGTCTACGTAACAAATTAAAATTTCATAAAATTCCAAGGCTGCTTTCCCGCTGACCGCCGACTGCGGCGGCTGGCAGCTGCCAAGTACAGCTGCGTCCGCCGAAATTTATGTTGAGATTTCTAATATAAAATTTACATAAAGATTTCCAGCTTCAAAAACAGAAAATTATAGCCGTTTGAAATTTTTAAGTAAAAAAAGACCTAAAAACAAAGGTGTGGCAAGGGGCCCGACTGTTAAGGGTTAAGAAAATAAGATATTTATTCTCAATTTATGTAATTTGTAAATGGATTCAAACAATACTCTTGTTCTTATAAAAAACAAAAATTAAGCTTCAAAGAAACATCATCTAAAAGTCTCACTTTTAAACTGTCCTTTTTTTGGCGCCAAAAATTAAAAATATATCACGCGGCATTCATTTACAGGTTGAGCACAGGAATATGGACGGAGTTTTGGCCACTGCAGAGGCAGCGGATCATGCTTGGTATCTGGACAATATTCCTCAGGAAAAGTTTCAATCTTCTATAATACAAAGTAGTACGATGTCTGTCCGTCTGTCTGTCCGTCTGTCCGTCTGAAGCTTAAGATCTCAGTAACCGCTGAACTGATTGGGCTCTACTTTTCAGGGATGATACCTACTGGTCCTGTGATGGTTTTAAGCTATTTTCTAAAAAACTAAAAAAAAACCAACCCCCCCATTTTTTTTTGTAGGAGTTATCCTTGGTTCTTTTTTTTTCAGGAGATTTCCTTGGTCTTTCTTATTTTTTTTTATGAATTTCACCTTAACTTTTTTTTATCATCTCTTGGGGCAAAGCCCCTAGAGGCTGGGGTGAAGCCGCTAGTTGATTTATAAAATACAAGTGACTTTGGCCTTACATCAGCATCCCATTATTATTCAATATTTTCTATGGAATGTTAAAAACCATTTTGTATATTCCCTCAAAAGCAGGTCCCAATCGGTCCGGCGTTGAGCTAGATCTTGACCTTCAGTCTGACGGAGAGACATTGTTGAACTTTGTATTATAGATCAGGATGGTAATATTTTTGGTAGTAATGGTGATTATGAATATTGAAGATCTTTTAGCAAAAACTTAAAACTATTATTAGGCCCCTTGCACAATTTTTATTTGACAATTTTTTAATTAGCGTTAGCCCTTCATTTTTATTAAGATATCTATTCATTTACTAATTGGCGCATGTAAGAAAAGTAGTTACAATACCTATCTTGGTAAAGAGCAATCCAACGAAAGTATCAAAAGTATCGAAAAGATAACAATCTTGAGCACAAAAATAACAATGCCTTGTAAAAAAGTTAAATCTTTGAAACTTTTAAATTTAGGAAGTTAAAGATAAGGTTAAGGACAGCCTTAGAAAGAAGTAAACAAGAAGTTTAGAAAATTTGTAGCATATTTTCAAGGAGGGAGATGTTAATGAAAGATCAAATTATCTACATCCCAATTATCTACAGTAATTTAAATTTACAAACATATAAAAGTTAGTTTACTGTTCATTGTCTCTGTATATATATTTACCATTTCATTTTGATATGACAACGAAATTTTTATCAAACGTGTCAATATGACTTTTAGGTTTAAAAAAGTTTTTGATACACTTTGTGGAAAATTAACCCCTCCTTTTTTACTATATGTAACTAAAGCTCTAGTAATCTATATATTGATTTTTAAAAAAATTCATTAGTCATTGCATTTAGATATATTTTAAACTGTATTTTTATTGTAAAGGGTTTTGATTATATGTATGCATAATCATTCAAATTTTGGTAATATCCTCTTAGAAATTTTTTTTTCAATTTTGAAAATTTGAGTAAACCCCCCCATCCCCCCCCCCCCCCCCCCCCGACAGAACTATGAACTCTAGCCGCAGCACTCGGCTCCCTAGCCTATAATCTAACCTAAAATAGTTGTTCTCTTTCAAAATTGAAAAAAAAATTATAAGAGGATAACGCCTAAATTTTTATATGAAAAATTATGCTTTTTCTATCTTAAAAAAGTAAAATTTACATGTTATGTAGGTAATGGTTTATTGAAGAAATTTATTGTTATGAAAAATAATATTTAGTCCAACAAACTTAAAATGATTTAAAAAAAAAAAGTAGTAATATATCTCTACTACAAACAGATAAGTATACCTATTTAAAAGTAAAGGATTTTTAAAAATATAAAGTTTGTTTTTTCTACTTTTTGAATTCATATTATGTTTGTACTTGTTTAAGGTTTTCAGTAAAAACTAAATACATATTCTGAATAAGGGGGGGGGGGTAATGCAACCATTAGGGTGGGTTCATATCGGAATTAGACAAAGCGGGAATATGCAACAGATAAAATTAACCTTAAAAACATTTCTGACTGAAAAAGAATTTTAAAAAATTGAGTTTTAGAACACGACCACTTAAAAATATAATTCATTGCTTATTAGTATGCAAAGACGACATTCAAAAAAATTTTTGAATCAGAATTATGGCTTCATGGTGCTCCCTGGAAAGGCCTTGAGGAGCTGAATCAGGAACTTTTGTCCGTTTCAAAATATCTCGTTCCTAGCCTTAGAAATCACTAAAAAAACTAAATTTTTTAAGGTTTATTGAGAATTGTCCAATTTGTAGAGGTTTTTTAGATTTTCTCAGGCTAGGAACGAGATTTTTTGAAACGGACAAAAGTTCCTGACTCAGCTCCTAAAGGCATTTCCAGGGAGCACCATGAAGCCATAGTTTTGATTCAATAAATTTTTGACTCCCATTTACAAATAGCTATACAATTGAATGTCTGGTCGTCAGCGGTTTTAAGACTTAGGATAAATTTTAAATCATCCAGATGTGTATTATATCTATATAAATTGAGTGCAGATCCCCGCTTTGGCCTCAGAAAAAAAATGTCCAAAATCGACCCACCCTAGCAACCATCTCGTAATCAGTGAGCAAATGGCACTTAGAATTCGAATTTTGATCTGGAATTTTGCATGAGTAATCCTTAGTAAGTCTATTTTCCCTAAATTGAACAAAAAGTTGGAAAAGTAAAAGCTAACGGCTGGCGGCTCAGCAGTTTAGCCATTTTTAAAACTATTTTCAAGGGAAATTATCACGAAACCTATCTCCACATAATCTTCTATGCTGCTCCAAAACGTTTTCAAACGGTTCTAGCCGCTAGTTGCTGGTACTAGAAATCTAAAAAATGTTTTTTTTTGTATCATTTCACATGATTTAAAGCAAAAATATGTTTCAAAAAGTTGATTCCTACATAATTTATGGCAGATTTGCCCTAAAAATAGCCAAAAAAACGGCTAAACGGCTGAGCCGTTAGCCGTTACTTTTTCAACTTTTTGTTCGATTTAGGGAAAATAGACCTACCAAGGATTACTCATGCAAAATTTCAGATTGAAATTCGAATTGTAAGTGCCATTTGCTCACTGATTACGAGATGGTTGCATTAAAAAAAAACCCTTTATATTGTAATTACCTTTACATTTCAATCATAATATCTTGAAATGGCGATGTTTCTTTTAAAAACCAATCCCTATTTCTATATTGGTTTCTTTAGCTATACACAACTTTAGAAAATTTGAGGAAACTTTTTTTTGATTTACATAAAACATGATTAATAGTCTAGTCTTATCGCAGGGAAGCAAATGTTAGAAAATACTGTTAAAAGTATATACACATAAAATTGATTTAAATTGATTTTGGCTATAAAATATTTTGTAAATTTTCAGATTTATAAATAATGGACTAGAACAAGAGCATATGTGTCTATTTCTGCCTGTTTATGAACCAGTTTCTTCTGTGCTTTCCCTTAAAGTGCCTTTCCAGCATTGATGCCCCCACCCACCATTTACGAAGATCCTTGTTGTATCCAATTAACTATGAAATTAGAGAAGGTGGAGGGGGTGGGGGGTTGTCAACAACGAAAACAACTCGGGAAAAAATCACAAAACCTACACGTGATTATCATCTGTCGTTGGGGTGCAACACATAGTAGAATTGACGACCTTTTATCTGCCCCCCCCCCCCAAATATTATTTTAAATTTATTTCGCAAGTTGGCTAGGTATACCTTATTCGGGTCTATATTTGTCTACCATAATACTTATCTCTAGTTTACTTTTTTTGTTACCTATCCTTTATCCATCCACTCACATACAAATATTTCCTTCATTTTCAGGACCGATCTACAGGCTTTTAAATTATCCATTAACCATTAAGTCAAAAAATTAATTTAATTTCCCAGAGAGAAACTGAGCTGCTTATTACACTAGTCCCCTAAGTTTATGATAACGTTTTCTTATTCGGTGACTTATCAACTATGGTAACTTGATTGGTTGGTTTATTAAGTTTAGTGTTCAAACGTTACAACCAATAGCTATAATCACAGAAGGGGAGGTTTTATGTATCTTATCATTGGGGATAAACATCATTTTATTGGCAATTGTCTAATCCCTTTAGATCCCTGTAAATTTCCCTCTGAAAAAGTCAAATTGCAAGGAGAATATTTTTTCCAGTATGGCTTCCAAACCGATTAATATCTGCTGGATTCGAACCGGTTCTCAGCCATACTGAAAAATCATAAAAATAAACTCGGACTAGCAAAAAGTTTGTCATCTTAGAATTTTTATTTTATCATCTGCGGATAGATGTATAATACGCCGCTTATTTGAATAGCATTTACGCAGCAAAGATTCTTTACGTGTCTTTTATGTAATTTAATGCTTTTTGTAGCAAGTAAACTAGGTAATAATAATGTTAGTCGCGCATATAATTAAGAAAAATACTAAATCCTTTTCAAGATATTTTCAATAAATCAACTTTTACTGGCTGTTCAAATCACAAATGTGTTCTTTATGACTTATATTTGGGATTTATGTAATGGTAGAAAATGTTTTCTGAAAAACAGATGGTGGAACATTTTAGATAATGTTCCAAAAAGATTTACATTCTAATTGCTTGTATTATGTAATATAAAAAAGAAATTATTTCAGTTTAATAATGTTTGGAAAATAACAAGGCTTTTAAACTATAGAATTTTTCTATTGTGATAATATTTTACCTTTTAATAAGTAATTATAAGCGTTAGTAAGGACCTTTTATGACTGGCAGAAATGTTGCAAGCAAAATAGTGTTCTCCTAGGGGAGAACCCAAAACTTTTCATACAAAATGACACGATTAAAATTCATTAAAATCCCTTTCTGTCTTGTGAAGAGATATTATATAATTTTAGTAATATTCTTTTTGCTTGGGAACATTTACATAAAATGAAGAACGATCTCTAGGATATTGGTTTCCTTGGGCAGGAAACGGTTTTCTCTAGAAAACAATAATGCCATTTGGGGGTAAAGTTTGAGCAAACGTCTCTTAATTTCGAGTGGTGCTCATAATTTTCTCCTCTTTTTATTATTAGCACTATTTAAAGATAATAGAAGCTACGCCCATGAAGACTTTTTAAGTGGTTGGTGGATTTTTTTCTAGTTGGATTTCTCTTTGGAGGGTAGAGGTGAAAAGAGATAAACTTCTTCTCTACCCAAAAGAATCTTTACTCTGAAGGATAACCATATCGATTCGGTGGTTAGCGAGATCATCCGCTAAACACAGATTCTTCTAGACTAGCGGCTGTGCTCGTACCATCTAGGGCTCTGAGTTCGAAGGGCAAAAAGTACTGCTATACACCATCTCAAGACTTAAATTTCAAAGGAACATAGCCTTAAACCATCCCGGCCCCTTTGTACAGCTTCAATAAAATGGAGAACTTAATCGGTTCAGCAGTTATTGGAAATCTTAAGCTTTTAATTTTTTCCTAGAATTCAGTTCTAAATTCCTGGTTTTATAATTTTTGTCTGTCTGAGAGTAGATAAAGGATGGGATATGGCAAAATAATATTATAACCAAACACTCAACAGGGCAGACAATATTAGAGTTTTAAGTTTTAGTTGACTTTTATTGATATATTTACCTAAACACAGGGAGGGAGGGGACATTGGACTGTAAATTGGACTAGTACTATAGTTTTAAAACCACATAATCTAGTTTGTTGGCTTAAAACTTTAGGTGCTTTTATTGAGTTTGAATAGTTTTTTCCACTTTTCAACTAATAACTTTAATCTACAGAAGGGGTTATTTAGTCTATCATCAGTGGGGATTTACATTAATTTATCATCCATTGTCTTATCCCTTACTTTTATTTTTAAGCTAGTTTTTCTTTTTTTCCTTAATTCTTAAGTTTATTGACATTCTAAGCAATGCACGACAAATTGTTGTACATCCTGAATTAGAATTAACAAACATTACTATTTTTGTAATTTTTTTTTTGATAATATGGACAATGCTAGTTTGAACTAACCAATCAAGATTTGATAGATTAATTTACCTAAAGTTTTTTTTCTTCAGAATATTTGTTCCTATTATTGGATTAAATAAATTTAAAATTATATAAGCTATCTATGAATCTTAAATTTCGATAATTTTGTACAATTTTTACATTTTGAATACGAATTTTTAACATTAAATTGGTCCTATAAACTGTGATTTAAGAAAAATTTCTTTGTAATTATACGATGAAATAAAAATTCAATAATGTTGGTATGTACGTAATTTACAAAAGAGAAAAATATTAATAAAAAATGATTATTTTTAAATTTATTAAATACTTTGTTGGCATAAAATTTATACAAAATGTTTTAAAAATGACAGTAACAATGATATTTTATGTTATACCTAGTCTTCTTTTGAAACTAAATAGAAAAAGTCTTTTTCGCCAAAATCTTATATCTAGTTCATGGATAGTCCCCTTTGATTATTTCTTTGATTCTATATTTGTCCTGTTAAATTTTTATTTTGTGATTTCAATCAAAGTGGCTATAATACACTGGACCCCCCTTCTATTAGGCCTATACCAGAGGTGCATTTATAGTTTTATCTGACCATCTAACAATTTTAAAATTTCAGAAACTAGACAGAATGATAACTTCTAGATTGTTACATAGAAAATGTTATCAGACCACAGCCGCTATTTCCCAGCAAAAACGGTAAGCGAGTGACATTGTTATAACCGGCCGAGTCAAGTGTAACGAATTTGTTAGTTTTCGTAAACAATCCTAGCCTATTATAAAAAGTAGAAAGGTTATTTTATCTAAGAGATGGATCTCTGGACTGATATAGTTCTCCTTTACTATGTAGATTCTCATAGGTACAGTGAAGGTTTAAAACTATGGGGAAAGCTCCACCACCCTTCAAAGATAATAAAATTGAAGTATAGGTACATAGATCATTAAGGTATTAATATAAAAATATTAAAAGCTTCCAATGCTTTCTTTAATTCTAACGTGCAAATGAATAATATTTATATGTAGATAATCAACATTTTGAGAAAAATATTTTGTTAATTATATTTTACCAAAAGTAATTTGGATCAAAATATTATTCTAATGAAAATGCCTATCAGTTATAAACATGTTATTTTCCTTATATTGATAAAGGGAGGAGTAGATTGCACTAAAAATCCGTAAAGGTGTGAGTTTTAAGGCTTAAAAAAAGTACCTAGTAGAACGATAATATTCACTAAATATGTGTATTTCTTATTAAAAAGAACTAGGTATAGACGAAATTTTTTTTTAAAGTTAACATAAATTTTTATCGTTCTACTACTTTTTTTAACTTAAAACTTATTTAGTTCTTTTTGTTGTTTATTTTGCTTCTTCAAGCTTTGTATATCTGAAGTTTAAGATTTCGACAACTACTGAAATGATTAAGTTTTAGTTTTTAAGAAAGCTTTACATAGGTCTTTGCTTAATTTCTGGCTGTTTCATTTTTAGATTTCAGCCTTGGGTCGGTTTTAGGCTATTTTTGTGCCCCCTTCTTACTTACCCCTTTCAATACAGAGCCCTTAGATGCTAGCTAAGGGCGCAGCATCTGTTACAAAATTGGATAGCAAGCACGTACTTGAGTAAATTTTCTTCTTTCATATTAAATATTGAGCAACAATAGAGAAAGTTGCATAATTTCACATCAAAGGTATATGGATACCAGTACAACAATGGATTTATTATTTCTTGTATCTTACACAAGATTATCATGAACTCTAATAAAATGAAACTTGTAGCTGGCTAACATAACGCCCCCCTCCACGTCAACATCCTTTACCTCCCCCCCCCTTCTTACTGGATTAACGAACTGACCAATAAATGAAGTACATGTTAACAACCTAAATTGACAACAATTTTTTCCGTCATTATATCCATGTAATAACAATACTATCGTCTGCTAATAATGTTCCTTTTAAGATTTGACGAAAAATCGGGTTAGAAGCGTAATCTAGATATAGTATGTCTATTATCCATGTATAATGTATAGGGTTGGGCCGGATACTTTTTTGGCCGGATACCGGATACCGGATATCCGGCTGATTTCAAATGCCGGATATCCGGTATCCGGCCGGATATCCGGCCAACGCCGGATATCCGGCAAATATCCGGTTATCCGGCCAAATTACCGGATATCCGGCCGGATAACCGGCTAAATTACCAGATATTAAAGTAGCAAAAAAAAATTATTAATAAACTTTTGAGATTTCATATATAAAATTTACATAAAGATAAACATATTCAAAAAATGTTCTTCTAGCTTCAATAATAAGAAAATTATAGCCATTTAAAATTTTAAAAAGCAGAGATTTTTGGTGTAAAATATAAAAAAAGTTATAGCCGGATATCCGGCCGGATAGTTTCAATATCCGGTATCCGGCCGGATATTTAAAATGGCCGGATATCCGGCCGGATATCCGGCCACACCGGATATCCGGCCCAACCCTAATAATGTACATCTATTTTATATCTATTATTTCACCATATTCCTGTATAGATAAGCTTCATTCATGAAACTTTAAATTGAAACACTAAATTGATGTATTCATTGTGTACCTACATCCCCAATGATGATAAAGAATTACCTATATCTTCTGTAGATTAAAATTATTGGTTAAAATTTTTGACGCTACTAGTTTGGAACCCACCAAACAAAATTCAATAAAAGCACCCATAACTAACGAATAAGATTATAAAACTGTGTGCCAATGTAATTTACAGTCTAATGTGCCCATCCATCTTGTCCCCACAAGGAAATATCGTAGAGTAAGAGTATGGTCAAGTCATCTTATACAGCGGATGAGCTTAAGCATACATTTAGTATTACTATAATTGGTACTTAATTGTACTTGTATAAAAGGCCAAGGCATTCTCTATAATCTTAACTATTAACCAAACACCAAAGATAAAGCAGGAGCAAATACAAATTTTAGCGACTCTAGTCTTACGTGATGCTGTTAAGACTCGCACCTTAAAGGTCTCCCATCGACGGTATTTATTGAATTATTAGGCCCTTCAGGTAAAAAATTAAATTGACTATACCTAACAATAACATAAAAAAAACTTTGGGTATAGTCCCTTTCGAGGCAACGCCTCTTTAGGGGCGTTTCTTTGTATTTTTTTACAGTAGTTTTTACCCTATTTCTAGCCCCTGTGGGGGCTCTAACCCTGCGAGGCAATCACCTAACCTAACTTAATGTAAAGTAACCCATCAAAAGGTACTGTGAAAATACGACGAAACGCTCCTTAAGGGGTATTTCCATAAATTTAAAGCTCTACTTAGGCAAATAGTTCAGACGAATAATCAGACCTATTTTCATTATTTATAGATGGCAACATAAGGAGTCAGTGAGAATAGGATGCTCCAGTGGATTTTGGGGCGATACCCCCACAGCAGTGCCCCAGCTTCTATATGGGGGTAATATACAGGTAGAGTACCTAAACTATTAATTAAAACTGGTATCCAAAGTTTTTAATTACACATTTCATGCGATGCACATTGGGGCAAATCAACCAAAAAGGGGATTTAATTATTTAGTACCCTTAAAATTCATCTCACAAAAATTTCATTTTATACTTTTTTGTAGGTAATTTAACAACAAACAAATTTGCTTTTATGTTTTTTTCTGTCATTTAAAAGGAACATGGAGATAAAGGTCATTTTATGAAGGTAGATAGAAAATTACCAGATTAACCCCTCCCGAAAATAGCCCCCCCTTACCCTATCCATCTATCTATCCATCAATCTATCCATCTATCTATCCATATATCTATCCATCTGTCTATCCATCTATCTATCCATCTATCTATCCATCTATCTATCCATCTATCTATCTATCCATCTATCTATCCATCTATCCATCTATCTATCCATCCATCTATCCATCTATCTATCCATCTCTCTATCCATCTCTCTATCCATCTATATATCGATCCATCTATCTATCCATCAACTATTCATCTCTTTATCCATCAACTATCAATTTATCCATCCATCAATCTATCCCTCTATCTATCCATCCATCTATCCATCTGTCTATCCATTTACTTATCCATCTATCTATCCATATATCTATTCATCTACCTATCCATCTATCTATCCATCTATCTATCCATAAACTATCTTGAATTTCGTGTTTAAAATGTCTAATTAGGGGTTTTGGTTATCAGAGCAATATGAGAATTTTTTAGTAGCGCAGCTACCCTATCACTAGCTTTTTGGGCCCTTTAAAGTGTAACTAGGTTATTTGTAGTCCGATTTTAGTGTTCAAAGTGTCAAATTTGGGGTCATGGAATTCATTTCAGTAGGAGGGGAGGGGATGGTGTAAATGGGGGTGGATGGGGATCCTTATTTTAGCAAGCTACAAGTTTCACTTTATTTTTATGTTTAATAAATCCATTATAAATGTGGGCATGATTAACATAAATTTTTATTAACTAATATCTATATTTATAATGATATTATGATTCTTGTTTACTGTTTATATGTATACTAGCGGCTTCGCCCCTAGCCTCTAGGGGATTTGCCCCAAGAGGTAATTAAACAAGGATGACAACATCCATGAAAGAAGCGAAGCTCTGAAATGGAAGTACAAACGAACATTAACACTTGTCAAGTGTCAGAACTGAATATTAATGCATGTCTATACAAAATTGTAATTAAAACTGATTAAATACATGTTACTGTTTAAGGACATACTGACGTTTTTAGGACTTGATTATACAGATGCTTCGCTTATAACAATAGACGTTATTGAAATAGGAATCAGTATTCAAAAAATCAGATGAATAGGATATTTTTAACATTCAAAACCATTATTTGTTTTTAAAAAAGTAAAAATCAGTTTGTTATAAATGGATGTACAGACTTTCTGGTAACGATTATAGAGTTGCTGTGCTTTCTAAGTCGTACCTAACTGTTGTAGAAATCAGCATGAAAAGTTTGAGATCGATAGGACAATTCTAGCCTGTTTAAGTTAAGTAAAAGAGCTAACTGTACCAGATGTACGGACGGACCGACCCTAATTATAGAAATATGAAAAAATTGGGGGGGATTTTTATTTTTGAAAAAGATCTTAAACAACCACAGGACCAGTAGATATATTCCCTGAAGAGTAGAATTCAATCAGTTTAGTGGTTAGCGAGATCTTAAGGGATGGGCGGACAGACAAACAGACATCAAGCTACTTTGTATTATATATTAACACCTAGGGATCTAAGGAACAAAACAATAAATATAAATATAACAATATTTAATAAATACATATTTAATAAATTATATTACAAAATTATTTGTCTGTAGATGACAATTAGTGGTTGAAAAGTTTTGACACTCATCTTAATGAACCAACCAATAAAAAATCAATTAAATTTCCTGAAGTTCTTATGCTAACGAATATAAAAACGTTATTATAAAACTTTGAAGTTTGGGGACTAGTGTAATTAACAGTCCCCTCCCTTTCTAAATAAAACTGCTGACTTTAAACATGAATACCCTGTAACTACATAATTTAAAAACAAAGCATTACCAATAGACAGACAGATAGACTACTTGCTAATTCAAATTTAGAATGATTATAAGAACCTCACGTTATTTGCATATTAACTTTACGTTTTCGCAGTGAGGTAGGGGACATTGGGCTGTTTATAACACTAGTCCCCAAAGTTTTACAGCTGTGTGTTCAAACGTTTTAACAACTAACTTTAATCTACAAAAGGGGTAATTTTGTAAATTATCATTGGGGATGTACAACAATTTATTGACCTTTGTCTTATCCCTTTAGATCCCTGATATTTGTAATAATCTATAGAAACGATTATTTAGTTACATTAAAACATCAAACATAAAGAGGTTTAGATTTAGGTTTAGCGCCTCCCCCCCCTCTCCTCTCCATCATTTAGTGCAATAGAACTTGAAAATATTTATTATTAACTTTAATTCTAAGTCAGAATAAATATTTCCCAATATGTCTATGTTTCTGTGTCTTTTATTTATTTGAATTATATCTTAAGTTTTGACTTTAAAAGCGCATTTAAACGCCTTTTCTTACAAGCTTTTCGTGCACCCACGTTCAGAAAACGGGCTAAAAACCCCTACGGGGGCGCGGGGGGGTAAATGAAACCAGTACTGGCGATTAAAATATGTCTTTGGGTAATCAAATATCGTTTTTTTAGCCGGTGGCAACCGGTGAAAACATATTTCCTCTTACTGTCTTCTTAAATGTTGATTATAAAACAAACAAATAAAAACTAAAATCTTGACTTCAACTAGAATTATTTAAGACTAATTTCTTCAATTTGTGTTTTTTTCTTTTATACTGTCAAAATATATGTAATGTATGACTCATCAGAAGTTATTTTGTCTAATTACGTTAATTCTAAGAGATTTTATAATACTTTTAAAATTGTTGGTGAAACACAAAAAGTATGCCTTTTTCTGTAAGAAAATTTTTGCATTTCTTGACTTCCATGCATTAGAATGCTTACTTAAAAAGCGTATTTTTACGATTCCTTTGAAATCTGATGTACATTGGGTATGAAAATACTCATAGAATGTTTAAAACTTGATTTGGGGGTGGTGAATTGTTGCCCCTTGTTGCCCCTATGTGCGATGGCTTAAAAACTTGAGGGACTTTCATTAAATCTTGAATTTTTGGTACCAATTAGTAGTTTTCAAACACTACACTACAGAAGAGGTAAATTTGGTTGTCATAATTGGGGAAATGCAACAATTTATCTCCATTTTATTCAAGGGTTGATGAAACTTAGACTTCCACTTTGATTAGGTACATAATCTACATTGTGTTAATCCTTATACTAAAGTAACAGGATGTTTTTTTGTCTGTGTATCTGTACCGAAGGATCTCGCTAACCGCTGAACCGATCGGGTTCTCCTTAACAGGGTAGCTTCTCATAGGTCCAGGGAAGATTTACAACTATTTTCTTGGGGGCCGGGACACCCCCAACCCCCCAAAAATAAAAAAATACCCCTCCCCAAAAAATAAAATTTTTTAAAATTAAAATTAAAAATGATGGGGGGGGGGGGGGCACCCTCCCCCCCCAAAAAATAAAAAATTTCCATCCCCCAAAATAGTTTTTTTTACTTTTTCTTTTAAAATCTAAAATAAGAAATTGGGTTATAAAATTCGTTACCCTAGAGGCCTCTAGGGGGCGTAGTCGCTAGTTTAAAGATAATTCAAGATCCATTGTCTAAAGTAACAGTAAGTCTCGCTGTCGGTTTGTAATTGTATGTTTTAAAATATTCTATTTATGTAAATAAATGTTAGGAATATATAAATGTTATTTAAATGAATTACCCCCCCCCCCTTCCCTCCAAAGTATGACATAGGACTTTTATTTGAAATAAATGTTTTTTCTTTTCTTTTCAGTACCTGATGTCAGACTACCTGTCCGAAGTTACCATGTCCCTGCTAGTTGCTGCCAGGTATAACTATCTACTTTGAAGCTGAAATAAAATTAAATCAATTAAAATAGCTGTTTGATGGGCAACATATGTAAACACTAAACAACCATGAATGGACATGCAATCAAAGAGGGATGTTTACTTAATTTGGAAACCAATTGGACAATTTTGAAGAAATTTAATCTTTGACTTGATTTTTAATGTCCCATGGGTTTTGGCCCTATTTCAAATAAAAAGATTTATTTTAAAGTAATTTTACTAAGAAGCTTCATATTTTTTTCTAATAAACTTTAAATTTTTCAGATCCAAAAATCCACAATTAGGATTTACACCAGATTTTCTGGAAAGCATTGCACCTCACCTAAAAGAAATCAAAAGACAAGGTCAGTGTATTTTTTAATAGCACAACTATAATAATTACACCATTAGCGAAAATATCCTTATATAAAAGCAACAGGATGTGTGTCTGTCTGCTTGTGTATAACGGAGGATCTCGATAACCACTTACCAGTTATAATTTTCTCTTTCAATGTAGCTTCTCATAGGTCCAGGAAGGTTTATAACTATTTGAGGGAGGGTAGAACACTCTACAACGAGATATCGCCCTGACATAAGTGTAGCATCTCTATAATTCTTGTTGCTTGTCTATACCCGTTTGCCCGTCTGATATTTGGTCATAACTTTGGATGTTGTCATCCTTGTTCTCTGTCCCTATTGTTTTCTTATTAAGTTTTTAATATGCTTTTTATCATTAGGTACCTACTATATATAGATTATTCTAAAATTTTAATAATGTGTTTTCCTCTTTTGCACATAATGATATTTTATTGTTATTATAATAAATATTTGGTATATAGGACATTTATTATGATCAATATATATTTGTACTGTTTAATGGTTTTTGTATTGTGTAAGACAAAATAGTTGTACAATGTTGTATAATTTAGTACCATGTAATTTGATTTGCAGACAGCTCTTTTTTTATAAAAGTAATAGGACATGTGTCTGTCTGTACTACTGGATCCTTTACAGCTTCTCATCTGTCCTGGGAAGGTTTATAACTATTTTGGGGAAGGTATCACTACCCTCCCGAGAGAATTAAAAATTAGACCAAGTCTGGGATTTGCATTAAATAGTAGTCATTAAATGAAATTCAGCATTTTTTAAAATCAAAAGCTATATTCCAAAAAAACAAATTTAGATTGAGATACAAATATTCTGTTCTCTTTAAGTGCTAATGTTCGTTTTTCCTACCATCTGATTTTAGAGCTTTGCTTACATGGATGTTGTTATCCTTCTTTTATCAGAATTTATGTTCTTTCCATAGTGACAATATAGACTGAGGAAAAATAATTGAATTGGTCCCCCCACTGGGAATTATAATAAAAAAGCACATACAACAATATTTGTTCACCATCAAGAATAGAAATAAAGTCTCTAAAGAATAATTTAACTTGGGCGACGCTTATTTGATTGGAGGCATGCAGGCGACTATTGTTTTAAGGATTAATTAATGATTTTTTCACTATTACAGAGATTTTTTGGCGGTTTTCCTCAAAGTGTCATAGTGAACAAAGAAAATTCATCCCCTCTTAAAAAAATTAAAATAGGGGCCGGGGGGGCGGGAGGTTTTTTCCTGTTTTTACATATAAGATTACGTTAGGTAGAGCCAATTTTTTCATTACTGTGTTTTTCAAATTATTTTTAAGATAACCTATCTCTGTCGCAATTGTACAGTATGGCTATACAAGGACAAATATTTACACGTCTAAATTGCTATAAAACAAGGACAATAACATCCATAAGCAGGGGTATATATTCTGCAAGGGATCCCCTGCTAAAGGGGTGGGGGGAAAAGAAGAAATAAATAGTTCAGAAAACATTTCTTTCATTTTATTCCCCTCCTTTGGGAGAAAAGCTTGGGGGAGGGGGGAATTAAATGTTTTTCAGCAGGAAAAAAACAAATGTTGCGCAGAATATACACCCCCGTCCATAAGTTAAGCAGCGACGCTCATGAAGTTAGAATTAACAACTTCCAAAAGCATGAAAAAAGTGAATAACACACAGATAAATATAATTGCTTATAAATCAGCAGCAGTACCGATGGACAAAGTGATATGTATAGTAGATATCCATTCGTCAGCTATTATTTAACAATAATCAACTTTCCATCTAAAATTGCTGAAAGAAAAACACATTTTCCCAAAATAATTGTATACCCAACCTTAGTAGCATTACAAACAGACTGATTGACCTAGTAAATCTTAAAGTGGATGCTCATTTGTACAGGAAATCTTCACTATTATGTATAGCAGCCAAGAAAAGCACGTACCCTGTTATACGGACATTTTTAATTATCAAGAAGATTCGTATCTAACACGGATTTAGTTAGCTCTTCCTAAAATTTTTATGCATCATATCAAATACATTCCGTATGGAAGGACTTACAAACGTACAATGTTGGAGAGGCTGCGCTTACGAAAAGTATACAGCACTATTTACTTTACACCACATATATTGATAGAAGAATATGAACTAGAAATAATTTATTTCAAGCAAATATTTTATACTACATGGGTTTAATTCAGGGCTCGGCATTTGCGCACCAGCCGCCTGTAAGCCTCAAAAAGCAATTTTTTACAATTTAAAAAAACACCTGTATGAATTTTTTAAAGATACCAGGAACATTTTATTGTGATCTGCACTAGATGATAGATCCTTATTGTTTTAGGAATAAGAATTGTTACAAATGGCGGTGGAATCAATCCAAAGGGTAAGAATTTTAATTATTGTAACATACTAACGTTTACCGGATATAAAATTACCTAGGAAGAACATTTAATGTTATAATAGTCTTCCTTATTATTTAGCCTGAGTATGACAAATGGATGTATAAAATACGTGGATTTTATGATAGGGGGAAAAATTTTCGTCATTTCAGGTTGTTATTTCCCCTGTCATTTATTGGTCAGTTCGTTTATCCAGTTAGAGGGTTTCGAACCATCTTCCTTTAGAATTGTTGGTGAAAGTCCTAAAAACTCACTACATCAAAATTGAACTATTTCATTAAATTGTTTGGATTTAGTTGAATCTATCATTATTACCCACTTTCAATGAATTTGAAAATAGTTAAATAATTTTGTTTCCGCTTTGAAACCGGTTGATATTCGTTGAATAGAACTGGTTCTAATCCATACTGAAAAATCATTTATAACATCGTATTACAGACAATTTTCCACGAATATTAAAATGAAAATAATAAAATTAATACCACTTTTGTTAGACTGGGCCTTTGGGCTTCCAAACTGGTTTTGATCTTTTAAAATTTTATATTTCAATATCCACAGAATGCTGTCTATAATACTATGCGATAAATGAGTTATTCTATAAATGTTTTTTTTATTTTCAGCTTGTGTAGAAATGCTACAATCCCTAGCAAAGGTAAATAATATTTTTATTTTATTTTGTCTAAATTAAAATATATCTTTACCATTTCTGGTGCTTTCCCAGAAAGTGCCTATGAAGCACTAAAACCCACTCTCCTTTATCTTTGAAATAAATAAATTGAAAATAATGTTAATTTTCTACTATCTTTAACCCTCCGGGGCCTATTCCTCCAGTGCTTTAACCCTGTGGGTGGGGCTACAAGTAGCCAATATAACCTAGCCTAACTTGACATAAAATGATAAATTAGATTAGACTAGGTATTTAATATTTTCAACGAAAAAAAAGTAAAAAACATATACCTACCAATGATTAGAAACGACAATGGCATAAATTTTACTTTTCTTTAGAAACAAGGAGTAGAATTCAGCATAGCAACAGTGACTGGAGACGATCTTATGCCTCACAGGGAAGCTTTGATCAGCGAAGGAGTTAAAGAAATGTTTTCTGGAAAGGTAACACACAAAAAGAAAACTATTAGTGGCGCAGCAACTCTATAACCCGGGAACTGACCTTAATATTGACACGACCGTCAAAACATTAACTTTGCTACCTTTTAAAAATCAAAAGTATCATTTAATAGCTTATTATTAATATGTTACTTTAATGTAAATGGTTGCCCTTATTTAGTAAGTAATAGAATAAAATTCAAACTTGAAAAATTAAATTATCTTTTAAACCTCTCTTTCATCCAAAAAAACACCTTTCTCCTTTATTTTAGATTAATTAGAAATAGTATGATAAATTATTTCGCACACTTATGCTTTGTATGGTTTAATGAATTTATTCTTCCTTTTTAATAAGGGGGGGGGGGGGAGTTTTGACACATGATAAAACACAGGATTTAAGCAAAAAAAAATGATTTTTTTCGGACAGGTATTTTGGGTATTATGCTAGATATCCAAAATACACTTTTTGTTGGACACCCTGTAAAATTAGAGTTTTGGCCAAAATAGCATTATGTGCACTTTTTACATGAATAAACGATCATTTTGGTGTATAAAATGTATAGGTTGGATGTAAGATTGATGAAAAAATTAATTTTTAAAATTGTGAAAAAATGGGTGTTTTTTAAATTTTTGTTACCTACCTTCATAGATAGCTAGATATCTAGACATCCAGGGACTCTGAAACTTTTTTTTGGCCATCCAGCATCCTTGAATCACCCAACGGACCAAAATATAGAGTATTAACAAAATCGGAGAGGTAGTGCAGAAAAGTGGTACATTTGGCAAATAATGCACCATATACAATGATTATTATGAATAGTTTTAGGAACAAAGCTTCTCAATTTTTATAAATGTGTGTATGTCTTCCTTTCTGTATTTCTGAAACATTTCAAATAAATTTGAATTATAAGCCACTATTTTTTTTATGTCAGTCCTTTAACTTTGTTTAAAATACTTGATTTATATTGTTCTTTCCTTTCAATGGCCTTGGTTTCTAAATTTAATAGTAGTCCATGAATCCACATTCATTTACTGTAGGTATTACTTAAACTCTCCATCCAACTATTAAAATTTGAAAATAACAAGGATGAAAACATCCATTAAAGCGAAGCTCTGAAACGGTGCAGTGGGACAAACGGATATTAACACTTATAAATTGTCATAACTAAATAATCAGAACATAAATGTATAACAGAATTGTAAGTAAATTTGTTGAAAAACTGAATAATTACAGGATAATTTTTAAGGACATTGTTAAAGGGCTCGGCAGACTGTATACCTCAGGCAAACCTTTTACAATTTTAAATATCAACTAAAAGGTCGAACCTGACCCAAGTATGACAATCCCTCTTATCAAAGATCTTTTAAAGCATCAAAATGGGTTAAAATTTACAGCTTAGTCACAGCTGATGCGCAGCTGCCGAGCCTTGTATACTATTTATTGAAAGCATATAATATGTATATTAATCATATATGTACACCTTAAAAACTCTCCAAAAGTTTTAATTGAGGTCTAAGTCGATGTTAAAAAAAATTTTCTTTTTAACAGAATGATATAAGAAATTTCGACTTTTTAACCATATGAGTAGACTAGTTCTAGGGACATTTTTCTTATTAAAATCACAATATTATGTATATGATATGTTATATTACATAAGCTATAACCTGTTTATGAAAGGTTTTAACTTTATTTTTACATAGAATAAGCTTTTGTTGGCATTTGTGACTCATAAAGTTAAAAAAATCCCCAAATCAGCCAAAAAACCAACTGTGCCCCCTTAATAGCGTCTATTGGCTTAATTAAATTTCACAGAAGTTAAATTTCGTGAGGAGGATTATATTATCTTTGCTTGTCCAATCCCTGAAAATTATACAACTGAATGTGCAAAAAAAATATTTGATAATCAATATTTGTTTATTTTTTTGCATTGTACTGTAATACAGATGAAGATTCTGCAAGAATGCAATATTAATAAACATAAAAATATCAAAATAGGTTAAATATCATGTTTTCCAGTATAGCTTCCAAACCGATTAATATCCACTGGATTAGAACTGGTTCTCAACCATATTAAAAAATATTATAAAAATAATACAGACAATTTTCCATGAATATTTAAATAATAATTAAATAAACACCAGTTTTGTTAGCCCGGGTCTGATTTTAACAGCAGTTTTAAACAATCGGAAATAGACAGTTATACATCCTGCTACTGTTTTATCACTTTCTTCATAATTTAGAAATATTTTTAGTATACTTATCTTTTTTCTGTAACCCTGCATTCTTGCTCTAACAGATTCTTGGGAGAACACAAATATTATTTTAAAGGATTGTGGGGTTTAAATAAGCGCAGCTAATCAAACATATAGCTTAATTATTGGTGGATAGTACCTAAAGACTGTTGGTATGTAACATAAATAAACTGTACAAAATTATATTAAGATTCCCCAAGAATAGAAAAAGGTTTAGGATTTACATTATTAACAGGAACTGTTATTAAACTTTTAAGTCTTGAGATCCTTTGTTCAATGTTGAGACATTCCCAAATTTACATTCATGGTTAAAGATATTCCTATTTTACTCCTAAAAGTTTTGTCACGAGCCTGACATAAGAGACAATTCTATTTTTCAAAGATTAGGTATTACTTCCTTATATCCCTGTTCAAAACTGAAATCAAATGCATCTTTATTTGTTGAAGAATGAAGGTGCTTTGCAAACTTAAAGCTGATTTATCTTCAAGAAAAAAAACTATTTTCTAAATCTACAAAAATAGTGGAATTTCACAGTAGGCATTGCATAATGTATTTTAGCAATTTTTTCCTTATAAAATCACTAAAAATAAAACAAAATTTATCCTTACTTCTATCATATCTTTCGATCTAATATTAACCTCTTTTAGTTGGTCAAAACGACTGGACTGCTGTTTAAGATGACCTCTTGAATTTTGGGTAAAAGTTTTCTGTAGCAATGCATATCCAGTTTATAATTCACTTGGTCCATCCATCGGTCTGTAATGCTTTAAATTACATAAATACTTCATAACTTACTTTGTGTGTTTGTCAATACAGAGTTACAGACTCATTGACGTCCTGTTACTTTGATATAAGGATTTAGCAATTCTCCTTCTGTGGATGATTAAAATAAAATATTATTGGTACAAACAATGCATCTAGATAAGAGTTAGGACTTTAGGGGGCCTGGTGTCGCTTCGGGTACTAGACCTCTCAACGCACCTTAAAACATACTCCGCTCATGATTGCGTTGTAAAGCTTCCATTTGTCCATCAGACAACCAACTCTTTGAGATGCACGACCTTTGTCTGAGAATTCCCAACTGTGCATGGTAACGAGTTGCGCCTGTTTTGGGCCAAGACATCCCCCCCCACTCTAACTATTTACGTCGCGCACCTGACATAGCAGCAGTGAAAACCATTTTTAACGTCTTTAGTTTTGACACGGTGTCGGACCGAGATTCGAACCTATCACCTTCCCGACGACGAGCGGACGGATGCGCTACGCGTTGAGCCACGGTCGCAGGATTTTAATGCATCTAGATAAGTAAACTTTAATAGAAAAAATGCTAAATAAGTTTAGGTAGGTATGTAGGTTTATGTAAGTTTGGGGATAGATGCAAAAAAAACTTGAATAGGTATCAATGCTACTTAATAGGTCAAAGTTTAATCTGTCTTTATTCGATTATGTACATTTGTTTAATTTTTCTTGTTATAACTTCACTGATGTCCTCCCAATATTTCAATTGATATTTATCCCAAATGATGATAAACAAAAATACACTCCTTCGTTAGTTTAAGATTAATTGTTGAAAGGTTTGGAGCATTACCAACCAGTGAAAATTCAAAAAAGTGCCTAAAATTTTGAGCTAACGAATATAAAACTTTGGGTACCAGTGTCATTTTTAACAGTCCAATTGTCCCCTCCCTTGCTGAAAATCCCAAAGCATTATGATTTTTACTTTAGATTTTAAACTTTATTTGTACTTAAAATCTAACTATCTATTTCCATGTAGTATATGAAGGAAACTTTTTTAATAGTGACCATGCTTGCGGCGCACAAAACATATTTGCAATTCTAAAGTTTTTGCAATAGTTCACAGATGGAGTTTGCTCACATAAAATACTAGCAGAATTCTCACGACAGTTGTTATTTCAATTATAATATTTTACTGTTTTGTCTTTGAAAGTAATAATATAAAAAATTCGCCTTTCCTATGTAGTTTTGAGTACATTATTTACTGAAAAATCATGTATAGCATCATATTACAGACAATTTTCCACGAATATTAAAACAAAAATCCCATAACGAATTCCTATCAGTTTTGTTAGTCTGGGCATATAGGCCTATAGTCAAATAATCTACCTGGCTTTACATCTCAACTAATCTTTGGAGTAAGGCTATTCAGTTCAAATAATCTACCTGCCTTTTCATCTTCAGTAGTCTTTGAAGTTTGGCTATATAGTAAAAAATAATCTACCTGTCTCTCCATCTTAAGTAATCTTTAAAGTTTGGCTATATAGTACAAATAATCTATCTGTCTTTCAATCTCCAGTAATCTTTGAAGTTTGGCTATATAGTACAAATAATCTATCTGTCTTTCAATCTCCAGTAATCTTTGAAGTTTGGCTATATAGTACAAATAATCTACCTGTCTTTCAATCTCCAGTAATTTTTGAAGTTTGGCTATATAGTACAAATAACCCGCGACCGTGGCTCAACACGTAGCGCATCCGCTCGTCGTCGGGAAGGTGATAGGTTCGAATCTCGGTCCGACACCGCGTCATAACTAAAGACGTTAAAAATTGTTCCCACTGCTACTATGTCAGATGCGCGACGTAAATAGTTAGAGTGGGGGGAATGCCTTGGCCCAAAACAGGCGCAACTCGCTACCGTGCACAGTTGGGACTTCTCAGACAAAGGTCGTGCATCTCAGAGAGTTGGTTGTCTGATGGGTGATTGGACGCATTACACCGCAATCATTGCAATTGCAAGTACGTTCCAAGGTGCGTGGAGATATAGGTCTTATATAGTACAAATAATATAACTGTCATTCTATCTATTATATAGCTTACTTTGCTTTACGTTTCATATAATCTACCAATAATCTACATATACATCTCCAGTAATCTGTGGAGTTTGACCATGTAGCACAAGTAATCTACCTGTCTTTCAAGCTTTACTACAGTAATCTTTGGCTATATAGTACAAGTAATCTACCTGTCTCTCTATCTCCAGTATTCTTTGTAGTTAGGTAATACAGTACAATTAATCTACCTGTCTTTCTATCTCCATTAATCTTTGAAGTTTGGGCTCTATATTACAAAAATCTACCTGCCTTCCCATCTCTAGAAATCTATATAAACAGTAATAATAATCTACCTGAATTTCAATCTCCACTCCAGTATTCTTTGGAATTTGCACATAATTGAAATGTTTGCTCTGTGGATAAAATTACCTGGCAAATAGAAAAAAACATGTGTTTTAAGTAGGGAAGCTGCACTATAGTTCCAAGTCTTTTATCAGAATATACCATAGAAGTGCAGCTATAATTTTTTTACAACGTTTATCTATTTAAAGTACTAGTTTGAAAAATGAAGGGAGGTAGTTGTCTGTATATGCATCTATACTATAATAGATCTGTTAGTGGTATGAACAGATCACACGGAGAGACACTCATCCTGTCACATCTTTATAAAAGAATGTATTATAATTTTAGGATTTCCCCGCAACTGTAAACTCTATGAACGCCTATTATGGTGCTGGCCCCGTGGTGACAGCACTAAATATGGGAGCAGATATTGTTGTCACAGGTTAAATGTTAAGCAAGGGTTTAAAGAGATAAGACAATGGCCGATAAATTTATGTACATCCCCGATGATGATACACAAATTTTCGTCATCTGTAGATTAAAAATCATTTTGGAGGGAAGAAGTACCCTTTTCCAAAATATATCTATATCTAAACAATCTCTGGACCTTAATAGAAGTTACGGTGAAGGAGTTTCTTATCGAATCAGCGCGGCGGTAGCAGGAAGACTGTTACTGTTATGCTTGATAAATGGGTTTATGTATGTTGGACTTAAACATGACATTGAACAATCAAATTTAATATACAACAATCTATGTTTTATATTAAACCATCGATTCTTATATCTGTCTCTCTGTCTATTTATTCTATCTGTGTATCTTATTACAGGAAGATGTACTGACAGCGCCCTACCTCTTGCCCCTCTAATACACGAGTTCTATCTATCTATCTTATTACAGGAAGATGTACTGACAGCGCCCTAGCGCTTGCCCCTCTAATACACGAGTTCGGATGGAAAGAAGACCAATTTGATCAGGAATTTTAACATTATTTATAGAACAATCGGTCTTCATCAACATGCATATAAAATAAAACGCCTGCAGCAGAACAACTACGCCCGTAAAGGTCTTTAGAGCACTTGAGAGAATGGGGGTTAGTTTGTTTAATAAGTAAAAAGGATTTTTTTATTTGACTGGGGGAACATTTTTCTTGGAGTGACTTGTCTTTTTTTTTGAGGGTTATGGTACCCTCCCTAATAAAAGTTTTACACATTTACTGGATCTATAAGAACTTTCACTGTAAAGGAGAACCATATTCGTTTAGCGGTTAGCGAGACTCTTCGCTACAAAATGAGCTTTAAAATGCTCATATTAAGTCAACATATTTTCAATAATAGTTAGGTATTCATCGCATCGTATTATAGACAGCTTTCCGCGGTTATTACAAATTAAATATTAGTTGAAAATTGTCTACGATGCTATATATCATTTGTCAGTATGGCTGATATTAATCGACTTTTTACAATTTACTATTAGAATATGACATTGCAGCGCTACTTATGGCCAAAAGTTTTAATGTTATTGATTGATTTACATTACCTTTTTTGTGTGTGCAGAAATTTGGTAAAGTAAACGTTGAAAGTGCTAATATATATTTGCTGATTTATTTCTGCAATTCGGTATTGGATAAATATGTAGGTGGATAAAAAGGTTACTTGTGTCTTTCAAATCGTTTAGGTATATTTCCTTGGTAGAGTACATTTGTGTTTTCATTATGTTCGATTTTCGGGTCAAAATTCTTACTATATAAGCTTCAACTTTAAGATTGTGGTATTTCTGTTTTAGATTTGAAATTTAAAGAAGTTCTTCATTGCAAATGCCAAACCTATTTAGTTTTCTATTAAAAATTTGCTGAAAATATTTCAATAGGGATGGACCTACTATAAAGATATCGTAAACTTGTGTATTTTAGACTTTAAAACAGTATTAGAAAGCTAAATTATGCATGGCAATTGCTTTAAAAGATTACAATGTGAAATTTACGGGACCATCAGCAATTGGCCAGTCTCCATCAGTCGATTTATAAATTTGTGGGAGTTTTATCCATAGATTATATATCTAATGGATTTACTTTTCTAGGAATTCAACCCACGTTTTCCATTATCCTACGTGTTTATACGTCCTCACGTCATTTATCATGGAGAAACAAAAATAACAATGGATAGTTAGCCGCTATTTTGGGCGGATTTTTAGCGGCTTCTTTGGTTTATGAGCCGGTATTTTAAGCGGATTGGGCATCTGTGGCTTGGATTTTATGACTTAAAAATTACTTAAGTATTTTTTTGTAGTCTAAAATCTCTAAAGCGTCTTGACAAAAGTATTTGATGTGGCATTGTACTAGTTCGTGATGATTTGGGTCAATTTGGAAAAGAGATTTAATGAAATAAGTGTTGTTTTCTTTTAAAAAAATATGTTAGATAAGATTTATTGGTGGCAAATTAGATTTATTATTGGTTTATGCTCGCAGAGATTGTTTTTTTTATCACATGTTTTTTGGTAAAAATTCCTTTTATTTTTATTCAAGTTAATCTAAGAAGGAGTGGAGGGGGTGATTTAAAAAAAAAGGCTATTTCTTTGGAAGGTTTATAATCTATTCCTGGCATAAAAGAAGCTTTACTATAAAGGAGAAACATATATGTTCAGCAGTTAGCGAGATCCTTTGCTACACACCGACAGACATCCTGTTACTTTTATTCCAACAGTAATAAAATTATTTTTTTTATTGCTATCCAAAAATGAAAATGTTTTATTTTTATTGAAAATTTTCATGTGTTTGCACTTTTATCTTTTCATATTTTTCTATAGACAAATAATTCAATATTCAAAACTTTTTTATTTGTTACTTTTTTGTTCTTTTGTTTTCAGCAATTCCTTTGTTATTGTTTCACAGTTTTTGATGGAAAGTTTTCAGGATGGTGGTTTGATTCAGGGATCTGGGGGATAAGACAATGGTCGATAAATAGATGTAAATCCCCAAAATTACCCCTTCTCTAGATCACAATTAATGGTTGAAACGTTTAGACACTTAACTTAATGAGCCAACCCATCAAAATTAAATAAGTCCTTAAAGTTGCCAAGCCAACGAATAAGAAAATGTTACTTATTTAAAAACTTTTGGGGAATAGTGTAATAAACAGCCTAATGTCCCCTTCCTCCCCGGGTTTGATTATAAATATTGTATTAGAACTGATTATTTACTATTGTTTAATCAACTTGAAAAAAGACAAAAGATTTAGGAGAGAAAAACACAACTATGTTCAAAGGTACCAAAGCATGAATTAGTTCTTAACATTGCAGATAACCTAGAATAGTTATTTATAGCATCGTATCATAGACAGCTTTCCTCGAAAATTAAAATAAAAATTATGAGATGAAAACCACTTTGCTAGCCCGGGCTAACAAAACTTTTTATTTGTATACTCGTGGAAAATGTCAGTAATTCAATCCTATACTTTATTTTTCAGTATGGCTGAGAACCTGTTCTAATCCACCGGATATTAATCGGTTTTGAAGCCATACTGGAAAGTACATTATTATATTGAATGTCTTGAAAAATGATTATTTAATACCTCTGGTCTTAAGAAAGAAGTATGTTGTCTATGAATCTGCCTGTTTGGGTCTAACGGAAAATCTCGCTAACTACTGAACCCTAAAAAAATATTTTTTAAAGTTTTTTTCTTTTTAATTTCAAAATTAAAAATGTGGAGGTTCTAAATAAGTTGCTCATCAAACTTTTTGTACAAGTATAAATTGCAACCCCCTTTATCTAAACAATGTTCTACATCTGGACGTCAGAGTCTCATTTAATACATCCCCAATGATAAAAAAATTTGCAAAATGAAATTATAGATTTATATTTGGACTCTAATTATATTTGGAAACCAACCAATCCCAAGTTTTTGATCTAACGAATTTAATAAATTTGTTACAAAACTTTGGGTACCGGTATAATTTCCATCCCAATGTCCCCTTCCCCCCTGGAATAAATGCCCCAGTTTAGTACGTGTCTACTGCACGGTTGGCTTCTATAAATAGCCTAATAATTTGATGGATATTGATTTTAGTGCACTTTTTATTCTTCTAATCTCTTTTTATGTTCCTAAAGTTAATTGAAACAATATAATAATAATATTATTCCTCTCTTAGCTAGCCTGTAATTGGGCTGTAATGATACACTAAATGAATGACTTAAGAAGTATGCTCTTTTGTCCATTTTTATACTAGAATTTTTAACTAGATTGGGATGTAAGTTGTACCACTTTCCAAATTCTACATGTTTATCTCTATCAAATATTCTTGATTTATTTGTATTTTTTCCATCCACAAATATATATTTCTTTACCCCAATTTATATAGTAACTAACAAGGATAATAACATCTTTAAGTAGCAAATAACAAAATAATCACAAGATTATAAAAGCTGAGAAAATTACATTTACTCTCTAGCTTTACGGACTGACGGACTAAATGACTGGTGTATAGTCTAAGTGAATTTTTAAGTAGCTTTGCTTCTAACAAAATTTGCCACTTAAAAAGTTGAATATATCTTGAATTTCTTTGGAATGGGATGGAATGTTATGTAGAATGTATACCCCTGCTTTAACAATGAGCGAGGGAATAATATAGACTCTAAACTATAAATGTACTCAAAGTTTCTATCATTTGTGGACACAAAATCTTTGGGTATCTTATTAGTTTGTACAAACCTACAGTGTCTAACCTTTTCAAACAACTACAGAATGAGTAATTTTGTTTATTCGGGGTTTACTGTACAATACACATTATTTATCCTCCATTGTCTTATCCCGGAATGTGAGGACATTAAAAATACTTTCGATAATTGAGCAAAACTTCGCAAAGATAACATTTTACAAGTTATCTAAACCTGAATATCTTTTATTTGTACAATCTATTCTATTTTGATAAAATAGAAATCTGTTTGTTTGCTCATAATAAAGTATTCATTTCGATTCTTTTTAAAGGTCAAAAAAGATCTAAAAATAAACGAAGGAAAAATCATAACTGCATTGATTTCAGGATAGAATTTTGCTGCTTAATTAGTAAAATAAAACAATTAAGTCAGGAGACCAATATAGATACCCCAGAAAGTTTAGACTTCATCCTTGTATAAAAGTAACAGGACGTCTACCTGTCTGTTTGTTTGTTTGTGTAGCCATTGTTTCTTAGTGTTTGGACCTAAGTAGTCATGGAGAAGGACGAGACACTTTTGTATAGCCACTAGGGCTATCAAGCTCCACGCTCAAGTACATTATGCCTTGACCCGCTGTCTCAAGGGAGCTACTCCTTATTACCTCACCCTCGCCGAGTATGGCAGGTGTCCCAAATTAAGTCACCTTAATGAATGACGCTCTCCGCAGAGGAGCTTGGGATAAGGGTTGTACAGATATTTTGTACAGGACTATTAAGTATCCAAACCACCCAATAATCTCCTTTCTTACACAACCAGGGGAAGTTGCGCGAATGTATTCAACTGAGAAATTCGAGTTGCCACATGGGGACTAGAACTCGAACTCTGATCACCGTAACTCAGTGCGTTACCACTGAGCTACGACGCCCCTTTCTACCTGTCTGTGTGTAGCGAATGATTTCGCTAACAACTAAACAAATAATTTTCTCATTGGTCGAGGAAAGTTTTAAAACCAAATTTGGGGAAGGGTAACTTCTAATAGAAATCCAATCTAGAGAAAATGGCCTGTTTATTTTTTTTACCTTTTCATATAAAAATGAAGATTGAACTCCTCTTTTCCCTCAAGTTCCTCAAGACTCATGAGGCCTCTAGGGGCTATAATAAAGCACAAATTTCTACATATGTAAGAAAGTTTTAATAATATAATTATGAGACAAGAAGAATATTGTATAGTAAAACAATTTGTCGCAATTAAAAAAGAAATTGTAGATAGTTTTAAAAAAGAATTAATCATCGTTTATTCAGTATTAACTAAAACTATTTTATGAGATTTTTTTTGTAATTTAAATATTTTTTAAACATTACAAAAAAATATTGCACGTTACTTTATTATTATTATTTTTACTTTATATGAGAAAATTAAGACTACAATATTATCTTTAAAAAAAGATACCAAATAATTGTTTTTTAAAACTGGTATAGCATATGTTAACTACCTGAGTATAAACTGTATTCCTTTAGTTTACAGAAGATACTTCTAAAAAATTAAATAGATTGTGCGTGGTATGTACTTTAAGATCTCGTCAACATTTAGAACAATTAATGCCTAATATTCGGACACAGGGTTTTGATTTTATTAGAGGGTATTATTGCTTCAACACCTTAAAATATATGAACCGACGAAATAAAAAAATTAAAAAATGCATCATATTCGTGACAATTAATTTCAAAATAAAAATTGCACTTATAAAAATGGAAAGGGAATATACTCGTATTTTATTATCTAAGTTTAATAGTATTTTTCCTATTTTTTTCAATTTTTTAAATGTATATGAATCTATAAAAAGTTAAGGAGTATTGTTAGTAACACCCGTCCGAACGAAATTTGAAAGCTATGGAAACTTATTGATCTATGGGTTTTAATTAAGAAATTCGACCGTTTATAGCCGACTTTTTCATTGGGAAGAAATAAAAAAAATAAGGCCTTTCATACCAAAATGTGTACAGTTTCTACCCAATAGCAGGTCGGCCGAGTTCTCCCAGGATATTTTTATTGGTGGAGCCTGATTACCTCTCTTTCTTAGTACCTTTATTGTTTTAATTAAGCGGAATTATGTTAAAAATAAATTGTTGTCAGTTGGCTGGTGGCAGTCTTGCAGGTCACCTCTTAGGTAAATTTTCTTTTATATATTGTTGCAGCTATTCTATAACAAGAAGGGTATGTCCATAGGTCTGTCTGTACGTAGTGCGACAAAGTGTGGTTTATAACCGCTATTCTGTATAAATTGGATATGAAGTTTACCCTTTCTGTCACTGAAGCACAAAAAGCATGGTTGAACATTGACGGGCAAAGTATTGATATATAACAGATTTTCAGTTGTATTAAAAGAGAGATAAAAAAGAATATGAAATTTTTTTTGAAAATCACGAATTAAATATATATACGGACCAAGTATTTTGTATACTGAATGATCCTTGGTAAGGTGAATCTTCACTAAAAACCAACCGTCGCGTCTATCTTAAGTGGCAGCCGAGAAAATCAAATTTCCCTAATTACATATGATGAATAAGAAAAGATGAAATATATTCACCACATTTCTTTATATCTGGTGAAAAAGCGTAATAGATTTGCTTCTTTAAAGTTTAAGATATGCTTCATATGGAAACTAGTTGGTAATCTTGGGATAGGAATTGAGAATCCTCAAAACAAAATAATAGGGTTCATTTTTATTTCTCGCATTATCATAATTTGCACTGGTTATTAAAGTATAGTTTCACGGGTCGCCGTGGTCTGGGAACTTTTTTGTTCATTACAGACTATTTAGTCTATTTTCTGAATTAGTTAGAAACCGGAAAATGTGCTGTAAAAGATCTACCCAAATAATGATTTTCAATATTTTCTCAAATATACATGACATTAGAAAAGATATTGAAAACAAAAAGAGATTATTTTATTTACACCTTATCTCATATACCTACAAAATACATCACATAAATTTACATTTCAAGTTGAAGATATCTTTAACCAATTTAATATTTTGATTTGCCCAATAGTTTCCTATAAAGCTATAATATTTCTTGTGGTTTTCTTTTTAAAAGGTCATAGAAGACTTTAATTTCTACCTATTATCTAACAAATATTATATAATCTTCCCAGGTCACATCCCTAATCCTAGGTCCTGTGTGCAACAATCTTGAACAGATTTTGTCAACTTTATATTCTAAAAGTTTATAAAGTTTGGAATCCTTCTAATCTCAAGATTATATTAAAAGTACACCTTATAATCCACCTTCTAAAGGAACCTAATTTTGTTTAAATTCTTATGGAAGTGTAAACTATTCATGAGAAACAGGGACACGAATAAGTTCTTTTTCACAAATGCAAAAAATCTAATTAAGAATTAATTAAATTTGATTTTAATTTTAAAATGTGATTTCTTTGAAATTCAAAAAATATTCCATAAAAGTTTTAAAATAATTAGTTTTTAGTAATGAATTTAAAATTGCGAATTTTTTTGCTTTTCAATCCTTCTAAAATGTATTTAGAGTTTATATGCCAGGTGCGTGATAAAAAATATAGATTAGTTTTTCCAATTGCATTATGACACCAGTCGCAACTCATTACCATGCACATTAATACTTTTATTGCAGGCCAGGAAATCTTATTGTACCCGAAAATATTATTTTAAAGATTGGACCTAAACTGGCTTAAATGATCAGTTTGCAACTTCAGTTCATTGCATTCTATTAGTGGCCTTTCAATGAAGCATAAAAATTCATTTATGTTTTTAAGCATGCACCTAAAATTTTTTGAAGCGTTTACCTGATGGTATTTTGACTAAAATTGGACCTATTTCTGAATATTGATGTTATTTGTACTGTAATCAGTTGCTACAGCACATAAACACTCATACAAGATATATTTGGAACTTAAGTCCATTCAAATTCACACCTGAGCAGATACCATTCTCACAGGGATTTGGCTTCCCCAAAGGTATATTTTTCCTCAACTTTTTACCATTTAAACGTTGAATACTTCTTTTACACCACTTATGACCAATATGATCAATACTTTGGGTAAACAACAATGGGTACTTGCTCTCAAGATGCTAGCGAGCACAGAACCCCCCTTGTACACAATATAACCTAACCTAACATGACCTTAAGTAAAACACAAACACGCGAAAAACTATTCCTTATTTTCCATGTACGTCAAAACACTTTCCTCTGGTCGACTAGGCACTTTTTGAGAAACCGGAAATAATTTTTAAGGAATCCTATGGGCAAAATAATTTTTCTTAGGATGGAATATCTATTCCCTGAAAGCATGCATAAATCAAACTCTCACAAGAACTGACTATCAATTTTCAAATTATCAAAGTTTTCTTTAAAGGATGGTCATTTCTTGAGGTGATAAACTTAACTTTCTAGGATAATTGAAGTACTGGACAAGTTGTTTAAGAGATATAAAGGCTTTTCTATACTTAGGCTTAGTCCGTTCTTACGTCAGCAATGTATATGATTTATAGTAGATTTAGGCAGGATCATCATATTAGTTTTAAACTTTGCATGATGGTTCCCCTAACAGTTAGATACTATTTTGAAAGCTTTCAAACTTTGAAATTATTACCAGAATGTCCGTAGGTTTATTTGAATATTGATGTTCAAAATTCTTTTACAACAATTTTTTGTAAGACAATTTGGTCATTCAATTTTGCGTAATTCTGTAAAGTTGGGTGAAGGGTTGTACTCAAATGCTCTTATTAAGTCAAACTGTTCTTAAATATCGCCCTTTTCTTTTTGGAATAATGATAAATAGGATGGTTACCTAGATAATTTGTTATGAACAAAGCATCTCTATAATCAAGTCTTAAAATGTAAGTATGTCCGTTTAAGCATCTTGTATTCAAGTAATTTTGGGATAAATTTACATAAAAGTTTTATTTTGACTTATAGTTATTGATTTATGTATTTTAAATGCATTTTTCGTTTGTCTGCTTTTCTGTTTCTTTTATTATGAATGCTGTCATCCTTGTTTGTTGTAGAATGTGGCGCCCAATGTACTGGTGGCAATTACACCGACTGGCATAAAGTTCCTCACTTTGATAATCTTGGCTTTCCCATTGCTGAAGTTAGAAAGGATGGTTCTATGCTCATTACAAAGGTATTGTTCTTGTTTTTTGTATCTGATTGTTTGCCGTCCGTCTTTCTGTAAAGGGTTGCAGGGAGGGAGGGGACATTGGGATGTTTATTACACTAGTACCCAAAGTTTTATAATAACTTTTTCTTATTCGTTGGTTTCACAACTTTGGGAACTTGTATCGGCCAATGTCTTATCCCTTTAGAACCCTGATATCTTTAATTTTATATTACATCATTTTCTTTCTGAATATCTCATTATTTTTTTTTGTTCACCTGTACGTCCATTTGGAGAATATTGTTTTATTTGTCTGTTCGGCCGTCGCTCTTTCTGTAAGTTTATTTGAAGCGTAACATATAAGCAACATGAAATCTAAATATTATAAGCTTTGATAAGCTTTGCTTACTACTTAATAGCTGAAGAATGGTTTTTAGCTTGTTGTTGAATCTATTTGTTCGTCTGTTTGTCCGAAGAGATATTGTGAAGCCCTAGGCTTATAAAAGCTTTATAAAGTATGTCATATATATTAAATATGTCTAGTCTATCTTTGTATCTGTCTAATTTTTTCATTCTATCAGTCTATAAATCTATTTATCTAGGCACCTAATACTGGTGGACTGCTAACAGTAGGAACTGTAGGGGAACAAATGCTGTATGAAGTGGGGGACCCGAGGTCTTATGTACTTCCAGATGTTATTGCTGACTTTTCAAACGTTCAGGTATTAATTTGAGTAACGCCCAACACCGAGCCGTTAATAAAGACTTTAATAATAGTTCATACTGCTGCTATGTCAGGTGATACGTAGGACCCTAACAGATGAAACTCAATACCTCAAGGCTATCCATGGCTACGGCACTTTTGAATTAGACAGACATGTTTAAACTTGTTTATAATTAAGGGTGGTCTATAATTTGGATATGTTTCACTGTATTCTCTTTTTGGTAGAAAGGGTCATTTTTTGCTCGGATATCATGTAAGAGTATGTGTTCTAAGATTGTTAAATAGGAATAGAATGCCAAAATTTGGCATGGCAATTGCTGTTATATGTTTCAAAACAGAAATATGAAGGAACCGTCCTTGCCGCCGAAAACCGGTATATCCACGTTTTAACCCCATTAAAGCAACTGTCACGCCAAATTTTAGATTTCTAATCATGTTTTAAAGTCTTAGAACATATCTTTACGAAAAATCCGCGCAAAAAATGCCCCCCCCCCCCCCCCTATATTTCAAATATTAATTTGTATCGTACTTAATAATAGACGGAAAAAAATTCTAATATATTCCAAATATTTGAATAATATATTTAAGCATAAAGTATTTTGAATATATAAATATGTAAAAACATTGCATGAAAGTATACATTTTCAATAATTTCTGCTTAAACCAGGCCGGGGTCGGCATAATAATTCTAAAAAATATTATTTCTTTTTTAAAATTTCTTTCCTTTTCAGTTTTTCTCTTAAAAAACATATTCCTAAGAAACCTTCCATTAAACCAAAATTATATCGGTTCACCCAGGAGGCGTGCAGAAGGGGGGTGTAGAGGGGTGAATCCCCCCCCCCTGACAAAAGTTTGGGGGGGAGTATTCACCTGAAAGATGTTGATCCCCAATCCGGCCTTGACATTTTCTTCACCCCCCTTGATACACCCCCCCCCAAAAAAAAATCACACATTCCTATACCCCTACCATACTTTCGATTTTGGTTTAAGGGGGATGTTAAAAATTGTGAGAGAGGGGGGAGTGTCAAAACTAGTTATATGTCGATATTATTTTTTTAATCAAAAACAGTCAGACATCGTATTACTTGTATCGGAATACTTGTCTCGTTGATCCTTCCATGAGTTGGGTTTAAGTCAGGGATCTTAAGGGATAAGACAATAGACAATAAATTTATACACATTCCCAATGATGATAAACAAAATTAAACCTTCTGTAGAGTAAAATTATTGGTTGAAATGTTTGGACACTGCTTGCTTGGAACCCTCAAATTAAAAGTACCCAAAAATGTATGAGCCAACGAGTAAAATAACGTGGTTGTAAAACTTTGGGTACCAGTGTAATGTCTACTACTCCCTGACTGGTTAAAGTATAAATCCATATTTTGGTAAAATATTGGAAAATATGTAAATTGTATGTATTGGGATATACATTATCTTGGCCCTATATCCACCTAAAGAGGTTACAAAAAAAAACATTTAAACAAGGTTGACCCCTGCCCCCCCCCCTTATTTTTAATTTTAGATTTTTAAAAAAATTATTTTTTTTTTGAGGCGGGGGGGGGGGTTGGTAATTTTTAAGGGGTGATTTCTAAAGGGAGGGTGGTGGTACCCTCTCCTCCAAAAAAAATAGTTAAAAACCTTCCCTGAACCTCTAATAAGCTTCACCATAATGGAGAACCTTAACAGTTCAGCTGTTAGCGAGATCCTTGGCTACAGACAAAAAAGCTTACTACTTTATATTTACCTAAAAGGATTACCACAACTAACAAAAAAACATTTTAAAGACCAAGGACGACAACATCCATAATGAAAAACTCAATAGATCTGACAAATAAACATTACCTAATAAAGTCAGAGTTAAAGATAATAAAAACATATTATTATAAAAAGTAGGTTATTTTAAAGCTTCTATTAGCTTATCATGTTTTACTAGCAGCTGCGCCTCTAGTATATGGGGACTCTATTCGAAGGGAAAAACATAAAAATAACCAAAAAACAACCAAAGAATCAAATCTAAAAATAAAATAGCCTTAAACCATTCAACGAAGATTTCCTAAAATCGATTTTTCATTCAGTTCAGTATCTTAAGTTAGATAAAAAAAACGGGGCGTTTCGTCTTATTTTCATAGTAGCTTATTATAGGTTATTTTCGGTTAGGTTAGATGATCGCCCCGAAGGGTTAGACAATTGTATCGCAGGAGCTAGAAATATGAGAAAATCAACTCTGAAAATACGACGAAACGTCCGTTAAGAGGCGATGTCACGCAAGGGACCATACCAAAAAAAACTTACCATATATTTTATTTTGTTTTTTGTATTTTATATCAAATGCCATTCTAAAGTCAAACTGTATGACATGGTTTGGGTTTTACCCCAGGAATGAGGGGGATATTGGACTGGAAATTACACTGGTACCCAAAGTTTTACAACCATTATCATATTTGTTTGCTCAATAACTTTGGGTACTTTTATTAAATCTTGATTGATTAGTGTCCAAATTTTTCATCCAACAATTTTGATCTACTGAAGGACATCATTTATGCTGTACATTAAAATCGTCCATTGTCTTATCCTTTAAAATCTCTGGCGTTATCTACATATTGTCGAAAGAAAAAGGTAGAGCTATAGAGTTAATCCGTAGAATAGAAATGCATCTACATTCTACACTAGTGAGAGTGTTCTTACAATCTAATATAAAAAAGTTAAAGGGCATAGTCCCTTTCGTGACATCGCCTCTTAAGGATCTTTTGTCGTTTTTTCACAGTAGTTTTTAGGTTATTTTAGGTCTAATTAGGTAATTGGCCCCTAGGGTTAGAGCCCCCCGCACGGGCTAGAAATAAGAGAAAAGCTACTGTTAAATTACGACAAAATGCCCCTTAAGAGGCAATTAAACGAAAGGGACTATAATTAAATTAAAGAAATAGTTACAACTAGACCTCTTGAACTATGTTATCCGAAAAGAAAAATTTAAGAATTTTAATTTTTAAACACTTTTCATTGATTTTACTCAAAACTATTTCCTGACCTCCAACCCACCCTCCTTCTCCTATTTTTATTTTAGAGAGAGAAAAACATATTTCTAGCTCCTTTTGGGGACTCTAATCCTGCAGGGTCCTAACCTAACTGTATAGGATACTTAATTTCCTTTCGAGCTCTTTAACCTTTTCTTAACTTAACCTTACTTACTATGGGCATTAAAAACACGATTTTTAAAAAGTTCCTTTGTGGTCCAAATGCTACATGTGGGAAATAGCCCTCTTTTAATAAAAAAAAAACTTTGTATTATTGTGAAAACATTGTAACTAGAAATATCCGTTCTCTAAATCTATTAAGTAGAACTAATGCATCGGATTATTAACAAGAAATCTGCCAACCAAAAACCACACATTCAAAATTCAAATAATAAATTTTTTTAAAAACGTTATGGTTCCCAAACAACATGTCGCTCTTTGATTACATGACCTTTTTCTTGAAGTCAAAAGTAATATGTTTTTGTCACATTAAGGTAGTTACAATCAAAAATACCATTCATTTGTTAATTTTTCATTGTACAAACTTTATGATGAGTATTATTTCTACTATATTTAAACTCTAGACTTGATATCAAAGCATTGATCAAGATGTGCGGTAGTGTGGATTCTGTTAAAAAAATAGTCATGTAGTTATGGAGTGAATCAATTCAGTCTTCTGAGTCACAAAAGCTCAATTTTAAGCTGCTCAGTGCTAATGTTCCCCCATAGGAACGTCCCTTTAAGAATTGCAGCTGCTATTATAAGCTATTGAATTCAAAATTCATTAAAACTATAGCATTCATGAAAAGTGTATATTAAGTTATAATATTTTTTAGTTTAAACAATATACTAGAAAGTAAGGGCGTAATAAGAAATGATTTTTATGGTAGTAAATAGCTAGAGTAGAGAAATGCCTTGACCTTTAAAATGTGTATCATATTACCATACAAAATTATATCATACAAACCCTTCAACCATTCCCGTTAAGTAGTAATAAAGAAACATGATTCGATGTTAACTAAATCAATGTATCTAAATAGTATATTTGTATTGCTTTAGAATAGGAAGATTTGTATTTGAATAGAAAATAGATTTATAGTTATATTTGTATTATTGTAAAACAAGTATTACATTTTTACTATGACGTTGAAACCGATTAAAACCAGTGTCGAGCAAACTAAAAATCATTTATCTTATAAATAACTAATGCGATTAATATCTATTGGGTAAGGGGGGGGAAGTTTTGGTAAGGGGCTATTTTCGGTAATTTCGACCTACCTTCATTAAATGACCCTTTTCTCCATGTTCCTTTCAAATGACAGAAAAAAACATAAAAGCAAATTTGTTCCTTATTAAATTGCCTACAAAAAAGTATAAAATAATTTTTTTGTGAGATGAATATTAAGGGTACTTATTGGGTCTCAAAGTCGGACGAAAAAAAAATTTTTTTCAAAAATTTTTTAGTAGGTGTGTAAAGATCGATCTACACAAAAATTGGTAAGACCTAGAGCTGATCCAAAAAAACTTTTTGAACTAAGAATTGCCCGCTTTTTCCAAATCCGTTGAGAGCTTTAAAATCGGGTTAATATTTTTTTCAAAAATGACCAAAGTTGGCGCCGGGGGAAAAATCGGTAATTTCCAAAAATAATTTACTATATGTATTTCACTAACCTAACCTTAATTTTCTCAGGAACCATTTGACCAATAGAGATGATTTCTTAAACTTAAGCTTTTATGCTTATAAACTACCTTCTAGTTTAGAAGTCACCCCCTTGCCGCCAACCCCTAGCCCTCCGGGGCTCAAAAAAACCTAAAAATTAATCTAACCTTAATTTTCTCAGGAACCATTTGACCAATAGAGAAAATTTCTTAAACTTAGGCTTTTATGCTTATAAACTACTTTCTAGTTTAGAAATCACCCCCCTGCCACCAACCCCTAGCCCTCTGGGGCTCAAAAAAACCTAAAAATGAACCTAACCTTAATTTTCTCAGGAACCATTTGACCAATTGAGATGATTTCTTAAACTTAAGCTTTTATACTTATAAACTAAGTTTAAGTTTAGAAGTTGCCCCCCTGCCGCCAACCCCTAGCCCCCCGGGGCTCAAAAAACCCTTAAAATGAACCTAACCTTTATTTTTTTCAGAAACTATTTGACCAGTAGAGATGATTTCTTAAACTTTAGCTTTTATGCTTATAAACTAACTTCTAGATTAGAAGTCACCCCCTTGCCACCAACCCCTAGCCCTCCAGGGCTCAAAAAACCCTAAAAATGAACCTAACTTTAATTTTCTCAGGAACCATTTGACCAATAGATATGATTTCTTAAACTTAAGCTTTTATGCTTTTAAGCTACCTTCTAGTTTAGAAGTCACCCCCCGCCAACCCCTAGCCCTTCGGAGCTCAAATAAAATTTAAAATTGAACCTAACCTTAATTTTCTCAGGAACTATTTGACCAAGAGAGATGATTTCTTACACTTAAGCTTTCATGCTTGTAAACTAACTTCTAGTTTAGAAGTCACCCCACTGCCGCTAACCCCTAACCCTCCGTGGCTCAAAATTTAAATAAGAAATTTTAATTAAGGTTAGGTTCATTTTTAGGGTTTTTTTGAGCCTGAATATCTTACCTACTAACAACCTAGATGAACCCTATTTATGTTATAAACAACATTTTGACACAATATCATGTTATTCCTAGATAAAAATGAACAGAAAGAAATATTTAAAATGAAAATGTATGCAGGGTGAAAATAGTGAATTTTTGTCAAAGATGACACTCTTGCTTCAAATTCAATTTTTGAGGTCAATTTTTAATCAATTTTCATGTTTTTTGGGCTAAATCTATAGTTCAATGTGAGCTTTTTTAGGATCAGGCCTAAAAAGTAATAAAATACGTTTTTTTCTTATATTAATTTTAAGTTTTTTTAAAAAAAATTTTCGAAAAAAAAAATCGAAAATTTGCGTCTTTCAAAAAAATTCATTTTTAACATAGAAGGAATAGTCCGATCATTATGAAACTTTTTGTGGATAATCTCTATAACCTATACTAATTATGATTATTTTTGTTCGACTGGCCGTTTGGCCGTTTTTCATCGATTTTTTTTAGGTTGAAAAAAATTACCGATATTTCCCCCGGTGGTGGGGAATTTTCGGTAACTTTTTTGCGGTCATTTTCGGCAAACTTCTAAATGTCCTAGGATAACGTCCTTTTAGGACCTGATAGTCCTATCCGTAAGCTTTCTACTGGTCTTGGTTTCATTTGAAAATATTAATATTTACCCCATTTTTTTCAAAAAAACCCAAAAAAAAACCGAAATTTCCCCCCCTTTACCCTAAAAAATAAAAATACCCCCTACTCCAAAAAAAAAACTTGAGATGGAGTTTTGAGATTTAAAACTACCAACATTAACTAGAGCTCTAGATGATAAAACAGGATAAAAGGATTTGCTAATCCCGGGTAAAAATTAAGGATAGGGACAGGAAAGTTGTAAAATCTATTTGACTGCCAAACACCTTTCTGAAGAGTTTCACTCGACTAGTCTTCAGGGAGGGGACGTTGGGTTGTTTTTTACTCTAGTCCCCAAATAACTTTGGGAATTTTATTGAATTTGTTTGCATTGGTTCATTAATTGAATGTCAAAAGTTTCAACCACAAACTGTAATCTTCAGAATGGGTAACTTTGTGTATTATCATTGGGGATGACGATCAAATTAATCAACCATTGTCTCATCCCTTTAGATCCATGCTTTTTAAAGATGAAGCTTTATTAAACAGATAAATTAAGAATCAAACCCAGTACCCCATCTTTTAAGGACCCGAAAATTAAGAGCCACTTTTTAAAGAATATTTTGTAGCAAACTGCAAAGTAAGTCACATTAAAAATATCTAAACATTTGAGTATCTATCCTATTTTTTCTGTCTGTAGCGAAGGATCTCGCTAACCACTGAACTGATATGGTTCTCCTTTACAGTGAAGCCTTTTTAAAGGTCCTGATGTGGTTTTAGGCTATGTTTGCCCTTCTATTTCCCTTTGAATATAAATCCCCTAGATGCTAGGGGCACATCCGCTAGAGTATTATAATGCAGAGATCTAAAGGAATAAGACAAAGGCCAATAAATTTCAGTATTTCCTCAATTATTATTCACAAAATTTCCCCTTCTGTAGATTACCATTAGAGGTTGAAACGTTTAAACACTCAACTAAATGATTCAGCCAATCAAAATTCAAACTTAAGTCCCCAAATTTGTTGAAGCAACAAATAAGTAAACGTTATTACAAAACTTTGGGGTCTATTGTAATAAACAGCCCATTGTCCCCTCTATCTCTGAATTTTATGTAGCTGCTATTTTATTTGTATGAAAAATTGTCCACAACCCTTTGTTAAAATACATTTTATGTACATGAAACAATTTTACACAGAAAAGTTTAATCATTTTGTGTTTAAACATTGGATACAGGAAAATCTGTCCAAATATATATAATATATACGTCATTTGTTACCAGGGGTGTATTGAAATAATTTTAGCAGAGTTTATAAACATTAAAAAAAATAAGGTTTCAATTGTCTGCTTTAGATTTTGACAACTACTTGAACGATTGAGTTCTCCTTTTTAGGGCAGCTTCATATTGGTCCTGAAATGGTTTTAGGTTATTCTATTTTTAAATGTAAATCTTAGAAAGGTATAATAGTAAATAATACATATATATGGAGCAAAAAGAAAATAAAGATATTCCTAATTTTTTGCTGTATGTCTTTATGTTTCAAAATCTACCAAAAACCAGAAAAATTTAAGGAAAAAAGAGAAGAAAAACTAGCTTAATTAATCTGGAACTATCCTATTTACTAAAGTATTTGGAAGTGTGTGTTTGTTGGTGTTAAGCTTAATCTTATTTTCCTCCTCATTTTTAGTAGCAAAGCTTCTCTATAATTTTCTTTAACTGTACGTCTAAGACGACCTCCCTCCATTTTCAATTTTAGTTTTTAGAAGATTAGGGAGGGTAGATAATTTTTTTATAGGTCGATTCCTCATTTGAGGGTATTGGTACACTCCCTCCAATAGTTATAAACCTTCCCTTAACCCATGAAACTATTGGTTCAGTAGTTAACGAGATCCATTAGACATCCTGTTACTTTTATATAAGGTGGGGTGGTTTGAAGCTATTTTCCTGACCTTCCCTACCCTCCACTAGAGGCTTGGGACAAAACATCTAGTTAGAACTATGAATTGGTACATAATCCAGAAAAGTTTTGATACGAAAAGTTGATCATGCACATAACTAATTGAGAGAAAAACAAGGACAATTGTGTTTGTAAGCAGCTGAGCAAGAACAACCGTACACAATTTTAGATTAAATATTAATAAGTAAACATAAACTGTGGGAAAATTAGTAAAGTTTATATTTAAGACCTAAACTTGAAAATAGAGGAGTTTTAGAGAAATACATTGCAAACCAAATAAAGTCTTTGTGACAAGAATAGAATTTAAACATACAACGTTGAATTATAGAAAAGTTTTAATAGCAAAAATTTCCCAATTAAAAGTTTTTTTTGTGTGTTTTATATACATGAAATACTTCTAGAGTACATATTAGTGCAAAACCAATCTGTACTAATCTACCATTTTCCTAATTAATAGCTTCTTAGATAAAGATGCATATAAGGAAAGCAAGGTTTTCATTATTATATTGAATAGCAATTATTATGAATCATGACAACTGGGTTTTTTCATAGAAAGTGCCTGTTGATCACTGATGACCTACCATCCTTTTATAACAGCGAAGCTTTTCTAAATTTATGGTCGATGCGTCCCTCCGCAACTTTATAATCGCTACCAAAAGTCCGTACGTCCTTTAAAAAAAATTATTATGTGTTATAATTATCATATTCATCAGATTTTTGAAAGAATGACTACTATTACATCAAGGAATAATGTTAAAAGCAAAGCAACTCCATAATCAAGTCCTAAAAATGTATGTCCTTAAACAATATCTTGTATATAAGCAGTTTTGCAATAAATAAACTTACAATATTGTTGAGACTCCTATAATTATTCAGTTCTAACACTTAACAATGCGCGTTCGTCATACTGTTCCAGAGCTTCGCTTTTATGGATGTTGTCCTCCTTGTTTGAATTAGTTTAAAATACGGAAGAGGGTATTATGCTTTCCCCTGAGGGAGTTCTGGCCGCTGCAGGGCATATACCTTAGGTGCCTTAACCGTGCAGGGCTACATAGTTCCCAATGAAACCTAACCTTGCCTAAAGCAATAAATAAACAACTAAAAACTAACCCTAATCGCCTTATCTTAAAAATAATGTGGGAAGTGGGTATCAGTGGTAAACAATGTACTTTGTGTAAAAACACCGATTGTTGTCTCTATACCACATGTTGCTTAAAAAATATTTACTTATTAAGATGAAAGAAACGTCCGATGGAGTTGAAGTTTCTGGTGCTAGGGGCAGAGCCCCCACAACTACATACAAAATATCAGCTACTTACCTCGATGGCTACAAGGTAAAAGATATTTTCAAATTACTGAAATAGAGAAAGGTCAATGGAAGTTAAATCATTCATCATACTGATAAAACAGTTAGGTATAAAGGGGGGGGGCGAAAGTGACACTTTTTGAAACCAAAACTAAAAGTCAAAGGAACTCAACTAAAAAAAGAGTTGCAGGTCTGACATTTTGCATGGCAGTTGCTTTATAGGGGTACAATATGGAACTGTGAAGAAACGGCGGCGCAACCGCCGAAAACCGCCGAGAAAAGGCAACAAAAATTACGGCGGGAAACGGCGGTTTTCGGCGGTTGCGCCGCCGTTTCTTCACAGTTCCATATTGTACCCCTATAAAGCAACTGCCATGCAAAATCTCAGACCTGTAACCCTTTTTTTAGTTGAGTTCCTTTGTTGACTCTTAGTTTTGGTTTCAAAAAGTGTCACTTTCGCCCCCCCCCTTTAAATCACTGTCGAATATGGATTTTTGTAAAAATAATAAAAAGGTTTTCTATATATAGCGGTGTAGGAATACAAAAGGCAAGTGAATTACCCCTGTTGAATGTTGATTGGGTTGCATTTTCACTTTTAAATATATTTTCTACATGGAGAATGATTTATTTAAAGCCGTTTTGTTAATATTAAAACTTAGAAGTGACAATAAACAGACGGATATATAACATTTTTTGTATATGAGGTTAACTCACAAACAAAATATGAATTTTACATATTTTTTCAGACATCATAATTGTTTTCAGCATGTTTGCTCCCTTCAGATATAAAAAAAACTAAAGTTTGAAATAAAATACCTATAATTTAAAGGATTTTTACAACTACTTTCTGTACATATTTTTAAAAATCTAGCAGCCATCTAGATTTTCGTCAAGGCTGGGTAAAAGATGTTTCTTTCTTGAAACATTTCTTCTTGATCTTTTAAGTTATGAGAGGGCCTGTTTTAGCAGGTGCTGCGTGTAGTAAGTCAAAGTGGTGGGTGCAAATCCTTCTGAAGGGAATCATTTTTGTTTCAGAGCGTTGAATAAATTTTTGTACTAAGGTCCTTTTTTATTTAGGCAACTTGTGTTGTTAATTTCTGTGGTGGTGATACAGCAGCTAAAGGAAAACTTATGGCTGAAGCTATCCTGAAAAGAACAAGGTGATTGATTTTTAAGTATTAAAATATTTGTATTCTCCACTAGTTCGCTTGAGCAAATATGTAATTGAGTTTTTACATTGTGTGCTGAACTGGTAGTTCTTGAAATTATTCATCCTATCCTATAAAATAATAAAAGAAGTAGGTATGTTTTTTTGTTAGTTTGTCCGCCTTTCTAAGTTTAAAGGTATCTTCACATAGGTTCTAGACTGGTTTTAGGCTAGTTTTAATTTAGATTAGAGCCTTGGATTGTTTAACCCCTATGTTAACCTTCCATTCAGAGCCACTAGTATATTCAGTGACTATCAAGTGTACAATTGTACTTTCCTGTTCTTTATTAATGATGCTATTAGCTTACTATTGCTGCGCTACTGATGATAGACAATCATAATTTGTCCTTGTTATAAAGTTAGAGTGGGGGTAGGATTATAAAAAAAAACTTTTAACTTGTCTTTAGTTGAAAAAATAATTTATAGAAAATGGCGATGTATTAGGATAAGTTATTTTTTAAAGAAGACAAAAATGTCTCTTTAAGTCATTATATTTTTTTTATAAATTTAGAAAAGAAAAGCTGCCATGAATCACTCTTTTGCATGAAATAGATATATTCAATACTTACAGCTTTTTATTTTTATGATTTTTATTTTTATATTCGTAAAAAATTGCCTGTAATACATGATGCTATACATGATTTTTAGAATTGTTGAGAACCGGTTCTAATTCAGTGGATATAAATTAGTTTTAAAACCAAACTAGAAAATAGTTTTAATCGTCGATTTTAATCAATTAATATGTAGTATGATTGTCTCTTGTCTTCCAAGAACTACTTTCAAAGATTTCTAGTTAATCTACCAAAGTTTTCAGAAAATTTCTATCTTTTTAGTCACGATCAGAAATATTATAAAACAAGGATGACAAAATCCATTAAAGCGAAACAATGTAACTTTGGAACAAACGAGCACTTCAAAAATTGTTGAAAAATTGCTGAAAGAGAGGATACTGTTTAAAGACACATTTGCATTTATAGTACTTGATTATAGAGATGCTTCGCTTATATCATTGTACCTTATTGTAATAGAAATCAGTATTAAGAAAATGAACATGTTTTAAATGGACGTACGGACATTCTGGTAGCGGTCATAGAGTTGCTACGCTTTCTAAATCGTATCTAACTATTATAGGAATCATCATGCTAAGTGTGAAATCTATAAGACAATTCTAACATGTCTAAATTAACGAAAAGAGCTAACCGTTACTGACGGATGGGCCTACCTACCCTGATTATAGAAAAGCTTCGCTTTTAACAAGGATAAATGAGGTCCAAATTAGCAACTAAAATTGACGACAATTTTTCTCTATCAATATTTTCACGTATTCTATATGCATTTCTATGTATGTATAGGTAATCTGGAGTCTTCATATTGTAATGTAGTGTATCTAGATAAAATCTCAAATGTTCCTAAACTTGAAAATTAAACAATTTGAAGAATTTTTCATTTAGTGTAAAATTAGATTTACCTTCATTTTATCCTCATACAAATTTAATCTCACGGCTCGAGATTCTTCAAAAATAGAAAGGCGGCTTCCCTTAAAGAGCCTAGCATAGAAATACCTCCAAATTTTGAGAGAAAAAATAAGATAAAAGGTTTTCGTCTGTAGGTGTTTTACATTCGATAAGGTTAGGTTAGGTTAGGTTAGGGTAGCCCAGAATTGTTAAGGCACTGTAGGTATAGGACTCGTACGATCAGGACCATCGCAAGGTTTAGGCATGAAGAAAAAAAATCGCTTTAGCATACTTCGAATTTATTGAAATAATATGGGGGGCGGGTTGTGCTCGCGTTGAGGAAAAGCACCAAAAGGAATGGAAACATGTAAGTAGTGAAGCAAAGAATTAACACATTAAAAATTTTTACTTACTTTTGAAATACTATTTTCTACAATTTGTTTTTCTTAATATTTGTCATTCTCTAGATCCTCTAAGAAACCATTTTAACTCATTTAATTTTACTTTCTCGATTTAGAAAGAGAAATGTAATCCTCATTTATAAGTAACAGGATATACGTCTGTCTTTCTATGTGTACCAAAGAATCTCGCTAACTGCTGGATCGATATGGTTCTCCTCAACACTAGTGAAGCCTTTCATAGCTCCCGGTTTTTTGTTTTTGTGGTGAGGGTACCACAACCCTCCGAAGAGTAAAAAAAAATAATATCCCAATTTATTTTCTTTTTAAGATAAAAATAAAAATTTAAGAGTTGCCCCTCAAACTACTTTATTAAAGTGTCCATAAAGGCCTCTAGTCCTATTATGTAAAGTAGAATTATTTTTTATTTAGAGACCTTGCGAACCACTCAACCAATCGAGTTTAGGGAGTTTATGGAACATTCATGGGTTCTAGGATATGTTTGAGTCAATTTATGTTTATATTTACGTCTTTGGATGGTTTAATGCTATTTGGCTCACATTATGTATCCTAAGAATACAGTTTCATTCGAATCCGGTGGATAGGAACCGGTTCTCATCCATACGAAAAAACTATGTCTAGCATCGTATTATATCCAGCTTTCTACGAATATAGAAATGTACAATCATAAGATTAAAACCAGTTTTTTTTCGCCGGTGCCTTCGGCACCTCGGGGCTAAAAAAAACTAGTTTTAATCTCATAATTGTACTTTCTATATCCGCGGAAAGCCGTTTATAATACGATGAGAGAAATAACTATTCTTTAATCAAACCCGTAACACACACACACGAAAACATCCATATATTATAGGAGAAAAATTTAGTCTGTATATTTATCCCTGTTTTTAATGCATTTTATGTAGGGATAAAACTGCACTTTATAGAGTATAGGAAAATACTTAACAAATGCATTTTAACAAATTATTTTAAATTTACTTTTTACAGCCAAACTTAAACTTACAAGTTTTATGTTACTTTTTACAGCAGATCTTCTTTAAAATTCAAATCCCCCCTCTATAAATTCCTTTTTTTCCTACTGCTTAGCGACTGTACTGCTATCATCAAGGGGAGCTACTAGAAGGGGGAGGGCTAGAGGGAATAAAACAGCATAAAACCTTCCCAGGACTTAAAAAAAAATAGTTGACTTTTGTAAAACTTTACGAAAATGGAGAAATAAATAGGTTCACTTGTTTAGAAGTTCTGAGGGGAAAAAAATCAAACTTAATAATTTTATATCATATTTATTTTTTAAATCACTGCTATGATATGACATTTGTTTGAACTAAATGATTTTGAATAATTATAATATTTGTTCAATATTGTTATGCTACTTCTAGGACATAATTGTTCTTGTCTTGGTAATTTAGCGAACAATCTAATAGAATACCATTACAAAGGTTTAAGTAAAACTATTCTTCTCACAAAGTCCCTTTTGAGAACTAAATAATTTTTTTTCAAATAAATTGAAAATATAGGGGTTGTTGTTTATTTTGCGGGGGCCCTAACCTTGAAGGGCCAACGTTCCGAAGACCCTGCAAGGCTATCCGATATAACATAATCTGAACTGAAGTAAAAAACAAAAAAAAAACTCTTTAAAAGGGGAAGGTTATTAGTTCTTAACACATTACTTTTTAGGAGAATATTTACAAAAGTTGGACTGGCTGATTTTGACAATGTCCACATCCAAATGTTGGGAGCTGAACAAAGCTTTGGAGAGACACATGCTAAATATACTAGAGAGGTTTGTTCCATTCAAATATACTTTATCTCTAATACAAAGTAGTACGATGTCTGTCCATTTAAAGCTTAAGATCTCGGTAACCATTGCACCGATTGGGCTCTCTTTAGGGAATATAGAATTAGATACTGGTACTAAGAAGCCACTAGTAATATTATAAAACAATTAGGATGTCTGTTTATTTCTCTGTATCTTATTATCATTCGATTTTCATGGAATAAATACTTGAATAGGCTTAAGGTTTGCTTTATCGATCTTTTTCCCTGGACAATGAAGTTAAAAAATTAATGATACTTTGACTTTAGCATAGCAGTCGAAAATAATTAATTTTAAAGGAGAAATTTTGCACAAAATGCATTAGGCGTGATATAAAATTATCGTCCATTTTCCCATACCTAGTGTGATAAAAAGTTTATTGGTCTATATATCCATTAACAAATACGGTTTATATACTACTCCCTCCCCCCCCTCATTTTTTTAGTTTAAAAAGAAAAATATCTTGGGATGGTGGTGGTACTCATACCCTACCCTAAAATGGTTATAAACCTTTCAAGGACCTATGAGAAGCTATATTGCAAAGAAGAACCATATCGGTCCAGCGGTTAGTAAGATCCTTCGATACAGACATACGGACACACAGACGGTCATCCTGTTACAAAATGAACATTTTTATGCCTTCTTCAATAAGGCATCTAGTGTTACTTCTTTTTTTTATTTCAAAAAGGCATCAGTTTTCATAATAACTATTCTTGTAAATTTTAGTCTGTTCTTTGGTTCGCAGTTCAGCACAAGGACAAGAAAGCTCTTCAAATTTGGGCCAAGGAGATTGCTGCCTGTGGAACTGGGGGTACTCCAGGTAAGCCAAGGAGATTGCTGCCTGTGGAACTGGGGGTACTCCAGGTAAATTTGGGCCAAGGAAATAGCTGCCTGTGGAACTGGGGGTACTCCAGGTAAGCCAAGGAGATTGCTGCCTGTGGAACTGGGGGTACTCCAGGTAAGCCAAGGAGATTGCTGCCTGTGGAACTGGGTGTACTCCAGGTAAGCCAAGGAGATTGCTGCCTGTGGAACTGGGGGTACTCCAGCAGGGTTGTCGAATTGGGCACTTTTTTTGATATTGGGCGGCCCAATTGCCCAAAAGGGTTATGGGCGGGTTTTGGGCGCCCAAAAGGGGTTTTGGGCACCCTTTTTGGGCAAATGTCTTAAAAAGCATATAAAAAGGATATAAAATAGCCTAAAACCATACCTAGAATAATTATTAGAAATAAAATAGCCTAAAACCATCTCAGGACCTATAAAAGCTCCACTGGAAAGGAGAACCATATCGGTTCAGCAGTTAGCGAAATCGTTCTCTAGATACAAAAAAGCTTACTAATTTATATATTAGATTTGTAAAGAAAAAGTAAAAAAAAATTGGGGGGGGGGGAATAATTTTTTTTCCTCCCCCCCATTTTTATTTAGTTTAAAAAAAAATTTTAAAAGTTTTTGGAGAAGTGTAATTTTTTCTAGGGGCGATTTCTCTTAGGAGGGTGGTGGTACCCTCCCCCAAAATAGTTATAAACCTTCCCAGAACCTATGAAAAGCTACCATGTTAAGGAGAACCCGATCGGTTCAGCGGTTAGCGAGATCCTTCGGTACAAACACACAAACAAACAGACACACATCCTGTTACTTTAGTATAAGGATATCACCCAAAAAATAGGCCCGACCCCTCTTTTTTAACCCCCTCCCCTTTTTCTCTCCCCCTAAAAGGGGGGTGCCCAAAAGGACCTTATATTGGGCGGCCCAAAACCGCCCGCCCAAAACTGCCCGCCCAAAAGCGCCCGCCCAAAATGACAACCCTGTACTCCAGGTAAGCCAAGGAGATTGCTGCCTGTCGAACTGGGGGTACTCCAGGTAAGCCAAGGAGATTGCTGCCTGTGGAACTGGGGGTACTCCAGGTAAGCCAAGGAGATTACTGCCTGTGGAACTGGGGGTACTCCAGGTAAGTTGGCATTTAAAGACCCCAATGCTTCATGGTCTTGTTTATCTAAAATCTAATTAGTCAGTTAAAACATTCTTTCATTTAATCCTTTCTTTAAAATCACTTTCTTTGTAAGTAAGAAAATAGCCAAACTTTCCATGGACTAGAAGCAGATTTCATGAAATGGAGAACTCAATTGTTTTAATAGTTATCAAAATATTCAGCTACAGACAAAAACACCCTAATAATTTTTTTAATATGATTTCACAATTCTAAATGTTAATTGTCCGTCGGCTAAATTTACTGTGATTTTTCTCCCCATCTATTGATTTCTGCTCAAAAGTTCACTTTTCGTTTACTAGTCTTTTACATTATGCTCATCTACATAATAATATGCTTCTTAAATTGTTTATGAAGAATCGCTTGATCTTAAACATATTATACTTAATAACTCACTTTATCCGCTTAGCTATTCTTGGTCTTTCGAGAGATTCTTTTACTTGGAATCCATGTTTTGTTTAGGCATAACAGCCGTGGTGGGTGGTAGACCCAAGCCCAGTCCTTGTCTCAAGTTATTCTCCTTCCTGTATCCAAAATCCAAGATGGACGCAACTGTACAGTTACAGGATGGCCGTACAGAGGTAATTTTGTAAGAAGTGGTAGTTCATGATAAGAATTTCAATATATATCTTTTTAAATTCCTTTCATCTCACGGATTTAGTTGAGTGAACAATTTTTCTAATATCGAATTATTGTGGAACTACTTAGTGATTTTTTTGACTCTCAGGTTGTTTAAACCTAAAGATTATGATTATATTCTAAGTTTTATGGAATATTAAAGTTTGAATATGTTAGACTTTGTAACTAGATTGTTGAAATTGTGCTTGCTTAACTTTTGAGTTTTATCAGTAAAAGCATTTAATTTACAGACTTACAAAGCTGCTGAAGTAGAAAACAAGAGTAATGATACTTCTGCTCAAGTCAGTGACAATGTGACAACTTTGGCTACTGGTCATAATACTTACAGGTAAACAAACTATTATTTCGTGTAGAGAAGTTTAAGTTATCCACTGAATATTTGATAACATTGATTGATTTTTTTGTTTTAAGATAACGCGGCATTTTAGCAATTATTGATTGATTGATTTTAGACTCGAAGATTTGGCGTATATGCGTAGTGGCGACAAGGGTGACTCTTGCAATATTGGAGTAATAGCGCGGCATCCTGCTTACCTTCCCTACATCAAGAATGTGCTCACAGAACAAGCAGTCAAGGAGCACTTCAGCCATCTAATTCAGGTAAGATGTTGCGTCAGAATTGTTGTATCATAACTTTCCTTGTTTTTCGGATTTTAATAAATTAGATGTAATATTTATTTATTGTATTTCTGCTTTCCGCTGATATTAAATTGAAAAATTATAAAATTTAAACCAGTTTTGATAGTCTCGGAAGAACGAAGGCCCTGGTTAACAAAAATGGTATTTATCTCATGGTTTTTATTTTAATATTCGTAGAAAATTGTCTGTAATACGATGCTAATATATTATTTTTCCGTGTGGCTTAGAACCGGTTCTAATCAAGCTGATATCAATCGGATTCGAAGCCATACTGAAAACAGAATTTTCCATTTGTTTAACTATTTTTTGTCTGTTTTAGAATGATGGAAAGGTGCACAGATATGACGTTCCCGGGATTCATGGGCTCAATTTTGTTCTGGAAAGTTCTCTAGGAGGTGGTGGTATTGCCTCCATTAGGCCGGATCCTTTGGTAAGTTAAATATCTATTTATTTTTTAGTCATATAAGTAGGATAGGCAAATACAGAGAAAAATACCCCCCGCTAAAAGAACATTTAAGTGAGGAGGGCTTCGGGCGAGATGGTAATCCCCAAAATTATTGAAACATATAGATTTATCCACCTCCCCCTCCCCCCTTAAGCATCTACAAATATTTTCCCTCTAAAGTCCAAAATGCATATTAAGAGGATAATCCCCCCCCCCCCTTTGCATTTAAGTATTACCCCCTGGGTAAAAATGTTGGAGTAGTTCGATCGTGTTTTTTATTTGGGGGGGGGGGGGGCATTCTGTAGATTACTTAAACTGGAATTAACCTGCACTACCAAAACGACTATTCTTTAGTTTTAAACAATATTAAGAATCTTATTTGTATTTCCTAAACTTTGGTGCCTTCCCTCAAAGTGCGTGTAGAGCACTTACACCCTTCTTCCTCTATTTCTAAATAATTAAAAATATAGTAGGGTTTCTTATCCTATGCCTAACTCCTGCGGTGCGATAAACATGCAGAACTACCAAGTACCTATTATATACCCTAACCTGACCTAAAATAATAAACAAACAAACCCAAAACTATTTCTTTTTTGTAGGTAGATTTTTAAAAATGAGATATTGGGGGGAGGGGGGGGTATTCTCATTGCTAGACAAGACACTATGAGAGAAAACACCCAAACTTTTCATGTTTAAATCTTACAGAATTTGAAACCTCTTTGAAATGATATTACATGTCACATACAGATTTATATAAAAATGCATAAGTTTGTTTAATGTTTAGGTCAGTGATATAACCATGGGGTAAAATTTTGTTTTCCCTAGCCTAAAACATTTTTTTAGACATACTAGAAAAAGTTAAAGTCGTTTTGTTCTCAAAATAACGCTCAACTATAGTATCATTAACGACAAAAATCAAATCACAAGCAAATATTTTAAACAATTATTTTTTTATTTAGGGAAAGGCATATGGACAGATCCTCGGAGAAATAGAGTTGAAGAATATGCCTCATAAGGATGACATCACAAAGTCCTAAAATTAGAAGATTATTATTTAGTTTTTAGGTTGTATTTGTTAATATTTTATTCTTTTAAACATATTTAGAAATAGAAAAAAGTTAAAAATTAATAACTTATTTTGCAAAATCCTAAATGTAATCGCAATCAAACATTTTATTTTGAGGAAAACTATTTTGATTTCTATACTTTTAAAGTCTAGAAGTATAATCTTTATAAAAAATGTTTGTTGTGCTGTATTTTATTATTTAACTTTATGGTTTGACTAGTGGCTACGCCCCTAGAAGCATCTAGGGGCACTTTACTTAAGGTAGGAGGAGGAAAAGTCGACCTCATCCCATTTAAAATTTGAGTTTCAAAAAGATAAAAAAGATATTTTTTGGGGGGAGGGGGGTGAAGACACCCTCTCCCAAAATAGTTTAAAACCTTCCTAGGACCTATAAGAAGCTTCACTGTAAAGGAGAACAAAATCGGTTCAGCAGTTAGCGAGATCCTTCAGTACAGACAAAAAACGCTTACTACTTTATATAAAAGGATTGTTGTTACAAAATACTGAATGGGAAGTTTTAATCGAACATCAAACACTTTTTAAAGTCTAAACAAAACAAATTAAAAAGTTTAGAAGCTTTTTATAGTTCCCTTAAAAAATGACGTCATACTGGCCTACCATTGGTTAATAAATGCATATAATGGCCTACCTTTGTAATTTATGCTGTGTATTGGCCTAACAGTGGTTATTTATATTGTACATATGACATCATTTTTTATAGGCACTAACAGCTTCAAAATTTTATTGTTACAGCACTTGTATGAAAAAAATCGATATACTCTAATTGTACTTAAAAATGTGCCTTAAAATTGTATTTAAATCTTAGAATAGACCATAGCTGTGATTATTTTTATTTAGAACTTGTTTTAAAATTAATGTAATATTATTTATATAAAATATATTTATCCTTTATAATCGTTTTTAAAATCTTTTAAGCGTTAATAGCAAAAATTGAATTAGATCATCATTTGAGAAATATTTCTAGGAATAGTCCCTTTCGTAACATCGTCCCATATGGAGCGATTCGTCGTATTTTTAAAATGGCTTTTTATGGGTTATTTTAGGTTAGGTTAGGTTATATTGGGTTAGGTGATGGCCCCACAGGGTTAAGTAATTGGCCCCGCAGGGTCAGAGCCCCCCGCAAGGCCTAGAAATAGGAGAAAAGCTACTGTGGAAAATACGAAGAATCGCCTCATAAGGTGCCATGTTACGAAAGGGACTATACCCATATTTCCTTATAATCTAGATACATACTCTCTATATCAGCCATTATGTAAGCAATGGAGGATCAATCCGGCCATATTATTGGTTAGAAGGTGAACAGATTTAGATTCAAAAGGGCAGATCTATTTTTCATTTCATTCGCATAATGTGAAGCATATGACAAAAAATCAATATCAATAGTATAATTTCTTAGTAGAAAGTTGGCTTTCGGAATATTATATCGTCGCTCGTATTATTGAAATAACAGATCTATAGTATAGATGTATATACAGACAACTACATCCCTTCTTTTTCACAGAGCTCTTTCGTTTGCTTCTAAATTATTTTATGCTACTTGGCTTTGTTAATATAAGCGACACCATTGGTTGATTTTCAATGACCCAATAATAAGGTTGCACAAGGCGGTTGCGATGGAGAGATACAGTTATTTAACCCTTTCTCCCTTTAGTGTTTTACTCTAATATTGAAATGAATCGTATATAGACAAAAAGATTCGTCTGCATGGAATCCCTTTTTCAAGTTTTACGGATTTTGGGCAAGATTGGCCATCTAGATCTAATTTATCCCCATTTCTTTTCTATTACTTCTCAAAACTAGACCCTGATAAAATATAGCAATATTAGTTACAATCTAGAAACTCTGTATTCATTTCGGCAGTGACTATATTATATAGCTTAAAACCATCCCGAGAATTTAATAGATTGGCTAAAACCATGAAATGACCTATGTAATCCTTCCCTAAAATGGAGAACTATCGGTTAAGCAGTTCTAGAAATCTAAAGCTTCAAACAAAAAACCTTACTACTTAATATAACAGGATTGCATTGTGGCCTCTGATAAAAAAGGCAGAACTTGATGTTATTTCGAACGCAATTTAATAATGAATTGGCAAAGAATGTGTAACAAAAAATCAGTGTTAAAATTTATACAAAAATATACAAAGAAACAAATAAAAAGTTATCATCACATTTGAGTAGTTACATATAACAATTAATAAACAGTCTAGTAAAAAGCAATTTGTTACAAAATCATTAAGTACAAAAGTGTCAAAGCCTTATATATGATAAAAAATTAAACCCTATAAAAAATTAGGGAGATTTATTAAAAATCTGTGTTTTTTTTGCTATGCTTCTTACATTGTAAAAAAGACAATTCATTTTAGATCTATAGTTACGAAGTTAGTTAGGTACAATTTCATGAAGGTATTTTATAAAAAAAAAATGTTGGTATAGTAGGATAGTGCAGACTTTAATTACATGGCCTATACAAAAAAAATAATTATGGCTTCGAAACTGATAAATATCCGCTGGATTTGAACAGATTCTCAGCCATACTGAAAAATCATGTATAGCATCGTATTATCGACAATTTTCCACAAATTACAACAAAAAATCTCTAGCCTTCGAACCATCGGAGCTAAACTTTAATTTTTAATTTTATTATCCGCGAAAAGCTGTCTATAATAGGTTGAGATTGTGACTAATTAAGTTAATTCTACTAATAGTGCAGATAAGTTAGAAGCGCATAAAAATATAGGTATATCTAAGATAAGTTACCTATTTGGCTGGTAGCCTTATTTTGGAGCTAGATGCACTTTTTATTTTTATGAGATTCCACTTGATATTGTGACAGTGCAAGTTTGCATTTTGTGGCTACTTTTAATATTTATTTTCCTACAATTGTAAGATAATAGAAAAGTCTAACTATCCCCTTTAATTGCCGTTTTTTCAATTTGTACGGCGTCTGCCGAGCCCTGATAAAATTGTAAAAGAATCGTACAAAAGTACATGTTATGTAAAAAAGGTTTATAAAATTTGGCAGGTCACTTACAAAAGGTTTACATAATTAATCTAATATTAGTATATAGATTTGTGTGTGGGATTGAAAAACTTAATTTTATATAAATATTTTGGTTGAATCATCAAAACAAATAGAAACTCCGCCGCTAGACGCATAGGCATTTTATAGGGTGGTTAAAACTTCTACATCTTTTAAAACTGTTTTTCACACCCCTCTAAAATTTAATGGGGTGTGTGCCTTCTTTAATTTGACACCCCCCCCCCCCCCCCATCCTTTTGATAGGGGTGTGTATAAGGGGAGTAGACTACTGTCAAGTAGAGGGAGAGGTGAATCTCTAAGGGGGCCGAATGTAACTACCCATCTCATTTTTACCAGCGCTTCTGGCCAAAACAATTTTAAAAATCAGTCCATTAGAGCTTCTTAAAATAATACTTTATATGTTTTCTATTTGAATAATCTTTGTATGCCCTGTTCTATTAGTTTATTAATAATCTGCCAGTTACGCCAATGAATTTAAAAATATAGATGTGTAAACCAAACAACTACCTGGCCCTAATCTTGGAGACCTTCTTATTCTGCTTGCAAATTGCTTTCTGCTCTTTTGAAGCGACTTGGCTGTAAAAATATTTAAATACTATTGGCTGATATTCAAAGACCCAATTCAAAGTCGACACAGGGTCCACGGGGTGGGGACATACAGTTGGTTACCCCTTCCCTCTCTATTGTTTTATTCTAATGTTACGCCCAGCGAGGCTTGTTGAAGATAAATTTGTTACGCCCAGCGAGGCTTATTGAAAATAAATTTCCACTTCATGGAAGATTTGTCTTGACACGCCGCCATTGTTAATGTTAATTTTGATCCAACTGCCAAACATCTGAAAGGATGAAAATATAAGTAAAAAGCATAAAACGGGGTATGAAAATAAATTAAATTTCACAAAGCTTATGTATAAACCTAAAAGGGTTGTGGATGGCTTCTTGCAATGTAAGATCACTAACCCCCACTCGTCTTATTTTTTTGGTATAGTCCCTTTCGGTCTTATTTTCAAAATGGCTTTTGATTGGTTATTTTGACAAACGAAAATCTACGAGTTCTCAAAGTCCAACTGTGATGGAATTCACCCATGTTTAAACTTTTCAAGATCTTAAGTAGCACACAAACAACATTATATAGAAGATTTACTTACGTTTTATATTTCTTGTGCTTAAGTTGACCCGCATTGTAACTCCAAGGCCCGCTTACTGAACCTAAATAGTATGCAATGCAATTATAGGTTTGATAAGAGTAAAGATGTATATATGTTGTACAGCAGCTGTATTTTTTTTATTACCTAGGTATATATTTTAACAATTTGACAGATGCGATTGATAATGAAGATTTTTTTCTTTAAAATAGGTATATATAGTTATGAAGCAGCAGTAGTTACTAATTTTAAATGTTATGGTTGAGATAATTTTTGAAAGTGCAATTATAGGTGTTTTCCATTAAAGTGTCTTCCGTGCACAAAACTAACCTCCCCCTGAAGAAGGCGTCTTAACTTTTTTGCTTTTTATTTAGAATAGCTAGCTGGTGCTTTTAGTAAGTAGTAGATGTAAAATTTTCCATAGAATTCAGATATGCAATCGGTTTTTTTTGTAGACCTCTTATTTTTGAAGTAATTTAAGTTTTTTAAAAGTCGGTTTTAAGGTACTAAAATGCAACAAAATAAAAGAAGAAAATTGCCAGTATGAACAAAAATATTAAGATCTTTAATTTGACACCTTACTTTTTAAGTTCTGTTGAGTAATTATTGAAATAATCTATTTTTTTAACCTCGGTTTATTAAAAACTTTAAACTTAAATATTTTCTCACATAGACATAAAAAATATGGGTTCATATATACCTTTAGAATCAGAAAAATAATACAAATCCATTCTAAGCAAAATTGAAAAAAAGTAAAAACTTTAAAAAATAAAAATGGCCTAAAATATTATATTTTTACAGGCAACACTTAATTGTAACTATTAAACTAGCCGGGTATAGTCCTTTTCACGACATCCCTCCATAAGGAGCGATTCTTCGTATTTTTGAAATGGCTTTTTATAGGTTATTTTAGGTTAGGTTAGGTTATATTGTGTTAGGTGATTGCCCCACAGGGTTAGGTAATTGGCCCCGCAGGGTTAGAGCCCCCCGCAGGGGCTAGAAATAGGAGAAAAGCTACTGTGAAAAATACGAAGAATCGCTCCTTATGGAGGGATGTCGTGAAAAGGACTATACCCAACTAGCCAATCAAAAATCTCAAAAATTGACAAATCAAGAAGCTACAACTCAAAACTTAACCAATAGAATTGACAAAAAAAAGGATAATATTCATACAATATATACAATAGATACTACAATAAAAATAGTAATACTTACATAACATGTAAAGAATGAACAAATATGCTTCAATCTGTTTATAAACTTCAAAACAATGCAGTTAAAAATGCATTATTGTTTCTTGTGTTTAAAAATATCTGTTACAGTGTATGTACATTTGTTTAGGTTTTGTTCAAGTAAACCCTTTAAAGCCGAAAATTATGATTCTTAAAATAAACTTATATTTTTTATTATATTTTTATAAAACTTTTTCAATTTTGCTTAGAATGAATTCGTAATATTTTTTTCATTCTAAAGTCATATATAAACACATATTTTTTATGCCTGTGAGAGAAAATATTTAGGTTTAAAGTTTTCGTTCAGCGAGGTTAAAAAAATTGATTTTTTTAACAATTACCTACTTAACAGAATTAAAAAAGTAAGGTGTCAAATTAAAGATCTTACTATTTTTGTTCATTTTGGCTATTTTTTTCTCTTTTTTGTTCCGTTTTAGTACCTTAAAACCGACTTAATTATTTTTTTAAAAACTTAAATTACTTCAAAAATAAGAGGTCTAAAAAAAAACGATTGCATATCTGAATTCTATGGAAAATTTTACATCTACTACGTACTAAAAGCACCGGCTAGCTATTCTAAATAAAAAGCAAAAAAGTTAAGACGCCTTCTTTATAAATGAGGGATTGGGGTATTTTTTTCCATTGATCACAAACAACCCTTTAATTTCATACTTCCCTTGCCTGGTTATAAAACCTTTTTTTATGAATCATTATATTCCTTTCAATAAAAAACTTAAATATTACAACAAATACAGGGTGGGGCAAATAAAACCGGACATTTTTCAAACGGCCATAGCTCCAACACTACTTGACTAATCAGGACGTTTGACCAAAAATCTTTGGACGATGGAGAACATATACTCCGAGCTGGTTGCGCATATGTTCAACAAGGCGGATTCGGAGTGCACCCGTACTATATCATGGATTCTCGACTATAGCCTACTAAATCTGACCTTGGGTCCATCTGTAGATGAGATAGACTTAAAAAATTGCTGGAGTTACTGTTGGACACATAAGTAAGACACTAGAAAAGACTAGAGCTCTCTATCCCAGCTGGCTTGCCCGTAGTACTCCGGCAAAGTGAAACGTGGCAGATGTCAAAAACGTCTAAAATCTTGAATATTTCTCGGTTCTGGACTTTTAGGGGCCCATATGGAACCCTGAAACTCGTTTAAGACTAGGGGTTGCTCTGATAACCCTAGGTAAATCTTCATGTAATTTCTAAAAAGGTATAGAACTCTGTTCTAGCTTAACTTTGGCCCAAATGAGAGCCGCCGTGTCGAAGGTTAGCTTGAAAGATGGGTGAATTTGGATCCTGCGGTTACTACGTCCCGAAGGACATGTGGTCTCCCAGCAGCCCCTATCTTAATCCAATGGACTATTTTGCCTGGGGCTAATTTGAAGCATGCACCAATGGACATGCCCATTCCACAAAGACCTCCCTAATTGCCATTATTAAGGAGGACTTCGCCTGCTTGGACAGGGACATGGTGGTCAGGGCCTACGGGCGGGTAGAGGCGGGGATTCGGGATGGCGGCGATTTTATTGAATCTAATAGTCTTATACCCAATTTACTTCCCAGTTTTTGAAATTTAATAAAATCTTTAAAAATAACGATTTTATGTTCAATTGATTTAAAAAATAGAATTTGTCCGGTTTTATTTTCCCCACCCTGTATGTTATATTGTAATAAAGCTAAAAAAATATAAACTATTAGCACAATATTGAAATCAAAATATAATTTTACCTTCAGGGCAGAATATTAACCTAACACTGGCGAGGGTTGCATCTATACATCTTTCTCCAATTCCAAGTTGTCCTATCATACCACAGTTGTTCATACAAAATTGTTACAAGCAATTTTTTTTAACTTTTATTTACTAATAAAGAAAAACAGAGTCACATTATTGTACACATTAACCAAATAGGAATCATCGACTAAATAATTTTAGAAATAATCTAATTTCTATGAAAATATACTTAACAGAATGTCTATCTGTGTGTGTGTGTGTGTTTGTGTGTGTAGCTTAGGATCTCTCCAACAAATGAATAGATATGGTTCTACTTTATAGTGAAGCTTTCTTTAATTCCAAGGGGGAAGTTAATAACTAGGTTGGGAGGGGAAACATCCAACCTCTAATATTTATTAAATTAAACTCTTTATAGCTTACTTAAACATATGGATGAAATGTAAAAATTACCATTTAAAAATTTGTGTTGTACCAAAATTTGTACACGTTCTAACCAATAATATGATCGGGTTGTTTCTTACTTTATTCTTATTGGTCCAATTTACTAAGGATCTAGACCTGCTATATTTATTACAAATACTTTTGATAATATTTGTATGAACAAAATTCCTTTGACATTTAATCTGACCAACTCTCCATTCCCACTTCCGTAACACTGGGAAACACCTAAATATTTAGAAGAAAAAAAAATTATGTGTTTTCCTTCAAAGTTACTATTGAGCACCGATCGAATACCCCTTCCAATTATTTAATAAATTAAACAAAATAAGGGAAGGAATTTTTTTTTATTTCGCTAACCAATCACCGGGGTAAGCAGTAAAACTGCGAGTCTACCCACCCCCAACCCCCCTTCCATATTTTCTATTTATTTTTAAAAAGGGAGGGGGTTGATAAATGCGCTATAGGCATTTGCAGGGAATTGCCAAATTAATTCCTATAATGCAAACTACGAAAATATACTTATATGGTCGATAACAATTAAAGCATGCTAAAAGGTGACAGACAGGCGGACAAAGTCTTAAAGGAGTAAAATTGGAATTGGAAAATAACCATTTCACAATCCTTGGACGTTCCTGATTGATGTGCGAGAAATTGGTATAGGATCAAATTTACCTATAATAGCTGGAGCTTGTCTACCCATTGTATCAAGACAAGAATATTAACTAACCTATAATGACTGGAGCTTGTCTACCCATTGTATCAAGACAAGAATATTAACTAACCTATAATGACTGGAGCTTGTCTACCCATTGTATCAAGACAAGAATATTAACTAACCTATAATGACTGGAGCTTGTCTACCCATTGTATCAAGACAAGAATATTAACTAACCTATAATGACTGGAGCTTGTCTACTCATTGTATCAAGACAAGAATATTAACTAACCTATAATGGCTGGAGCTTGTCTACCCATTGTATCAAGACAAGAATATTAACTAACCTATTATGGCTGGAGCTTGTCTACCCATTGTATCAAGACAAGAATATTAACTAACCTATAATGGCTGGAGCTTGTCTACCCATTGTATCCAGACAGGAGCCATCCCCATCATTTACAAGAGACCCAACCTCAACATTCTAAAACAAGAAGATAACAGCTAATTATTATACAGATATTATAAAAGTGAAAAATATCAGACCAAAAAGAAAACAATTAATATGCTGCAAAAATATGATTTAATTATTAAATGATTAAAAAGCAGCTTTAGTTTAATAATTAATCCTTATATAAAACTAGCAGAATGTTTGTCTTTCTCACTAAGGATCTAACCACTGAACTAATATGGTTCTCCTTAACAGTAAAGCTTTACATACTTCCTTGGAACGTTTGTAACCATTCCAGGGAAAGGTATGACTTGGAAATATCGCCCCTAAAATCTTTTGAATAAAATTTGAGTTAGGGGTTGACTTCAAACCTTCCCACCCCCACCTTAAGTGCCCCTAGAGACATTGTAACACAAAAATACAAAATTATTACCTCGGGTAGTTTAGGATATTTTTCCAGCATATCATAAGCAACATTTTTCATGTACCAATCAAATGATTTGCATTCCAAGTTTTGTTTCAATTCCAACTGTTCAGAGATATCACCCATATCTGCAAACTTGGCTGTCGGCTCCCTTAAAAAAAAAATCTTATATCATAAGTAACAAGATGTCTATTTGTCTGTACCGAAGGATTTCGCTAACCTCTGAACCAATATTGTTCTCCTTTACAAGGTCGCTTTTCATAGATCCTGAGTAGGTTTATAACTATTTTGGAGGAGGGTACCAAGAGAAATCGCCCCTAGAAACAATTTACCCCCCCCCCCCACAACAACAAAAAAATATTTAATTTTTTCTTAATATCTAATATTAAAAATGGGGGCTCCTGGAGTTTCATCCCCCACCATTGAAAAAAATCCCCCCAAAAAAATTTTGTTCATATCTTTTTAAATCTGAAATAAAACATTGGGACGGTATCTAATTCAACTCCCTCCTCCTCAAGAGCTCCTAGAGGCTTCTAGGGGGCGTAGACGCTAGTATAAAATACAGTAACAAAAAGGCATTAAAAATGACCTTAACATCAGAATTTTTTTACTTTTCTTTTTTAAGTTAAAATTTAAAGAGCGGTGTTTTCTCCCACCTACCCTTACTTATGAAGTGCCTTTATGAGCATCATAGCCGCTAAAAACATTTATTAAGATAATGTAATTTAATCTTCACTTTTAAACAAGAGTAAAGAGCCAAGGATCTTAAGGGATAAGACAATGGATGATAACTTGATGTACATCCCCAATGATGATACAAAAAATTACTTCTTATGAAGATTAAAATTTTTACTTGAAACGTTTGGACATCCAACTAAATGAACCAGCCAATCAAATTTTATACGGTCCTCAAGGTTGTTAAGCCAACGAAAAAGAAACGTTATTTAAGACTTTGGCGACTAATTAATAAACAGCCCAATATCCCCTCCCTGCCTGGTAAAGAGTTGTATAAAAATGTCTTTAAAATAATCGAATGTTTTGTTTATTTCAAGGTGTCCTTAATAAACTATTTTAAACAGAAAATGTATTTGTTAGTAGATGTTGTAATAAATTTTCTGGAGTTGACCTATTTATATTCCCAATAGCCCAACAAAAAAAAAACACTTCGGGACCTATTCTTGTCGTAATAACTACTGAGACACACCCGCAAGAACAGCTGAAATCAATAATATTTTAAAACTCAACTTTGCCTGTATCTAATGTACTCTGAATTCCAGGGATCAAAGGAATAAGACAATGGCCGATAAATTGATATCATATCCTAATGATAATATACTAAATTAACCCAATTGTAGATTAAAGTTATAAGTTGAAACATTTGAACACTCAATTAAAGAACCAACCAATCAAAATTTAAAAACAGTCCCCAAAGTTGTTAAATACGTTATCATAAAACTTTGGGAACTAGTGTAATAAAGATCCAAATGTCCCACCCCCTTCCTGCTGAATTCAGTATAAATGTTTACTCTAGAAAATTGAAAATTTCTCTGTTCACACAAATATGTTAAATTTTGACATCCCATTAAAAACAAGTTTTACATAAACAAGGTTCACAACATCCATAAAAGCGGAAGGACAAACGATCATTAACCCTTGTAGAGTGTCAGAACTGAAAAAGCATAATATGAATATATAGAATCTAAACAAAATTGTAAGTAAATCTGCTTAATAACGGATGAAATAAAGGATCGAAAACGTACCTAACTATTACAGAAATCATAATGCAAAGTTTGAAATCGATGACACAATTCTAACATATCTAAATTTACGAAAAGAGCTAATCGTAACGTAAGAATTATAGAAAAGCCGCGCATTATTATATAGAAATAGAAAAAAAGGACATATTCATCCATTAAAAGAGTGTATAGAAATATGAAAAATCAATAGATATAGAAATTCTAGATCCCCAATATACTTAGTGGACTAACTGGAACATTCCGACCACATAAATGGTTAGAAAGTCTACATATTTTGGCACGAAAGAGTAGTTAGTTTTTTTAAATTTTTTAATAAGTTGAATTTCTTAGGATAAAGCTTTTTAATTTAATCTTATGTGACTAAATTTAAACAAACTTACTTTTCTAAGTTGGATGGATTATTGTGTCTAAATGACTATCTAGTGCAATACTTCTATGAAAAATCTACTGGTATTAACATAACTCTATTGATTATGTTATAATTAGATGTTTCTTACTTAAAGGTTTCACTTTATTTTAGTAATCTTCATAAACCAAAATTTATTATAACTTTCTTAAGCCGACAAAAAAATCTAGGCATATATAATAGTTATTTATCGCATCGTATCATAAACAGCTTTCCGCAGATATAAAAATGTACAATTAAAAATAAACCAGTTTTATAAGCCCGGAGATGCCGAACGCACTAGTTAACAAAACTGGTTTTAATATTATGATTGTACATTTTTACATTCGTAGAAAACTGGATATTATCCGATGAATGATGAATAATGGCTGAAAACCGGTTCTAATCCAGCGGATATTATTCGGTTTCGAGGCGATACTGAAAATTTAATTTCAAATACATAGATTTTTGAAAGTCCCTCCTTTTTCCTTTGATTTGCTATTTCTATTTCTTTTTTCAGAAAGTTTGAACACTAATTGTATAGGAAGAGCTAGAACACCAAAAAATGTTTATAAAATTATTTATTGGTCATGTGCCACATTTAAGTTTCAAAAATCGTATCAACGTTGAAGATATCTTCACCAAGAGAGGGGAAAGTGGAATCTTACATTTCAAAAATCGTATCGGCGTTGAAGATATCTTCACCAAGAGAAGGGAAAGTAGAATCTTACATTTCAAAAATCGTATCGCCGTTGAAGATATCTTCACCAAGAGAGGGGAAAGTGGAAAGGTAGATTACAGTTTTAGAGGGTCCAAACCATAATCATAGATAATATTTCTGCTTCTATAAAAATGGATTCAACTCCCTAACTGTTTAAGATAAATATTTTGTATCTAATGTTTATCGTTATGTTAGTTCGTCATAAACACGGTAAGGATAAAGACTAATCAATTTACAAGTATTAGATAGTACTTATTTTTTCTATAACTTTTATAATAAAGTAACAGGATCTCTGCGTGTCTGTCTGTACATCTGTCTTTCTGTTCATATCGAAGGATCTCGCTCAACGACGTAACGATATGGTTATACTTTGCTCTTAGCTCTTATCCATTTATGCATATATGAATTGGCCTTAAGTCAAATTCTAAATGATGAAAGATGAATTCCTGTAACAATTGGTACAATTTATAAAGCGTAGCAACTCTATAATCATTACCAAAAAGTTTAATTAGAAAATGTTAATTATTATAACTTTTTTGATACAAATTTTTATTATTTCTAAAATGTTGTTAAATGTTGTCTGTCTGATTTGTAGATCTTTGCTTTCATGGATATTGTCCTCCTTGTCTTAAAATCTTTCCGTAGGTTTTGTGATTTTTCCTATGAAATAAAAAAAATCTCTGAAATATTTTGTGACAAAATTTTGTAAAGTTATAGAATCATCCATAACTTTTTAATGAAAGATAAATATAAACAAGGATGAAAACATCCATAAAAACAAAAACTCAGACAATTGGACAAACGAACATTTAAAATCATAGGTTGTTAGCACTTTTCATTTAAAAATCTAATAAACTGTATATTACCTACTGCATTACATAACTTTAAAAATTAAGAATGTTTATAATCATAGTGATACTTAGTCTACATATATTATTATGCCCCATTGTCCAAGTAATTTATATTTCCAAATTTCAAATAAATAGGACGATTCATTCACATCAAAACATAGGCATTAAAAAAACTAAAAACACAACATTGAAAATAGCCTAATTAATCTTCTTTTCAATGATTATGATTTCTTGATTATAACGCAAGGACGAAGATGGAAAAGCTTTGCTTTAAAATGAGAAGAAGAAAAATATTTGATTTAGTAAAAGTTTTTGAGATAATTTTCAGCCGTCTTATCTAAAATTAATCGCTTGTGATAATATTATCTTATTGAGTTTTATTTTCAGACAAAATAGAGGAAATATTGTTTTGTTTTTTTATTAGCGAAGCTACTCTTTAATTCACTTTGTCTGTCAGTCAGTCCGGAACGCTATGAAGGAAATGGGATTTTCTCGGCTCCTGTAAAAGAAAGAAGGCTGAAACTTCTTGTCAACATTCCCATAAATATGAAGCATACTTAATTATAAAAAAACATCAAAAGCGGTCAGACTGCTTTTCAGCTGATTTTATATTTCAAAACTGATTTTATCGGCTCCTACACCTAATTATCAGCATAATTAAGTATAAGACATAAATAGCGGTCAGACTGCTTTTAAACATCTTTTTATCCACTTTTACTTTTTTCATGAGATTTTCTTTTTTTCTTTTACCAAATAAAAATATGGATTCTTGAAGTCTCTGGGGGCTAGGTGCGAAGCTAATAGATAAAACAGAGTTGAAAGGTATTTTATTACCTTGTATAGAAGTATTGTCTATAATCTCCATCCATCCAAGTTTCAACGACTCTCTTGTAGTTGATGGTTATAATTGGACCCTTCTTGCCCTCGGTTAGCTTTCCAAATCCATACGGCATAAATGCTCTAAATAAAAAACATGTCATTAAGATAATCTAATTTCTAAAATCTTATATCTATCTAATAATTTTTCTATTCATCAACTTTCAATTTGCTGTCAATTATCATTACTATTCAGATTTCTATCTATCTATATATCTATCTATTTAGCTATCTATTTAGCTATCTATTTAGCCATCAATTTATCTACCTCTGCACATTTAAAAGCCTTTATCATTTTTGTTTAGTGTTTACCCACCCATCTTTCAGAGATATTTGTTAAAAATATAATAACTACTTTCTTATCAATATGTATGTCTTTCCATCTATCTATCTGTCTGCCTGTCTGATTGTCTGTCTGTATGATTATGTAACTGTCTGATTGTCTGTCTGTCTATAAGTCTGTTTGTCTGACTGTCTGTCTGTCTGATTGTCTCTCTTTCTGTTTGTCTGTTTAATTGTCTGTCTGAATGTCTCTACTTCTGATTGTCTGTATATGTATATGTTCATCTATCATTTGTATGTCTGTCTATCTAAGTGAAACCAACCTGTAAACATGGCCAACCCTGGAGCATGGAACCCACTGAATAGAACCTCCACATTGCCAAATTTTGAAGGACAATTCGAAATTTTCTCCACCCCAAACCAGAAGCCCTGTGTCATATCATAATTGAACACAATAACGTTTTCATATACATATAGGTTTACAACTATTTAAAAATTAATGAGTAAGTTTTCAAAGAATTTGTGAGGTATTAGGGATTTTAATAAAGAAACATAAGACAATGATGATACCGAATGATGAAAAACTAAATTACCCTCACTGTAGATTCAAATTATTGGTTGATAAGTTTTGACACTGCTAGTTTAAAGCCGTCCAATCAAAATTCATTTAAAGTACCGAAAGTTTTGAAGCTAACGAATAATTAATAATAAACTTTATATACCAGTATAATTTACAGCCCAATGTACCCTCCCTCCCTGTATAAAAAAAGATAATTTAGAGTGTTCAAATAATATTCCTGGATCATAGCCACCCAAGGAGAGGAAATATTGCCTATTGATGGCAAACAATCCCCCCGCATGGGTTGGGGAGGGGTAGGGCTCACTGTTGTGCTCCCTCTTTGAGGCCTCCCGTTCAGGTAACTCTGTTTCCTAAAATCAAGATAAACTATGTAGATATATTCTATTATATAAAGTACCTAGTAAGCTTTTTTGTCTGTAGCGAAAGACCTCACTAATTATACAATTGAAGAAAGGAAAACATTGTATTTTTTCTTAATAAGTCGAAATAATATTAGTTTAATTGGTATATCTCGTCAGCAATCTAAATAAACAGAAGAAGTTAAGCTTATAAAATACACTTTTTGTGCTTGGCGAAAATAAAATAATTACCTTATAAAGCATGCCCCACTCAAAGATGCCTCTAAAATGAGTATCCCCCTGATACACGGGCCGGTACTCAAAAGTCTCGTGATCAATACCATCAATTATAGGTACGGTCATTGTTGTATAGTTCCTAGATAAAAAAAAATAGTTTTATTATGATTTTAATGGTTGGTTTTTGATGTAAAAGGTTGTATAATCCAATTGTCTGAAACGTTTATTATGGATACTGAATCAAAATGAATATCTACTAAAAAAAAAAAGAATTGTGATTGAAAAAAAAGGTTCTGTAATCAAATATCCATCGATTATAGGCACTGTCATTGTTGTAGCTGCTAGTTTTGGCCCCAGCCCAAAACAAAAATGCTTCATAAATTTTAGACATCCAATAGTTATTGCATCGTATTATATATAGCCTTCCGCGGATAGTAAAATGAAAAAGTAAGCCCTATCAAAGTTTTACAAATTTACATACCTGTAAATTGGAGCTAATAATGGAGGTAGCCAGTTTTTATTCACTTCACAATGGGCGTCAAGAAAAACAACCACCACACCTGTGTTCAGTTTATGTTCATGATGACTACTATCTTATACCTTCAGGGGGTAAGACAATGAACTCCCAATTATTTTAAACATAATTACCCTACATTAGGTTAGAACACTAGAGGGGGACCGGGTTAAATAACAGTATTTCCCCTTCCCGAGGACCCTGCGCCGACTTTTAATTATGTCTTTGAAAATCAACCAATAGCGTCGGATATAAAAACAAAGCCAAGTCTCTAAAAAAGAGCAAAAAGCAATTTGCTAGCAGACAAAAAAGTTCCCAACAGGGGGATCCAGGTAGTTGTCTGGTTATATACATCTATACTACATATAAATCTATTTCATGCACATCCCTTTGGCTTCTTTAGCTCCGCGTGTTCTGGACCTAATTAATCCTTGTCTCTCAGAGTTTCTTATTAATCTAAAACAAGAATAATTATGTTACTAAGTAGCGCAGCAACAATAGTTCTGGACCTAATTAATCCTTGTCTCTCAGAGTTTCTTATTAATCTAAAACAAGAATAATTATGTTACTAAGTAGCGCATCAATAATAGTTCTGGATCTAATTAATCCTTGTCTCTCAGAGTTTCTTATTAATCTAAAACAAGAATAATTATGTTACTAAGTAGCGCAGCAACAATAGTTCTGGACCTAATTAATCCTTGTCTCTCAGAGTTTCTTATTAATCTAAAACAGGAATAATTATGTTACTAAGTAGCGCATCAACAATAGTTCTGGATCTAATTAATCCTTGTCTCTCAGAGTTTCTTATTAATCTAAAACAAGAATAATTATGTTACTAAGTAGCGCAGCAACAATAGTTCTGGACCTAATTAATCCTTGTCTCTCAGAGTTTCTTATTAATCTAAAACAAGAATAATTATGTTACTAAGTAGCGCATCAACAATAGTTCTGGATCTAATTAATCCTTGTCTCTCAGAGTTTCTTATTAATCTAAAACAAGAATAATTATGTTACTAAGTAGCGCATCAACAATAGTTCTGGATCTAATTAATCCTTGTCTCTCAGAGTTTCTTATTAATCTAAAACAAGAATCCTTGTAAAAAAGTAACAGGATATCTGTCTGTCATTTGTACCGAAGGATCTCGTTAACCGCTTGAACGATATGGTTCTCATTTACTGGGTAGCTTCTTAAAAGTGAAGGTTTATAACTATTTTGGGAGAGGGTACCGCCATCCTCCCAAGAGAAATCAACCCTAAAAAAATATCCCCCAAAACATAACTTTCTTTTTACCTTTCAAAAAAATCTAAAATAAAAAGTTGGTTCTCGAATTTAACTACCCCTTTTCAAGCGCCCTTAGGGGTTGTGAAATATAACTTTTAAAACTATTGGGTTAGAGATTATTATATCTTCTAATGTTCTTTCCCTTTTAAGGTTTTAATTTTAGCTCTTCATGAACAATCTTATTATGTTGCACTTTGTGTTGTAAAGAAATATTATTATTAAATTAGAACTTTGAATATATTAAACTTTATAATTAAGTTGTTGTTTGTTTTGTTTTCCATACTAGCGACGGCACCCCTAGCATATAGGGAGCTCACTTATCTAAGTCGGGGGATAAACATAAGAAAAAAAGACTTAAATTCAATAAGAAATAGCCTAAAAACATCCCAGGACCTATACAAAGCTTCCGTGGAATAGAGAACTTAATAAGCTGAGTAGTTAGCAAGATCTTAACGTACAAACAAACTAAATTTATGGCCATTATGTTTGGTAGCTGCAAAATAATGCAGCTGCGGCTAGTGCTGCCGAGATGACCGGAGCTGCGGCTGCCGAAATTTAAATTTACTAACCTCACAGCTCCTCTGAAAATCTTGATATAGCTTTCCAAACCACTTCCAAGCTCCTAAAAATAATAAGTGTCAATGATTTACATTTTTTGGTATAAAGCAGGGAGGGACATTGAAGTGTAAATTACACTGGTACCCATAGTTTCATAATCGCGTTATTTTATTCGTTGGCACATTTGCTCCAAAGTGGGTAAACTTTTATTTAATTTCGATTGGTAGGTTCCTAACTAGTAGTGTCCAAACTTTTCAACCAATAATCTTAATATACAGAAGAAGTAATTTTGTTTATGATTATTGTCCCATTATGACCCCTTCTGAGTTGAAAGTTTGAAAGCTTCTAGTTTTGAACAAACCAATCAATTTTTTAAATTAATTTTGGAGCAAACCAATAACATAACGTGCTTATTAAACTTATGGTATCAGTGTAATTTACAGTACAGCTGTTTATTACATTAGTCACCAAAGTTAAATTTCTTATTCGTTGGGGGACTTTTGGTTGGTTGGTTCACTATGTTAAGTGTCCAAACATTTTAACCACAAAATGTAATCTACAGAAGGGGTAATTTTGTGTATTATCATTGGTGATGTACATCAATTTATTGCCCAACGATCTATCCCTTTAGAACCCTGGGTTTGCCAATGTTTTTTGTCCTCATGAAGAGAAGGACATTTGGCTGTTTATTACACTGGTTCCTAAAGTTTTATAATAACGTTTTCTTATTCGTTGGCTTAACAATGGGGACTTCAGTAAATTTTAAAAGGATGATTCATTAAGTTGAGTGTCCAAACATTTCAACCACTAATTTCAACCTACAGGAGGGAAAATTTTATGTATCGTCGTTGCCATCCTTGTTCAGTTATGAATAAGGAAATCTTCTTACAAATTAAATGTAAACTTTAACGTTTTCAGGATCAAATTTTCCTATCTAAATTCTGCACAAAAAAAACCTTACAAAGTTTTTAAGGAAAAAAAACAACAGAACGCACAAATATAAACAAGAACAATTACTTTCATATTTGGGGAATTAAACATACAATTCATTGTGCAATTGTTTGAAGGTTGCGAGTCTAGATCCAGTTGTCCGCGGATAGGAAAATAAAAATGAAAAAAGTTAAATCTTTGAATTTTTTGCAATTGAACAATTTCTCTGAAACCAAACTAATAATCCTTTTTAAAGAATTAAACCGGTTTTATCCAGCAGAAATTCACCGAAATTGGAACCGTCATGAAAGTTACATTCAATGAGTTTAGCAACTAAATTTTGAAAAATGGATAAGATTTGCTAAATAAAGTATGTCTCCAATGATGATCAACAAATTTTCCCCTTTTGTAGATTAAAATTATTGCTTAAGAAAATAGGAAACTGCTAATTTGAACCAACGTATTGAGATTCACAAAAGCACCCAAAGTTTTTAAGCCAATAGGTAAATACTTTGGGTACCAGTATAATTTACTGTTTCCTCCTTGCCCAATGAACACACAAATAGAACACCAACAAAGAGGCTACGCAGCAATGAAAAGATAAATGCATTATAAAGTTATGAGAAACATTTGAGTTGCATCTTCAGATGTTTCATCCTTTCTGCATAAATTCAAACCTTGTTTATGCAGCATTGTTTATATCATGAAAGTCATAAGAACCACAAATTATTTCTAGGCTTAATCCCTCCTTCCATAATGTCTCATTTTGTTTTACTTTTGTGTATTAATCGAGCATGTTAATTTAGCAAATATAATACTTTTGCAGAAGTGATTACACATGGAATCTTGAAACCACCCTCCTTCCACTTATAACTTTACATGCATCAGGAAGGAAGGGGACTTTGGTGTATAGTCCCTTTCGTGGCAGCGAACCTTAAGGGGTGATTCTTCGTGGTTTTTTTGCAGTAGCTTTTCTGATATTTCTAGCCCCTGCGGGTAGTTCTAACCCTGCGGGGCTAATTGCCTAACCCTGTGGGACAAACACCTTACCCAACATAACCTATAAAAAGCCACGAAAGGGACTATTCCCGAACTTTGATATGTATGTATATTATTTTGCTTCCCCAGAAGCAAACTTTAAACTTGAATCCTGATTAGATTGTACAAACTAACAGTGTCCAAACTTATACACTAATAGATCAAAACTAAAAAAGTGGTTATTTTGTTTGTTATAATTTTTCATCATTTCCCCATCCCTTGAAATTCCTGTTTTACATGCATAGAAAATTAAAGTAGAGAAACAGTAACTATACAAAAAAAAAACAATTTGACAACCAACCAAGCAGACATTTTGAATAGTGATCCTAAGACAATGAAGGATAAATTGATGCACAATACATCCCGTGATGATAAACAAAATTACCTTTATATAGATTTTAATTATTATTTTACTGACTATATTGAGTCTAGACATATTTAAATTTTTGATATAAAAGTAAAAGATTAGAGGGGTAATAATCAAAAGAGCAGAAAGCAATTTGCTGGCAGACGAAAAAGGACCCCACAACTTGGGCCAGGTAGTTGTCTGGGTTATATATCTATTATTTATACTTAAACATTTATTAGACAGACATTAAAACGAACAAAAGAATGTAAAGAAGTTGCTCAAAGATCAATATAAATGATTTCAAAATTAGATTTATAACTCTAATTTTAGTTGTGTAAATTTCGCTTCAAACTTAAACTCAATAGGTATCTCTTGCAATCCAGTAAAAATAGTTATTATTAACCTAGTCATGTGTGGTTATTGCTGCGCTACATATTAACATTGTTATCCTTGTTTATAGTTTGTATGTATACCTTAAGATCTGAGAAATCATCCACCAGCAAAACTTCTTCCAGAAATTGTGACGGGGTCCTAATTTTATTGCAACAACATATTACTTTCCTTTGGTTTTGGTCGATCTATAGGCAAAAAGGGAACATTGGGCTGTTTATTACACTAGTCCCCAAAGTCATTTCCTTATTTGTTGCCTTAAAAACCTTGAGCACTAAATTTTGATTTATTGGTTCATTTAGTTGAGTGTCCAAACGTTTCAACCACTAATTGTAATCTACAAAGGGGGAAATTTTGTGTATTATCGTTAGGGATTTAAATCAATGTATTGGCCATTGTCTTATCCCGTTAGATCCTTGGTCTATTGGTCAGCTATGCTAAACAGCCTCAGGCTGAGGCTTAAATACTAAGATGTAGGTATTGCTAATGTCAAGAACCGATATGATTCTCTTTTACAGTGAATATAATGTAACAATTTTGGGAGAGAGTAACTTCACCTTCTCAAGAGAAATCGAACCTAGAGAAAAATACAGCTCTTATCCTTCAATTTCATTAAAAATTTTCTATTTTAAACTCTCCTTTACCTCTAAGGGCGTAGCCGCTAGTGTATATGATTAAGTAATATTTTGAAGCTTTCCTATTGATTATACTGTGCACAGTTCTCAGCAGGACAGACCTCCCTTCATTGTGGAAGACAATCACCACAGAGGCTTTTGGCAGGTCCATGGGGTAGTGCCAGTTCTTACATTCTGGCATCCTAGATAGATAGATACATAGCCAAATAAATAGATAGCAAGATAGATCGATAGTGATGATAAGACATAAAATTTGAAAGGAAAATTTGGCAGGAAATAACCATAGAGGCTTTTGGGTGCCAGTTCTAACATTCTGGCATCCTGAATAGATAGATACATAGACAGATAGCTTTATATATATAAACATAGATAGCAATAAGACAGATTATTAGAGAGTTAGGCAGAAAATTTTAAAGGAAAAATTGGAAGAAAATCACAACAGAGGATTTCGGTAGAATAACCAGTAGCTATATATCTCTGATGAAAGGAGCCCAATTGGTTCATCGGTTAACATTATCTTAAGCTTCAGACGGATAGTCAGACAGACGATAAGACAGACGGACAGACATCGTTCTACTTTTTATCATAAGAGACAGAAAGATAGATATATAAAATATACCTAGTGTCAGGAATAGATCTATCCAAAGAAATATCATTACTTGCTGCCATATTTATACCTAAAAACAAGAATGATTAAATTCCAACATAATCTTAAGAAATGTTTACTATTGGATCAAACAGGCTTAAACATAGATAGAAGAGAACATTAGGCTGTAAATTACACTGGTACCCAAAGTTCTATTTATCTTATTCCTTGGGCTTTAAAACTTTGGGCACTTTTATTGAATTATTTTAATTTGTTGGTTCTACACTATGACTGTTCAAACTTTTCAAATAATAATCTAAGGGGAATAATTTGATTTTCGTCATTGGGGATGTACATCAATTTATCGTAAACTAATCACTGGATTTGCAGCCAATTTCAGAAGGACAATATAACAATAACCTCAACCTCCCCCACCCCCACCAAGCCTTTAAAAAAAATTACCATATTTGCTAACACTAACATCGACTTCATTATCACGGCTTGCGGGAAGGTGGTATGCCACCCCTCCCTCCCCAGGTCCTTCGTTCACCTCATCCCTGGAACAAAAAAGATTATTGTAAAAGCTTTGGGGGCAAATCCGCCCCCTTTCTGTCCTTTAGTTAGTTTATTCTTATACTAGCGGCTACACCCCAATAGGCAATTTAAATGTGTTTTTTTTTATAATAATACGATACCTATCTATGTTGCTTTCAAGTCTCTACGATACCTTGCTATGCTGCGTTCAAGTCTCTATAGGTAAAACAAAAATTCTCTTGGAAGGGTGGTGGTACCCTCCCCCAAAATAGTTATAAACCTTACCGGGACCTATCAGAAGCTACCCTGTTAAGGAGAACCCAATCGTTTCAGCGGTTAGCGAGATCCTTCGTTGCAATCAAACAAACAAACAGACAGACAGACATCGTTCTACTTTTTATTATAGATTATAAGATTTTTAATCAAAGCTTGAACAAATGTGTTACACTACCTCTCACTGTAACAAGAACGGACGGATTGAAATGTGGACATACCCAATCTATGGAGTAGTTGTAAAATACAAACTAAAAAATTTTACATTCAAAACTAAAACTTTAAGATGACGACATATTGTTTCAAGTGAATCTAATTTCACTTGTGGTTTTCATTCTATCTACAACTTTTAAAACTTTAAGATGTTAGATATTCAATTTATCAACAAGGACGATAGCATCCATCATTTTTACACGGAGCACTAGAAAGATTATCATTAATACTATTCGATGTTATCATAGGAGGTTTTTTTTCAATGGTTTTTAGTTCGATATTTTTTTTCTTCCCAAAATGTTGAAAACATTAAAAAACATTTTTAAAAATATTTTTTAAAATTCAAAGATTTTTGCTTTTTCATTTGAACATTTTTTTCTAGAATTTTTATTTTTTTATTCTAAAAACATTGAGAAAGCCTAATCTTCATGGAAATCACTAAAACTTTATAGTTCTTGTAATAATGTTAATGTTTCCACTGCACTGGTAACTAGTAAATAGAAAACGTTTTTGTTTACCTGATAGGCTCAAAATTACCCGGATTTCCTGGGGTTAGGTAAGGCTCATGGTCAGATCTGTGTCTAAAAAAATTAAATTGGGTTTATAAATAAAAATTCAAAAATCTAATTTAGAGGGGTAATTCATTTTATCATTTAAAAAAAGATCACATAAGTTAGGCTAGGTTAATGTGGTTTAATGAAAACCCAGCTGGTTTTTTAAAAATTAATTTTCATTATTTATGTGATTTTTCACTTCTATTTTTAATTTTGAAAGACAATTCAACATTTACTAAAAAACTTACTTTGTTTCTTTGTCAATCCATGTTTTTTGTGCTTTGCTAGGTACTTAAGGATGTTGTCATCCTTGTATTTTATACAAATATTTCATTTGTATTCTAATATTTTGAAATGCGATACTTATGTTTTAATCAAACATAAAAAGTAAGCTGAAAAACACTATGACTTTATACTATACAAAGTTCCATATACATGTAAAGGGATGTTTCGTGTTAATAAATTAATATGTAATAGGAGATTATTTTACTTCATATTTCATCGTGACTAATCTAAGAAATTTTTTTATTAATCTACGGAAAAACTTCATGTATCACTTTTTTCGTAGCTAAACCTATTAAATAAACCTTCATATAAACAAGAATGACAACAACAAGAAGTAGCAAAGCACAAAAAAAAACATGGATGGGCGGACAAAGTAACTTGACAAACAGATGTTCAATGGTCATAAATAAAGAAAATGTTTTTAAAAATTAATTATAGTAGCTTTGCTACTTTAAAGAAATTAATATGTATCTCACCTTTGAACTTTGGCAGGTTGCGGATTTCTTAGATGTTCAACTTTTATGGGGTCCTCATTATTTGAGGGAGAATCATCCCCACCATCCTCTGCAGAGATTGGGGGAGGAGCAAATTGTTTGAAAAACGACTCTACCTCTTCTGGGAATACATTCAACAAAATTCCGAGGATAAATCTAAAATTATTATTTCACGAATAAGAAAGGAACAATGCGAAACTTTCTGAAAAGTTTATCCTATTTCAAAAATAAGACAGACGCACGTTTAAGTAAAGTAGTTTGTAAACTAGCAGGTGCACCCGCAGCTTCTAATAGGGGTTCTACAATGAGGATATATAGCCTAAAACCAATCTAAGGCATCCCTGAAAAACATAACTCAATCGTACCAGACATTACCGAGATATTTTCCTTTAAAGTAAAAAAAACATTACTACTTTATAAAATAGACAAATAATTGTGATAAAAAATAATACTTGCAAAGATCTAAAGTAATAAGACAATGCCCTATAAAATGATGTTCATCCCCAATGATGATTCACAAAATTACCCCTTCTGTATATTACAATTAGTGGTTGAAATGTTAGGACACTCAACTAACTGAACCAATTAAGATTTAATTAAAGTCCCCAAGGTTGTTAATCCAACAAATAAGAAAACATTATTATAAGACTTTAGGGATCAGTGTAATACACAGCCCAATGTCCACTCGCTCCCTGCAAATGTCCTCTGCAGATTAAATCATGGATGGAGAAGACATTGGAATATAAATAATAGTAATTGAAACCCAAAGTTTTATAATAAAATCTTGAATTTAATAATTAATACTCACGCTGTAAGAATAATAAATTTAATAACCCTAGATCTTCTACAAATTGCCATTTTTCACCATAATATTTTCAATTTCAAAATGTAATCAAATTATTTTATTACATTATTAAATAATTAAATCTGAAATAAATTGAAGCCGGTTTTAATTTCATATAGTGTAGTTTACTAAGAAATAAAGAAAATGATATTTTTTAATATAAAAATTAAATATTTCAACTTAAAAAGATAATTCTGAAACAAAATATTCACTAAATAATGCTTAAAAACACGAAAAAGCTAAAAAATATCAACAGTTGTTTACTATTTTGAAATTTTGTAAGTGAAAGTTTTGTTGACATATTTTGGAGTTGTCTGCTTGTTATGATTATTAGGACTATGTTGCCGCATATTATTTTATTTCTTTGCCAATTTTATTTTTTTTCTTATCATGGATGTAAATTAATGAACCAACCGATTAAAATCCAATTAAATTTGTTGAGCCAATTTGTAATTAAAAGCCCAATGTTCCCTCTCTCCCTTGTGTTAATCCTTAAATAAAAGTATAAAGATGTCTTTATGTTTGTGTGTGTGTCTTTTTTGCTGTAATGCTTCTTATTGTAGGTTAAGGGAAGGTTTTACATTATTTTTTGGGTTGATTACCTTTACTATGGTATTTTTGGCTCATCCATTAAGATCTCATAAACCACTTAATTGGTCAAGTTAGCTTTGATTTACAAATTTTGGCCCTCAAAAGGATAGTTTGGCAACACAATTGTTACGACCTGTCTGCTAGCTTTTGTACTTACACACATACGCCCACACAAACACGCGCACATACACACACACAAATGCCCGCGCACACACACACAATCAGCTGTTTTTAAATCTAGCAGACGGAAAATTGTAAATAAACAACAAATGATTATAATTTTGTTATTTTTGTACTTTTAAGTAAAATTGAAAAATTATAATGATAATAATAATTTGATTAATAATTCTATCAAATTTATCTAGAATTATAGCGAAACATTAACTAGCCATAGAAATATTTTATAATTAAATACAAAATTATTTGGGTTTAATTGCCTTTGTATAGATATAAGAATACAAATTTTTTTAAATGTTTATTTTTCAGTCTAAAATGTGGATTTTTGGATATGGTTCAATTATCTGGAAAACAGAATTTCCATACACGAAAAAAGTTCCAGGTTTGTTATTTTTTTTTATGTTATTGGTAGATTATAATTTGTTTTTTAAACCTATAAAATGCCAACCTTTTTTATTTCCAAATTAAAATATATTCCTATTTTAGGGTACGTAAAAGGATTCCTTAGGAGGTAAGTAATTGATTCATATAGATTATATTTATCCTTATATTAAAGTAACAGGATGTCTGTCCTTAAGCAAAGGCTAAACCGCTATTTTTATATTTTTTTTCCTTTTGAATTCAAAATGATGAAAGGAGAGTTGTTTTCCCTCGAGTCCCTCATGGGGCACAGTCGTAATTAAGATATCTCATAAATAAAGTTTTTCAAAAATTAAAAACCTTTGGATGTTATAGCAATTAATATACAAATGTATCATGATTATTTTTTATTAAAGCATTCTTGGTTTTTTTTTATATTTTTTATTGGTGTTTATTGGCATTTGTTTACTGGATTAATATTTTTATATCTTTTATTTTGTTTAAGTTATAGTTGTGAATCTAATTATTTATGTCCACTGTTCTTTTTTTCATTAAAATATTTTACTTTGAATGATCAAATTTAGATTTTGGTGGTGGAGTACTGATCATAGGGGAGTTCCTGAGGCCCCTGGCAGGGTGGTTAATCTTATTAAAGGTAGTGAGATAGATAGATGGAAAGCACATTGAGGGGATTCCTGAAGCCTTAGGCATAGTGGTTGATTTTATTATAGGTATATAGACATGAGAAGAGGGGTATCTTAGGTTCTTGGCAGGAAGGTGGTTTATCTTATGAAAGTTAGATGATAGATAAATGGAAAGATCACAGAGGAGATTCTTGAAGCCATAGGCATAGTGGTTGATCTTATTAAAGATAGACAAATAGATAGATAGATTGAAAAATCATAGAGGTGTTCCTTATACTTATTGCAGGGTAAATAATCTGAAACCTTCTCTATGATCTCAAAAGATGCAAAGATCATCGAGGGGATAATTAATCTTGTCATCAGTAGATAGATATAAGAAAAGTGGTTCCTTGGGTTCCTGGTAGTGGGATGGTTTATCTTATGAAAGTTAGATAATAGGTAGACAGATAAATAGATGGAACGACTATAGAGGGATTCTTAAAGGTAAATAAATTCGAATTTTAGAATTAGATCCTATATAGATTTTAAGATCCTTAGCAGTGTTGTTAAGCATTTAAAGTTGAAAGTTGATTTAAAGATATATAGCTAGGTGAGATGAAAATTATATGAATATGTATATTTAAAGATATGAATTCATGATTTAGAAATAAATATTGACTGTACAGTGTACAGATAGACTGATCTATAATCCTATTTTTTTAGGAGAACCGGACGACATTGTGTGGGGGATGGCTTATCATATAGGTGATAATATTTCAATCATTTTATTCAGTCCTTATTGCAGCTTCTATGTAATTAAGTATTTTCATGTGTCCAAACGTCTGTCCTTGTTATCAATAAATTCTTATTGTGATTGTAAAAATAATATACATACATTTGACGAAAAAAAACTTAAATACCTATATTTTTCTTTTATTCTAGACGATAAAGATTGGTTGAATGGAGTCAGAGACCAATTAGATTATAGAGAAAAGGTATTTTAAGAATCGTGCTAAGTTAAGATTTTTCTAAAAATCTACAGAAGTTACCAATCAATTTAGCTATTGAGTCCTCCTTTTTCAGGATAGCTTTAATTATCAATTTTATTTATTTTGCAGTAAGAAACGTCAAAAATCTCTTTGTCTCCAATAATAAAAACTCCTTTATATTCCATATATATATGGCAGTTTGCCTCAAATTGTCAAGTCGAGCACAGAACCCAACACCACTACCCTGTAAAGGAGAACCATATCGTCTCAGCGGTTAGCGAGATCCTTCGGTACAAACAGACAAAATCCTGTTACTTTATTATAAGGTTTGGTGTACAGGACAGACCGGTTAGGGCACCACAGGGTTAGTGTATTCCGCATGGGGTTAGATATAAATAAAAAAGATTACTTCTCCCAAACACTTATTTAGAATTTATTCAGTTAAAGTAAAAGGAAAGGAGATTCAGTGCTCTCTATGTACTTTGAGGGAAAGAACCGAACATAACTAAAATATTTTCCTTCTATTACAGAAAATAAACTTTAAACCATAGGCTATACAGTAGAGTTTCATTGTTAATATACTTATATTATATATATATTTTTAGGGTGGATATACAAAACATCAAACACACTTTTTTCCTGGCAACGAAAATGAGGTAGTTAATGTTTTTTTAATCAGAATTTTTCACCTTCATAACTTTCCTTCCTTAGGTATGGCTAGGGTCAATATCAGGATATAAGGGGTTGTTGACGGGTGTCAACACCTAACGCCCCTAAAATTGAATTTAAGGAAGGTCTGCCTTCTCCTTTTTTCATCACCTGCTGGTTTCATCCCCTCCCCCCCCCCCACACGATGAATTGGTGCGCTTGGTAGGGTAATAATGATTAAGCTGTATTTAAGAATGTGGGATTTATCTTAAACAATGATTTTTTCTTGATTGAATGAAGTTTCTTTGCCTCTGATGCGTCTAATCCTATTTATAGTCACAAATGCAAGGTGCTTTGAATCTGGTTTGGTAATAGACGGATAGAAACTGTTTCTTCCTTGACAAAAGACAGTTGATTAAGAGTGAGCCCATACATGTGTACCAACAAAATTCCTTTTTTAGGTTGGTTCAGAAAGTGTGGAAGTTACACTGTATCTTGGTTCTGACTTCCACGCACACTTTGCAGGCCCTGCACCCGTTGAAGAGATTGCCAGGAATGGTGTTGAGATATTTTATTACTAGCAGCTACGCCACTAGAGGCCTATAGGGGCACATGAGGAAGGCAGGGGTGAGATTTAGCCTTATTATTTTTAATTTTAAAAAGAAATTTTTTTCTGGGTGATTTATTTTGGTAGGGTTGAAGTGTTCTTTCCCCCCCCCCCCCAAAAAAAAAAAAAATTATGATCCTATCTTAAACCTATGAGAAGCTTCTCTGTGACCGAGAACTGCATATTGCTTCAGTGATTAGCGAGATCCTTTGCTACACAAAAATGGACAGAAATCCTGTTACTTTTTTACAAGGATTGTTGTAAATTAAGCTTATCTTATGTAGGGTTTAGTATCTTCTATGACTACAATTTATGACCCGTAAAAGACATTGTTTATTGTGAATTAATGCATGAACCCTCTTTGCTTTATTTGAATTACAAACGTCTGATATTATTTTAAATGAATGAAAAATACCACAAACAACTATTATTAATTATATGATATATTAATAACCAACACCATCTATTGAACAAAACTAGAACTATATTGGTATCACACGGACCTAGTGGAGCCAACAAAGAATATTTGTACAATTTGGCCTATGGCATGAGAACCATAGCACCGCATGTGCAGGAAAGAAAGATTTTAAAATAGTTATTATAAATAGCTTTTCGCGGACATCAAAATGAAAAACTATAAGATTAAAACCAGATTTTGTTAGCCTCAAGGGGCCTAAGGACTGGGATAAAAATGGTATTAATTTTATGATTTTTATTTTAATATGCGTAAAAATTTAATACGATGCTATACATAATTTTTATTTTGGCTGAGAACCGGTTCTAATCCAGCGGATATTAAACGGTTTCGAAGCTATACGGGAACAGATTTTCCTTCAATTGGTAAAAATGTACCCATTTTAATACCCCAACTTTAATAACCTTTTTGTTTTTAGTACCTTTCATTGTTAAAGAATTGCTGCAGAAAGTTTTTATTTGATAATCTTTCCATCAACAAGGATGATCATCTGTTTGAGTTAGAAGAACATGTAAAGAAACTTGAAAAAGAACAACATCAAGAATAACGTTAATGTTTAATAAATCAATAGATTTTAAGTTAATTGAAAAATAGACTATGATGCTATGCATTAATGAGATTTTTAGAGAAAACAATGGGCCTAAGTCATATAAAACTATTCAATATGACCTATTTTTATGTGGCTTATTTTTTTTTGTCAATACTTTTTAAAGGCATACTTTGATTTTCAAAGTTTAGAATAAACATAACATCAACGTAATTTTGATTAAAACCAAACATTTGATTTATTTAATATTTGTTTAAATTGATTAAAGCTCTAGTCATAGACAATTTACAGCAAATATTTTTTTAAGCTTTTATATTTTCGAATTTTGAATAAAGTAATACGACATTCAATGGTTTTCTATATTTGTAATATATATTAAATTTAAAACTAATGTGCTTATGTTAAGCTACTACATATTTTTTGTAGATTTTTTTGTAGTTTTTATTTAAAAACAACATTTTTTACCTATTATACATAAAAAATGATATTTTTATACTTCTTCCTAATATTTTTTTCAGAAAATGGACGTGAAATATATATGAGGACTGTGGAAAAGAGTTTAAGGTTTGTAAAAAGCTTCACTGTAAATGAGGTTCCTATCAGTCTAATGATTAGCAAGATACTTCACAACAGAAAAACATCGCACATAGATAGAACGTAGCGAAGCTCATAGATACAAATTAACAATAACAGACAAAATTACAAACGAGCAAGTTATAGAATTATAGAGTAGCCCAATGCTTAAATTGAAACATCTAAAAAAATTATTTATTTTCAGCTTGGTGGACTTATAAGACTTAGAAGCGTCCATACTGGCGTCAAATGAAATTCCTGTGATATGTATGTATGAAATCTTTTAGTACAAACAGATACTTGAACTAGCACAAAAGAATGCATACTGGAGTAAAACCTGTGAAATTTGCTCCAAATCTTTTAGGAATGTATTAATACATAAGATTAAATGAATATTATTCCTAACGTAAGTTATTGATTGGGAAAAGTATGTGATATTTTTAGGAAAAGTATGTGATATTTTTAGGGTAGGCTAGGGTAAAATTATGCAAGGCCAGCAGGGCTAGTCCATTGAAGCCCCTTTCGTAAGAGAATCATATGATCTGGTGGTTTCCCCTCATATTGCATATTGACCACAAACAAACTTTTTGAAAAATTAACATGTTTTAGATGCTTATTTTAGGTTATCTTAAGTTAGGGTCAGGAGTCCCGCATGGGTGGGAAACATATATTTTCCAAATCAATATAGTAAGTAATAAGACAAATAAATACATCTGTATAGATTTGTTTTATTGCATTTTTCTATGTCAGACAACAAACAAATCTAACAGACTACCAAAGTATACAAACAGGGGAGAAATATATTTATGTGACACATGTTAAAAATCATTTGCCCAAATATCAACTCTGATAGCGCACAAACAAAGCCACACTCAAGATCGACCATTTACATGTGAAATTTGTGATAAGTCGTTTACCCAGCATAGTGCTCTGTCTATACTAAAACGTGGACATAAAAAGAAAAAAACTAAATGTGGAGAGACTAATATTTCTTGTAATTCTTGTGAAAAAGAATTTACCAAAACTATTAAAAGCTATGAACAATGACTAAACAACATATGAAATTAAAAATGATTTTGTTATAGTCTTTTTTTAGTTTTCACTTTTTTCACTATACACGACTAAATAAACCATAAAAGAATGTGTAAGCTTGATTTTCTGAAACTGAAACTTGTATGTATGTAGCCCTGATCTCTGTAAACTTTTTAATGAATAATAACTGGTTTAAATTTTCAGCTAATGCAAGGATGCCGAGTACTGCTTATATCTGTAATTTAAGTATCTAAATTCTAAATTCTTAGAAATATATCTAGTGTTGGTAAATTAGAAACAAGGATGACAACATCCATAAGTAGCGAAGCACCAAAAAGCATGTAAGGGACTGAAGAAACCTTTACTGAAAATTTCAGCTTTCTATCTTCGATAGCAGCTTTGAAAATCACAGTTCTGCCATAGTGTTACAAACAGATAAAGTATATTATACAATAGCTTCGCTCAGAGAGAGACATTTGGCGGATTTTTTATTAGTTGGCTTAACAACTAAATACCTAAGAGAAACTTAACTTAAAATAACAATTATGTTTTTATAATATATTTATAACAATAACAAACATATTTACAAAAAAAAATTAATATTACTTTTAAAATTGAATTAACAATACTTTAAAGACTAGGTATTATTATAATCTAATAAATATAAAATATTTAAAAACCTATTAGGGTAATTTTGTCCCTAATAATTGAAACAACATTAACAAGGTAAAGAGAGAACAATGAATATAAATACACGAAAAAATTTACCAAAAACTGTATTTACAAAACCAGTATGGCTTAAACCGATTAGGTAATATCCGCTGCATTAAAGCCGGTTCTAAATTATACTGAAAAAATTATGTATAGCATTGTATTACAGACAATTTTCCTCGAATATTAAAATAATACCATTTTTGTTAAATTAATGTTAAAATTTGTATTTTGATATCAACGGAAAGCTGTTCATAATACGTTGCGATAAATAACTATCATTAAAGTTTTTTTATAAATTGCGCAAGTAAAAATGTTCAATAAATATACAATAGAATATTCTTATATCTATTAAAGTCTACCTGAATTAATTTTGGCAATAAAAGTGTTTAAATCAGGCTCTAAATTATTTTTGACTTGGGTCGATCACTAACAATCTATTTTGTACTAAATAAGGCAAGCATGTTCATAAAAAGGCAAGAGCTTTTTCTTGAACAACAAAAAGATTTATTTTATGAGATTTTGAAATTAAAGCTTAAATTTTTGACTTTTTAATCTATTTTATACTCAACCCATGACTCAATACCATAACTTTGATATATATCTCTATAACAGATAATTGCTATTAAGAAGAATATTTTGTACAGTTATCTATTAGCAATTGCTATCTTTGTATCCATCATTTGAATCCTCTACTGTAGAGATGGTCGGTTGTTTGTCCGTTATGAAGATATTCCCATGGGTTGTGCTCTTCATTGTATGTTACTACTTCAATCTAAAATGTATAAAGCATCAATTTATTGATCTATCAATCTTTCAAACAATACATATATTAATCTATTAATAAATCTGTCAATCAATCTATCACTCAACCTAACAATCAATCAATCTTTTTAAAAATCTGTAAAATAATTTATTAATCAATCATACTTTCAAACAATCCATCTATTGATTAATCTATCAATCAAATCTATTAATCAATCAATCTATCTATTAATAAATCTTTCAAAATATCCATCTATTTATCAATCTTTTAGACAATGTATCAATTAATCTATCAAACAATCTATCAATCAATCTATCTATCTATCTGTCTATCTATCTATCAATGAATATATTTATCTATCATTCTATCAATCAATCTTTTAGACAATGTATCAATTAATCTATCAAACAATCTATCAATATATCTATCAATTAATATATCTATCAATCATTCTATCAATCAATCTATTAATTAATTAATTAATCTATCAATCAATCTATCACTCTATTAATCTTTCAATCTTTTAATCTTTCAAACTATTAATCTAAAAATATATCAATCAATAAATTAATCTGTCAATAAATCAATCTTAATTAATCTGTCAATCTAGCAATCAATTATTTATCCATTATTTCATCTATTAATTAATCTATCAATCAATCTATTCAACCTTAGTATCAGGTTCATAGAATACAACATGGTCAGGTATAGCTTGATTAATCTTGTGTTGAGACGCATCAGCTAAAGTGAATGATTCACTTACTTCTCCATCTAAAAAAAAACAAATAAATAATAGTGTCTATTGCTTTGTCTGTCAGGCTGTTTGTCTTTCCATTCATCTATTTGTCCATTATGATCTCACTAACAACTAGGGTGGTTTTAATCTAAGTCTAATTTTCCAAAGCAAACACCAATAAGCAGGGGCGACCAAGCTTTTTATTTTTTTTGGGGGGGGGGGTAAAATTTTTTTAAGGGGGGTAATTTTTTTTTTTGGAGAGGGGGGGTTAAAATGGCGCGTGAAGCACACCGCAAATTTTTTTACCCCCCCAAAATTTTTACCCAGGGGGTAAAATTTGCTTGGGGGCGGGTAATTCCCCCCCCTACAAATTTTTTTTTTTGGGGGGGGGTAAATACCCCCTTCTAAATGGTTGGGGGTGCCGTAGGCACCCCCAAGGTAGGGGAAAATTTTAAATGGAGGGGGGGAATGAAAAATATTTTGGGGGGGGGTAATCACCACTTTACCCCCCCCCCTTCCTTGGACGTCCTTGCCAATAAGAAATTACCCCTGTGAAAAGGAAAAAAATAATATTATAAAATTTTTAATTTTATTCTTTTCATTTCTAAACCCAAAAAATAAATCATAATTAAAGTAGAAGAATAGAGGGGGCAAGAGTTATATGTAATACCCTATCCCGATTTTCTATCGGGTCTTTGATAATTAGATGATGGGAGGAAAATTAAAATTTTAAGATTCTGAAATCATAACATTGTCGGGATTCATACAAGAGAACAATTGTAAAATGTGAAGTAAAATATTTTGAAAATTACTTATTGATCTAAAACTAAAAATGACATGGGACACAGATAATTTAACCAAAACAGCGAAAATTTCACACAAAAGCTTTTAACAGCTTAACTGAGAAAGCTGGATTCAATGAAATTTATTTTCACCTGCTACCAAAAGGGTCCTTGCTATTTGAGGAGGGAAGTTTTCTTGAATATATATGTCTGCAAATTTGTACTTGTTTACCTGAAGCCGTAGTTTCTGGTTGGTATGTTTGATAATGTGGCTGGGAAGGGGCTCGAACCTGCTCACGAGGGTCAACATATTCATAGTCGGGATACTCCTAAAAAAATAATTATAGAAGAAAGAACTTATTATCAGACAATAAAATCACTGTTTAGCTAAAACATACTTCCTTTTATAAAAATAACAGGATCTCTGTGTCTTTAGTATTGAAGGATCTCGCTAACACCTCTTAGAAATATTTTTTTTAATTTTGAAAATAAATAAAGTTAGATTTTCAAACCTAGTCAAGAAGTCAAAATTATGGATGGACAAACAGATAAAGTGAGTTATAGATGTTGTAAGAGATATGATATGCGACAAATCATACAAAAACTTTAAAAAGTATTTATGTCTTTTGGAGTATGATCAAACAACCGACAGACAAAGTAAAAAATAAAATAGCATTACGGACGGACAGACAAAACGGATTATATAGTAGCTTCGCTTCTAAAAATCATTTACCACTAATCTTTCATAGTTCTCTACTCTTGGGTCTTCATAACCTAGAACAAATAGATTATAATAGTAGCTTAACCTAACCTTAGATGAAGATTCCTGTAACAGTTAGGTACAATCTAAAAAATGTACAAACTCTTAATCAATACCAAACAGTCTTCAGTTTCAGTTTAAAAATAATGATTTATAGTTTTTTAGATAATAACATTTTACTTGGACTAATAGTGCTATAAGCAATGCATCTCTAAAATAAAATCTTGAAATGTAAGGACGCCCATAACAAGTATTAATGTAATTTTGATATATGTAGTAACCATACGGAATTTAACTTATTAAGAAGTCGAATGTCGAATCTACTCTCTATGAATAGACATACTACTCTATGGTTGTTATTGTTCATTCGTCTGACTAATTTGTTAAGCCTAGCTGGATGTTGTCATTCTTGTTAAATATCTATCTATCTATCTGTACCTTGATATGAATATTGTCCATTATATCCCTGGTCATAGTCCGGATAGAAAACATAAGGATCAGCTGTGTCCTTTTTAGTAGCATACGGATTCTTTCCTGAAATAATGTATAATCCTTATATAACAGTAAAAGGATGTCTTTCTTTTTGTCTATGTGTGTGTAAATCGCTAGATGGATATTATTTTTCTTTATTGTGAAACTTTATATTGGTCCATGGAATGCTACCCCCCCCCCCTCAAGATAATTGTCTCTAGAAAAGAATTGAACTTCCTACAAGAAACTATGTTTTACTTTTTCTTTAAATTAAAATAAAAGATGGAGGTTCGACTTCCACCTCCACCTATTTTCACTCAAGTGCCCAAATAGGTTTCTAAAAATACTCATAACATGTAAGTACCTGTAAATCCTAGGACAGTTTCTTCTATTTTTTGGACTATTGGATTTTTTCTTATAGCATCTACTGCCCCTAAAACAAATATCAGTAAAGGACCCTTTAAGAAAGAACCGATCCTTAATTGCATGACCTTTGTCTAGAAGGTTTGGCTATTCTTTTTAAAAAATATTCTGTCCATCTCTCTTTCTCTCTATCCCAGTTTATCATTCTAACTGTCTGATGTTTATTTGGTCATCTATATATCCATCATTCAAACAAACTATCTATTCTATAAACATATTTCTGATATATTGAGCCAATAAGGAAGCTAAAGTTTCCAAATATAAACACATATTGGTCGATTTTCTATTTATCATATCTTAAGACAATGAATTGGCATACAAAGCCAAACACAATCTCCTATAGGTTGGATATATATCAGATCTACCTTTAGCCAATGAGGAAGCCTAAGTAACCAAATCTGATCTCCTATTCGTTTATTATCTATTCATCATATTATTGGCCAATGAGGAAGCCGAAGCAGCCTAATCTGAACTCTTATTGGTTGAATGTCTATCAATCTTTATTTATCCAATGAGGAGACCGAAGTATACAAATCTGATATCCTATTGGTTTATTATCTATTTATGATACCTTTAGCCAATGAGGAAGCCGAAGTAGCTAGATCTGATCTCCTATTGGATGATGAGGCATAAGCAACTCCGCCAAGAAGACCTGAAATTTGAGATGTCTTATTTTAAATGCCAAGCTATTGTAATATTCAAGATGTCCATCTGTATATCTGACATTTAAGCAAAACACAAGAACTTTTTCTATAATTTTTTTTGTGAAAGTTGCCATTACTGAATTATTATCGACACTCTCTTGTAAGAGCTAATAGACCAGTTTTTTTAACAATTAGTTACCCTGTTAATGATTTTTAACAAAAAAAAATTTTATTTCATCACGCAACCTCTCAAAAATCACAAAATCTGAAATAGATATTCTTTTTTTCTTCAAAATTTTATGATAATTTGGTTTTACTAAGCAATATCAATATTAAGAAAAATTAAAGCTATGCTCATATGTTTCGGTTAGAAGAAGATAATTTTTCTGCATTTACAAATATGAAGCTTGTCTAAATAGCTGCGCTTGTAAATACTAAATATACCAGACATTTCTGTCTCTCAATGACAAAATGTTTTTTTGCTGAATTCGTAAACGTTTAAATGGTTCAAAACGAGGACAAATGAATGCAATTTTTTTCAATCAGCGATTAAAGAAAAAAAGTTGAGAGATAGTTAGATTTAGCTTTTTATCTACCCTTGGTCTCCCCCCCCCCCCCTGTTATAGCCAATTAAGTAATTTTATAAAACTGAAATACACACAAACATAACATGATTCAAATTGATTTAAATTACATAAATATTATCTGTATCCTTCTGTTAATGAAAGAGTTTAGTGTTGGTTTAACAGTTAGTGCTCCTTCAAGGCAGCCCCCTGTTATACTTTTGTGCTGCTGTTAAAACAACATAACATTCCGGAAAGGTTTATAAATAGTTTGTGGTAGGGTACCACCACCTTCTCAAGAGAAATAACCAATAGAAAAAAAATTATTCCCAACCCCCAGAAGAAGAAAAATTAAACTGAAAAGCATGTCATTCATGACCCTTTTTAATCATATCTTCTACACTAATAATGCATTAATCTAAAGGGATAAGACAATGGCCGATAAATTGATTGTCATCTCCAATGCTTATACATAAAATTACCTTTTCTGTAAATTACAAATAGTGGTTGAAACGTTTTGACAATAAACTTGAAAACCGCCACTTGAGCTATGCGAAGCATAATAAAGAACTCAATCGGTTCAATCTACTTATTAATTGTATTGAAACGAGTATGTCGATATTATGTCAGCCAGACATGAACATTTTCCCATATTAATGTCAATCTTCGACATAAAGTAGTCAGCATATTGCTTTCAGTTTAATTAGGAAAAGGACAGATTTTCTGCAATTTAAAACTTGTAATGCCTGCTTTTGGTTTCAAGGGCCTGGTTTTTAGTTTATACAGTATCAGCTAACTCTATAGTCGCTTGATTTTTTATGAAAGTTATATCTGTGCGACTGTTTACATGGTAATACATTGCCCCTATCGTAATTATAATTGGGTTGAATCGAACATCTGAATTAGTTAACCTTTTAACGTCTAACAATACTTGTTTTTGGAATAGATCAAAATATTTGTAAATCTATCCCCTGCTTTGATTCAAGGTTGATATTGATATAGACATCGTTGGTTTTGGAGTAGAATAGAAGTATTATCATAGATGATCAGTCATACAATATAATCCATCAGACTTAAAAGGAATCTATAGCAGACTAAGATGTTTGTTTTTATTTAGTCACATATAATCAGTGGCGTGCACAGCAATTCCTAGGGGGGGGGGGGTCGAAGCCATAAAGTGTTGAAAAAAGTGGAAGCTAGTCCTTCCCAATTTCACATTACGGATATATCCTCATCCAAAATAGTTATAAACCTTCCCTGGAACTATTAAAAAGATTCACTGTAAAGGAGAACAATATCAGTTCACAGTGGTTATCCAGACCCTTCGCTACAGACAGAAAAAAGCTTACTACTTTATATAATAGTTTAGGATATGTGAATACCTTCAACCAATAATGTAGTCAAATTGTTCTTACACTATGTCACTATTGGTCTAATTAAGAGATTGTTCATTTAGACTTTATATACCTATTAGGAGTAGTATTTAAAAGCAATATCCATAAGTAGCGTAGCAAGAAAGGTAAACGAACATGTTAGAGAACAATTTCTTACAGGAAAGAAGAATCTCCAAAATAAATTCCAAACACCAATCTCATATGTCAATACGAACTGATAAATAATAACATATTCTTTTATTTTCCAGTATGGCTTCGAAACCGATTTATATCCGCTGGATTAGAATTGATTCGCAGCTATACGGAAAAATCAAGTACAGCATCGTATGGTAGACAATTTTCTGCGTTAACAAAACTGGTTTTAATCTTGTAACTTTTCACTTTGTTATCCGCGGAAAGCTGTCTATAATACGAAGCAATAAATAAATATTATATTTTTATTCTGTAGATAAATCTTCATATCTATCTATCTCAATAAACCACAAACAATAATAAAAATTGATTTCTAGATGTCAAAATCATTGAAACGAAGAAATTCAAGTTCAAAATAATTAAAGCTTTATATTAATGTGTTAGTACATCTATTTACTTAATTATTAGCACCACAACTTCTATGTAATAATGATTCATCCGTCCGCCTGTCCGACTGTATGTCCATTTCTTTTAATTCATTTTTTCAGCTAGTACAGGAATGGAGGTGGCAATGGACTGTAAATTTCACTGGTACACAAAGTTTAATAGCCTTAATCCCTCCAAGGAATAAAAATCTAATTGAAATTGAAGTCCTGCTGGTTTTATGGTTAATGGGATATTAATAGACTAACACACATACACCCTACTGCTTTACCACAAACACAGGGATTTTAAGGGATAAGACAATGGATGGTAAATTGAAGTCCATACCCAATGATAATGAACAAATTTACCTCTTCTGTAGAATGGAAATATTGGTTGAATTGTTTGGCCATTTTTAGGTTAAACCAACCAATCAACATTCAATATCAAAAGTTTTTTAAGCAAACTAATAAAATAACGTGGTTATAAAACTTTGGGTTCCAGTAAAATTTACAGTCCAACATCCCCTCCCTCCCTGTCCAACAAAACCATGAACTAATTGATATCTAGCTGTTAAGATTATTTATTCCAAGACATTAATTTATACTATTAATTCATGTAATCGATATATTGATATTTGGATGTTGCACCAGATTTTCATATATTGTAATAACGTGATTCTCGCAGCCGGCTAAAATAATGATACCCCCATCAATCCCCTTTACACCATCCCCTCTTCTCCCACTGGATGAATGAACAGACCAATAAATGAGGTTCAATTTAACAACCTAAATTGACGACAACTTTTCCCCTGCCAATATATCGACGTATTCAATGGAAAATCCATTTATCAATTTTATATTTAAATTTATTAAAAGTATACATACATTGTAAATGTACAATTAAAGTAATATATAAATCTATTAATGTACATATATGCTTTAATTTAGGTATCATTGAAACTTTAGTGTCTTAGTCAAAGTTAGGACCCTGCAGGTAAAAGCCCTAAAGGGTTAGACCCCCCTCTCCATGTCTATAATACAAAGTAGAACGATGTCTGTCTGTCTGAAGCTTAAGATATCGGTAACTGCTGAACCGATTGGGTTTTACTCTTCATGAAATATACCTAATGGTCCTGTGGTGGTTTTAGGCTATTTTCTTCAAACAAATAACCGGGGAGGGGGAACACCCACAGCATCCTGGGGCGAAACTCCCGTGAAAAAAAATCCCCCCTTTCACTTTTTTTTCGTTTCTTTCACAAATTACGAACGAAGGATTCTATCTAGGAGGGGGACTTCTTAATACCTCTTTGGGTGAAGCCCCTCGAGGCTTGGGTTAAAGCCACTAGTTGTATACAAATATTGTTAATTTTGTTTTGTTAATAATTATCCATATACTCTGTATGTGATTTATATCTCCTTGAAAAATGCAAAGTAAAGAAATGAAAATTAATGTGAATTTTCGTTGTGGTAAAAACATTCTGTTTTGACCTTAAAACAACAAAATCAGGGATAAGGGATGGGAAACGTAGGAAAATATTATTTCAGGCCTATTTCAAGCCTAGGCCTATTTCTAGCCTAATAAACCAGTTTTGGGATAGCGCAGTGGTTCGTATAAAACGCTAATGAAAAAGCTGTGTGTGTGTGTGTAGATAAAGTATAGAATCAAATTCAGGTAGCTAGTTTAAAGTAAAAAACATAACTTTTTATAAACCTATATATTAATGGCTTTTGTTAAAATGAAGTTTTTTCTCTCCCAAAATTTTTTTATCTTTTACTTTGGTAATTTGAATTGTCAGAAAGCTATCGTTGGGTTTCCCTCAGACAGATTTTAGTTTGTATTATTTGCATTTTTATTAATGAGTAAAAATTATATTTGAAAATTTCATTGATAATTAAAATTCAAAATAAATAAATTAATATGCACTTGGGTAACATTCTATCAAGTTCTTTGGATACTATTATGTAGTGATATATTTGTACTGTGTTGTATTGTACATATATTAGGGTTAAGGTGTTGTATCAATTCCGTATTAAATTTTTAAAATTCAAAATACAACATCCAATTTATAAACTACCAAATGAAAATTCGTAGCTACCTTCTTTCCAAAAAATGATCCCGTTATTTTTGTTTTTTCTATATGGCCCTTTTTTAATGTTTAACTCTAAGCAGATTTAATAATTAAGCTAATGTGATCTAACACCATTTATATTTATTCTTTAGTAGCAGACGAAATCATTATTTTTTCTAGAATTGTCTGCTTCTAAAATTACCGCCAATTGGTGATTGGTTGTTAAAAACAGGCCAATTCTTATTGGTTTAGAGCGATAGCTACTTGGGAGCGTCCGCCAGTTTGATAGGAATTTGTAATAGTTGCAATAACCCTTTAGAATCTAGGCCGGGACCTAATTAATGGCCAGGTTTCCTATCCCTTATCCCTGAACAAAATAATCCACATCCAAGTTTAGACAATAATAATTGTTAAGCCAAACAAGGATGACAAGTTCCATAAAAGCGCTGCTCTGAAACAGTATGACAGACGAACATTAACTCTTGTAGAGTGTAAGAACTAAATATACGAAATATAAATTTTGACAAAATTATACGTAAATTTGTTGCTTAAATTCAGAACAGAACATTGTTTAAGGACATACTGACATTTATGAGACTTGATTATACAGTTGCTTCGCTTGTAATATTATACCTTATTGTAATAGGAATCAGTACATCAAAAATCAGATCAAAATCAAATTCTGGTAACGAATATAGAGTTGCTACGCTTTCTAAATATTGTAGAAAAGCTTCGCTTTTAACAATATTCTAAACAATAATGATAAAATGCATAAGTAGCGAAGCTCAAAAAGTGGACAAATGAAAAAAGTAAGTTGTTGAGCAGATATTTAGTTGTTATAAAAATAAGAGGGGAGCTGAAAGAAAATTAGCAGACTGTTAAATAGCAGCTGAGAGTATTACATTTCCCCCATGGAATTACAGACTCAAGGGCAAATTTAATTATAAATTAGCTTTGCTACTAAACAGGGAATAGATAAGTAACATCCACAAAGACAAGTAAAATTTAGCATCTTGGTAATCAATTATTTGGCAATTTCACTTACTTGGATGTTACACTAGATTTTTATGTACTCCATCCCCTTCCCTACTACATGATGAACAAACTGACCAATAAATGAGGTCCATATTAGCAAGCTAAATTGACGACAAATTTTCCCCTTGTCAATATATCCATGTATTATTATATTCTATATCCATTCTCATATTGCATATGTAGCAAAAGCAAAAGACACAGCAACATTTAAATAATCCTTATAATAAAGTAACAGGATGTGTGTTTATCTGTCTGTACCGAGGATCTCGCTAACCGCTGAACCAATCGGGTTCTCCTTAACAGGGTAGCTTTTCATAGGTCCCGGGAAGGTTTATAACCATTGTGGTGGAGGGTACCACCACCCTCCCAAGAGAAATAACAAAAAAATTTAATATTCGTAGGCTTAAAAGCAACATAGATAGGTAACGTATAATTTTATTAAAAACCAAACATTTAAAATGCAACTAGAGGCCTCTAGGGGCGTAGCTGCTAGTATACATATATTATATTAGATATTATGTAAAAAAAATGGATTAACTGTAGAAACACACCTTCTTGGCCTTTAAATACTTGCTTGATTTATTCATTTAGCCTCTTTACTGTGTGGTAATTTAGCAAAGAAACAGCATAATTAGCAATAGTTTTGCATTACGAGTGCAGCTACTCATTAGCTAGTTATGACTCGTTAATTGTTATAATTATAACTATTAGGGTAATTTAAATTTACTTTTTTCTATACTGAGTAAATGTATTAAGTAAAGGTGCATAACCCAAACAACTACCTGGCCCCAGTCTCGGGGATCTTTTCTGTCTGCTAGCAAATTACTTTCTGCACTTTTGTAGCAGCTTTGCCGATAATATTTACGATGTTATTGGTTGATATTGAAGGTCGGCACATTGTCCACGGGGTGGAGACATAAAATTATCCCACCCCCTTCTATTTTTTTTACTCTAATCTATGCTGTTATGAACAGAAAGCCCTTTGGTTACAAAAACTTTGTCTGAAAGTTCTGACTAAAACTCTTTAGGTTAAGTTTTAATCTTAATGATATAAAGGAGGACCCCGATGCTATAGCTTTGATCTAATAGCCTACAGAACCACCCAAAGGCATTAATGGGGCTTCTCTAAAATAAAGATTTTATTTGTTTCAAGAAATAAAAACGCAGATACCCTACTTGATACTATAATTTGACGCTGGTTTGATCTAAAGGGAAGGGGATAGGGTTTAACGTGAAGGGAAATTACCTTAAACCCCCTAAGGCACATATGAACATTTAGTTAAGGATTAAGGACCTGCCAGTTCAAGATCTTTTTTTACTAAAAAAAACATATTACATCATCTATAATACAAAGTAGAACGATGTCTGTCTGTCCGTCTGACCGTCTGTCCGTCTGTCTGTCTGTCCCTTAAGATCTCGGTAACCACTGAACCGATCGGATTCTACTCTTCAGGGTATCTACCTATTGGTCCTGTGGTGGTTTTAAGCTATTTTCTCGGGGGGTGGGACACCCCCAACCCCCCCAAAAACCAAAAAATCCCCCCCATTTTTTTTTTTTTTTTTTTTTTTTTTGAAGGAGATTTCCATGGTCCTTTACGATTTTCGCAATAATTTTCACCTCTTGGGGCAAAGCCCCTAGAGGCTAGGGGCGAAGCCGCTAGTACTATATAAATAAAAGAACCTTGACAAACAAAAGCAACAGCAAATAAATCAAATTTGGTGTTAAAATATTAACCTTACGAGATAAATAAGATTTAGTGGTAAAAATAATCATTAAGAATCACGTGCTAGTATATAGTTGCGAAAATTTGATTTTCTTCAGGGGAGTAGGTATTAATTTAATTCAAGGAACCAATACAATACTTAAAAGGAGAATCCAATCAGTTCAGAGATGTATAATATTCAGTGTATGTAGCAAAAGATCCCATCAACCGCTGAACCGAAAGGATCTTCATTACAGTGAAACTTCTTAAAGGACTAGAGAATGTTTTCAACAATTTGGGGGGGGGGGAGGGTACCTCAACACCCCCATAAGAAATCGCTCCTAGGAATAAATTCCTATCTCCATAAATGTTGTTCTTTTTACTGCTGCGCTACTTATGGATATAATTATTCTTGTCCAAACTATTTAGAAGAAGATATACTAATGTTTAGTTTTTAAATTTTGGTTAAAACTGTTGTTGTTTAAATTAAAATTGCTGACAACTGTTGTTAAACATTTAGTAGTAGCTATACTACTCTATAATTGACATTGTCTGTCTGTAATACAGGGTTAGTTTATTTTTAACCCCTTTTGTAGCAGCAGGTATGGAGCCTATACCTGCCTTTGCTCTTACATTGAGGGGCTATCCAGTGCCAAATATAACCTAACCTAAGGTAATAAACAAACAAAAGAAACTACAACCCCCATTTTTAAATTAATAATTAAAAATATTTTTGTGAAAGCACCATTATGTTTGTTTGATTTAAAACAAAGAGTAAAACAAAATGACAAGGTAACTTAATCAGTCAATTTTCTAACATTTTTTTTTATAAAACTTCGTTACATTTTTTTACGTGATCGTCCTTGTTTTAAAGAGAAAATTAATTTTCCACGTTTTAAAGATAAATGAAATGAGGTTTCTTATTATTATTTTAAGTCTGGAAAAACATATTTTCTCGTATTCATTCGAATCCGGTGGATAGGAACCGGTTCTCATCCATACGAAAAACTATGTCTTGCATCGTCTTTTATCCAGCTTTCTGCGAATATAAAAATGTACAATCATAAGGTTAAAACAAGTTTTTTTTAGCCGGTGACTTATAATTGTGCATTCTATATCCGCGGAAAGCTGTTTATAATACGACGCGAGAAATAACTATTACTTTAACATCAAGGACAAAATTAAAATATTGCAAAAGTAACAGGATGTCTGTCCGTCCATACTGAAGGATCTTGCTTACCCCCGAACTGATATGGTTCTCCTTTTCAATGTAGATTCTCATAGGTCCACGGAAGGTTTAATCTTTTTTGGGTGGTGGTAAAAATTTAAAGTTTATTTGGGGGGGGGGGGGTAATCACCCCTTTACCCCCCCCCCCACCCCATTGGACGTCCTTGTCTACAATTAATCAAAAAGGATGGAATTTTGATAAATAAGCTAACCTGTAGCGATAAGACCAAGACCAATGATAGCAGGACTGACAGCGACCTAAAACAGTAAATTTTTACTTTCTCTCTGTCTGTAAAGGTTATTATAAGATAAGATAAGATAAGTAAAATTTACTTATAATAACACTATGAATTTCAATTTTCGGAGCCGACTGGCTCTCGGAGCCGGCTCCTCAATTCATGTTGTATGATACATAATGATAAGGAGTTAGATCACTACCTAAAACTTTCTTTGCTATCTAAAATTGTAGCCCATTAAACATCTATACATTTTTATCTATATATTTATATCCTACTTAACTAAAATAATGTACACTTATTCTGGACCTATAAGAAGTTTCACTGTAAAGGAGAACAATACCGATTCAGCAATTAGCGAGATCTTTTACTACACACACAAAGAGGATATCTATTTAACAATTTTGTATCTATCTACCTTTCTATCTAATCATGTTACTTACATTAGTTAAAGATCCAGAATTGCTTGGATCCAAAGAAACTTGCAGATTTTGGGAACCCGGCAAAAAGCTGCCAATCTGAAATACCAAAATTTTTCTTCATTTATTTCGGGGATCATAAGGGATAAGACAATGGAAGATAGATTGATGTACATCCCCAATGATTAAAAACAAAATTAACCCTTATGTACATCAAAAATATTGGTAGAAAAGTAGGGTAACTACTAGTTTGCACCAACCAATCAGGGTTTGATAAAAGTGCCCAAAGTTTTAAATCAAACTAAAGCGAGAATGTGATTATAAAATTTTGGGTGTCAGTAAGAGATCTGAAGGGATAGGATAATGGACGAAAAAATTTCCCTATTGTAGTTAAATAGACAATTAAGATTTTATAAAAGTATCCAAAGTTTTTGATCCAACTAATAAGAAAACGTAATCATAACACTTTGGGTCCCAGAATAATTTACAGGTAAATGTTTTAATTTATAACTAGCGGCTTCGGGATTTCACTTGGGAGGGTGGAGGTACCATCTCGCAAAAAAGGTTATAAAACTTCCTGGGACCTATGAGATGCTACCCTGTTAAGGAGAACCCGATCGGTTCAGCGGTTATAGAGATCCTTCGGTACAAAAAACAAACAGACAGACATCGTTCTACTTTGTATTATAGATAGTAAAAGTATAACAAGAAAATAATATAGAATATCCCCGCTAATAAAAAGGCATTTATAAATAATAAATTTAGTGGTTAAAATTTTATTTCTTTTGTGTGTTTGTTAAGCAATTTTGCATTGGCTTGTATATGGCTAAATCATTATATTTTTAATTTTCCCCCCCCAAGATATGTTCATTCATATTTCTTATTAGCGCGAAGCTACTCTATAATGTTTACTTGTAGTTGCAAGTACTTTTGTCCGTGTTTTGGAATAAAAATAAGGGATCTTAGGGGATAAGACAATGGACGATTAATTGATATACATCCCCAATGAGCAGTGGGACAAAGTGACCCAAAAATCAGCCATGTGACGTCATAAAAATGAGGAAGATTAGTGGATAAGTGAAGGAAAGAATACCCCTAAAAAAAAGATGGATAATCCCTCATTTTTATGACGTCACATGACTGATTTTGAGTCACTTTGTCCCATTACCTCCAATGATGATAAACAAAATGTTTTTATTTATATTATTTGTTTAAAAGTTTGGATTTAAAATTCAATACAGGTTTACAATAATTTTTTATCTCATAATTAATTTAATAAAACTGATGGGTACCAGTGTAATAAACAGTCCAATGTCCCCTCCCTCCTTAGGAAAGACTCAAATTTAAACCCAATGCATAAAACAATTTTTTGGTTAGGTTAGACTTCATCTAATTTTAGAATTGTAAAAGGTTGATTGTTCTAGCCTATATTCATATGGCCACTTGCAGATCTATCTATTTATTTCAAGTATGGCTTCGACACCGATTAATATCCGTTGGAACTTAAATTAGAACCGATTTTCAGCCATACTGAAAAATTTTCCACGAATATTAAAATAAAAATCATAAAATCAACAACAGTTTTGTAATCCCTAACCTTCGGCCCCTCGAGGCTAACAAAACTGTTGTAAATTTTGTAATTTTTCATTTAAATATCGTGGCAAGCTGTTAATGATATAGCGATGCGATAAATAACTATTACCGTAGAGAAAATATTGGAAGAGGAGCTACTCTGTAAGTCATCTTGGTCAATCTTATTGTTAGGAGTATTAACTTGCTGTATATGACTTCCACCTAGAAATTTAATCATCAATATTCATCTATAAAACCTTTCTACAATTTATTCTTCCAAAAATTTATTATTAGAATTTATTAGGGTTGGTAATCTGTTCATTTTTTTTGCTGAATTCGGATTCTTACAAAAATCCACCCAAAAAAGCTGGTTAATCCGTGAATTGCGGATTCTTGTTTTTTTTTATTGCGGAATTTCGGATTGTGGATTGCGGAATCTAGCAAAGTTTTTAAAAGTCTTTTTATAAATTAAAAATTCTAGACCCTACAGCTGCCATTTTTAACCTTTACTTAACCTAACTTAACCTAAAATAAGCATAAAAAGCTACTGTGAAATAAAATTTTAAAAAAATTGTATGCTACCCACCATTTTACTTGTAGGTAAGAAACAATAAAATACTTTTTGGGTTTTTGTCTGCCACATTTAAAAGTGCTACAAAAGCCATAAAAATTAACAATTATGGATTCGGATTCTGGGTACAATAATTGTCCAAAAATTGGGCTGATTGCGGAATTTGAATTTATACTCGAGGTTGGGTCATTGGAAGATAATAAATAACTTTTAAAAATTATTAAATAATTTTTTTTTGTAAAAAGGGCATTTTAATTACATAAATATAATTTATTAAAGCTTTGCTACTATAGTAATCATCAAACTATAAACTTTATAGAAATATATTTTACCTGTCAAACCATTTAAAAATCCATTCACTGATTCGCTGGCCTAAATATTTTGAAAATAAGAAGAATAGTTTAAATTAAAAATTACTCAAATTACCCTCTTGAGCCATCATACTTATATTTGAAAATGAGGTGGTTGGGAGGTGGGGGGAATGTTTTCATTCGTTTATTTATAACTTAGGTTGGGTTAGAATAGGTACTAAGGCACTGTAGCAATAAAAATTAAATTTTAGAACAGGGAACCGAATCCCTAAAGAAAAAAAATTGCGTGCAATAAAATTAGCCGTTTGAATCTCTGAAATTGAAAACATTTTTCTCTTTGCAAGCTTAACCTTAGTTTTTTTAATGATAAAAAATGCTGTACTATATTTATAGTTATATAGATTCTCATAGGTCCTGGGAAGGTTTATAATTATTTTGGGGGAGGGTACTACCAACCCTCCAAGAGAAATCACAATAAAACCGAAAAAACTTAAATATTCCTGCCGCATAGTGTCGCTAGCGTATGAATGTCCCTACGTAGCGTAGTGGCGCTGCGTAGAAACATGAATTTAACAGCTGATTGACCATAGACAAATTATTTCTCAAATTAGATATTTAAAATAAAAATCAAACATTTAAATGCCACTAGAGGCCTCTAGGGGCGTAGCCGCTAGTATTGAAATAAGGTAGCTTGAGTTTTTTACTGGGGTTAGTAGTAGTTGAGACATGTATTTTTTTGATATTTTACCTTAAACAAAGCCATGGTAACCGCATAATTCAGGGTTCCAGGGGTTGGTAAACCTAAAAATAATAAGTATTAACAGATTTGTTAAAAAGGAAACTTATCTATTGAAAAGATTGAATTCAAATTTAGAGGTTCAAACAAAACAATAAATTAAATTTGAATAATTAACATTTTAACTACAGCAATAATTAACATTTTGTGCAAGCTAAAGGAATAATGTTCTTACAGGACAGACAAAGGGACTGTCATTTTAGAGATCTTTAAATATTTATAAATAGACGTTTATGCTAATTATGATTAAACCCAAAAGGTAAGATATTTTAATAGATGACTTATTTATTTTGAGAATTTTGAAATATTCGAAGGAGGGGGCTAAGTTTATCCTATTTTTTTTTAGTTTTCTAAAGACTTTTTCTCTTGGGGGATGTGGAGGCTAAAAATATTAACCTTCCTTAGATATATAAAAAGGAGAACCATGTCAGTCAAGTGGTTGAAAAAAAATCTTAAGCTTCAGACATACAACCACACCCTCGGACAGACCTCCCGTTACTTTTAAATGAGGATACCTGGTATTTCTTCTTCTGTGTTCCCTGTTTTCTCAATGTTTGTGCCCAGCATGGAGCTCAAAGTTTCCCCGACTCCTAAAATTTAGAATTTAGGATAAAGGCATTTCAAAACTAATAGGGTGTTTTTTTTTCTTTACGATTTAACGCTACGGTTCTACCCCGTACCTAATATAACGTATACTAACTTGTCCCCCTATTTTAATTTATTTAAAATAATGGGGAAAATAATTGGCACTTTGAGGGAATTCTTGGTCTAAACCAAAATTTTAAGCAAAATTATACATACTCTCCCCCAGACGAAACATTCACCTCATTGGGGATGCATGAACGAACTGACCAATATTGGATGTCCATGTTAGCAACCTAAATTTACGACAATTTTTCCCCTGTCATACTATCCACGTATATTCTACATCCATTTATTTATACCAGGTGAAGTGCAGTTCATGGTAAAATATTGCTGGTAATGAATGCTTCCTAGTTCCTGGGATCATCACAAAATTCTTGGATCCAGCAACAAAAATACCTGCAAATAGACCAGCAACAGGTGCCAGTGGGGCCAGAAGATCCACCTGTCCAGTTGCTGCAGGATCCAGTCCCTCAATCAGGGGTAAGCCGTTACCCTGCAGAGTTTCTACCAACAGCTTCTGAGCCTAAAATAAATTCGTGAAAATAGATATTGACTTAAATTTCATATATATCAATGAATATCTATCTATCTATCTATCTATCTATCTACCTCTAATTCAGTGAGACCATTTTTGATAGCCTCTTGCTGTACATGCTGAAGGACTAGATCCTGCTTATTCTTAATTTCATCTGGTGACAGGTTGGCTATATATGCTGCAAGCTAAAAAATAATAAAAAAAGTTATTCATTGCTAATCAATTATGTCAACAATTAGCGCAGCAACAGCAAAACAAAATTATTGGGCATGTATTGTTAGTAAATCACTGTAAACGATATTTTATGGAGGTAGCTGAATTGAAATAAAAGGAATGGTATCCTCAACTTTTATATTAAGCCAGTAATTAGGTTAAATACTTTAATAGTATTGAGCTTATTTTTATTTACTGGCAGCCGTACAAACATGCAATAGCTGGGGTATTAATAAAAATATATTCTAGTGGTTTCGTCTCCCGGAGCACTCTTTAAATTGAAGGGATTTCTCTTGGTAATGTTGAAATTCTCACTCCTTTCCAGATTCTACAAGAAGCTTCTCTGTAAAGGAGAGTCATATCGGTTCAGCGGTTTGCAAGGTCTTTAGGTATACAAACACAGACTGGCAGACATCCTGTTACTTTTATATTAAGATTTCAATTCGGGAAGTATTGATTAAGTCTCTTGTTTTTTGTTTTCATTTATTTATTTTCATGACAATTTATTTATAAAGTGAAATTTTATTGTTTTTTAATGTATTTTATTGTATAACATTTGACACTTTGAATTGTGTTTACGCTACATAGATTTTAAACACGTATTGCATGTTCTATATAACCTTACTTTCCCAACTCTGTTTTAGTCTTTAAAAATATGATATTTTAAACTTTATCGAATATCCATCTTTAAAAAAAGACATATCAAGGATGACAACATCCGTAAAAGAAATGATTTATATCAAGAAGGTTGGTCAATACTTTTTAAGTTTCAGAACTTAATAAGCAGAACATTATAATATACAATATACATGTTTTAAATTGACGTACGGACTTTCTGATAACTGTAATTAAGTTGCTTTAGTTCCGAATTGGACCTAACCGTTATAAGAATCAGCAGGCAAAGTTTAAGATCGATAGAAAATTTTTAAAATGTTTAAATTAACGAAAAGAACTTTACGGCAAGTGACGGACGATAAATACCTTAATTATAGAAAAGCTTCGCATTTTAACAAGATCCTCTCACATGTTCCTACATTTCAGATACTAGGGGCAAATCCACTTGTCCTTATACTAAAGTAACAGGATGTCTGTTTGTCTGTGTGTTTGTCTGTGTGTTTGTGTGTTTGTGTGTAATTGTGTGCTTGTGTGTTTGTGTGTTTGTGTGCTTGTGTGCTTGTGTGTTTGTGTGTCTGTGTGTCTGTACCGAAGGATCTCACTAACCGCTGAACCGATCGGGTTCTCCTTAACAGGGTAGATTCATATATGTCCCAGGAAGGTTTTTAACTATTTTGGGGGAGGGTACCACCACCCTCCCAAGAGAATTCACAAAAAAACGAAATTTTTTTTACGTTCTCAATTTTAGAAAGAGAGTTCAACGCTAACATAAACGTCAAATGTAATATTTTTTTACTTTTAAAATCTAAAATAAGAAATTGGGTTATCAAATTCGACTCCCCCCTCCTCAAGTGCCCCTAGAGGCCTCTAGGGGCGTAGCCGCTAGTAATATATATATTATTATACCATATTCTTTTACGTACGTTTATATGTGTCATCATTAGAGCAAATAACATAGAATGTAGGGAGAATTAAATACGTACATAAAATCATACAATAGTTTCAGTTGGAAAACAATCCTTAATTTAGAGCAGTTTTTGTTTAAAATAATTACTTCACTTGACACACAATGTGTTGTAATAACAAAGTTTTCTCGTATTCATTTGAATCCGGTGGATAGAAACCGGTTCTCATCCATACGAAAAAACTATGTCTAGCATCGTATTATATCCAGCTTTCTACGAATATAAAAATGTACAATCATAAAATTAAAACCAGTTTTTTTAGCCGGTGCCTTCGGCACCTCGGGGCTATAAAAACTAATTTTTAATCTTATAATTGTACATTCTATATCCGCGGAAAGCCGTTTATAATACGATGCGAGAAATAACTATTCCAGTATTCCAGGGATCCCTGCTTCGAAACTGATTACATCCGTTGGATTAGAACCGATTTTAAGCAATGCTGAAAAATTATGTATAGCAAATTTCCAAGAATATCAAAATAAAATCAAAAAACTAATACCAGTTTTATCAGACTTGGCTTCAGACCCCTCGGAACTAACAAAACTGGTTTTAATTTTATAATTTTTCATTTATATATTCTCGAAAAGCTGGCTATAATATAATGCAAAAAATAACTAAATATTATCATACACAAATTAAGTTTTATTGTCGTATTCCCTAAAAATGGCTTGTCAAGCAAAACAAACCAAAGCCATCCTTATTTTCCTTTTTCACTTTAGGTCAGGACCAGGTTAGGTTAAAAGTTACTGAGTAATCATTCAGGGTACGGGCATCGCAGTTTAAAGACCCCGCAGGGTTAGGGTCATTAAGTTTTTATCTTAATATAAAAATAAGGAATAATTTAAGTGTAGAATTTAAAGAAATTTTAAATAATCTAATTACGTTTACAATTTTAATATAACTAAAATTAAATTTTGTAATTGTAATTAAATTTTCTCTTTTTTATATGCTTTAAATGCAATTTCTGACTGTTTTTGATAATTATAATTATTTTTTCATTGTTTTACAAGAGAAACCTTTCTAAGTTTAGTTTTGTCCGTTGCAAGATATTTAGATATCAATATTAGCATGCATATAATATATTCCTGTAACAACAAGGTATAATCTTGAAAGCATGTCAATTACAAAAGATGGTATGTCTATTTCCAACAAGGCTCTATAAGTCAATCATTAACCTCATAATGATTCGTTTATTTGTATGTTTAGCTTCGCTCTTATGCATCATGTCATCCCGTATTTCTATTAACACAAGACTTATAATGAATAAGACGTCAAAACAATGAAACATTTAGTTTTTAGAAAGCGAGTTTTCGACGAAGACGAATCTGTACCACTTTTGATTCCCGTGACGCCATGTAAATGAGGGAGATGAGAGGAGAAGTGTCAAAGAACACCTCTAAAGAGATGGAGAATCCCTCATTTTTATTACGTCACAGGAATCAAAAGTGGTGCAAAAGTGGTACAGATTGGGATTCGTCCGAGTTTTCTACTATTTTAAATATTAGTCTCTCTTTTACAAATATTTTTATTAAAGGTTTTATTAAAGTACAAGACATTTTTAAAAGCAAAGCTATTCTAGTGTCGGTCTGTCCGTCAATAACGATTAGCTTTTTTTGTTAATTTAGACATGTTAGAATTGCCCTATCTATTTCAAACTTTGTGATTCCTGTAGTAGTTAGTACGATTTAAAAGCGTAGCAACTCTATAATCAATACCAGAATGTACGTACGCCAATTTAAAACATATTGATTTTTAAACTTTTTAACAACAAACTTTTATGTGATCTAATTATCCGATTGGTCTGATTTTTTGGTGTACTGATTCCTAGGACAACAAAGTACAATATTTCAAGCGAAACATCTCTATAATCAATTCTTAAAAGTATGTCCATAAACATTATCCTATATTTAATCAGTTTTTCAACAAATTTACTTACACTTTTGTTTCGACTCTTTCTTGTACATTTATATTTTGATAAATCAGTTCTGACACTCTACAAGTGTTAATGTTCGTTTATCCTACAGTCTCAGAGCTTCGCTTTTATGGATGTTGTCATCCTTGTTAACAGTATAAAATAAAGTATAAAGTATATTAATTCTACTTCTATAAGAATTATGTTCATGGTTAGTTGCTATAGTATTCTTTAAATACATATCAAGTAACCTGTATTCTTTAATCTTGCATACATTTTCTGTCTACTCTTTATTTGTAATAATGAAGCAGCTTATAGTGCCTAATAAAAATGACGTTATATAATGCAAATGACCAACGATAGGCCAGTATACATTTTAACATTGGTCAATTACAATGTATACTGGCCTATCACTTGTGCACAAAATTGTCTTTTCTTTTCTTTACAGTTTTATACAAACAACCCATATTCATTAACACAAAATTCTTAACAACAAAAGTATTCTTTTTTTTTGGTTTGTTTTTTACAAAATTCAAAATTTGTAATTAAAATGAGTAAAGAAATTTACATTTTTTTCAAGTGAAGCCATTATATAATTAAAGTCTAATGCTTTTATCGTTAATTTAGGCATGTTAGAATTTTCCTATAGATTTCAAACTATATATAATGATTCCCGTAATAGTAAGGTACAATTTGAAAGCGTAGAAACTCTATAATCGTCACCACAGTGTCCTTAAATCCATTTTAAACAAATTGATTTTTAGACAACAATTTTTATGTGATCTAATTATTCTGTTCTTCTGATTTTTGGGACAACGAAGTACAATGTCATATGCGAAGCCTTTTTAAAATTAAATCTTTACAAAAATATATAAAATATGTCCCTAAACGGTATAAATAAAAATTTTTCTACAATTTTTATTTATATTCTGCTTCTTAAGATTTTATTTGACACTCTACAATTGTTGATGTTTGTTTCGCTTTTATGGATGTCATCTATTTTTAAAAAGAATCTTTTTCATTATTAAGGTTACTACAGTTCAGGTATAAGGTATAACCAACAAGTGAAATAAATCTAAAATAATATTTGGGGGGCAAATGGAGAGGTCGTCAATTTTACGATGTGTTGTCCCCCAACGACAGCTGAGAACTACGTATGGGTTTTGTGATTTTTTCCGAATTAATTTCGTTATTGGTATAAGCTGACTACAACTAGCTAAACATGGAGATGCGATCCCCAATTTTAAAAATTCTTTGAACGTACAAATAAGACTTTTACAGAAATGCTTCGCATCCAGTCTATCCACCTATGTTTAATATAAAGTTTACACCATATAAGAGTAGAATCTAAATATTTGATTGACGTGCCCCGGCAATTATCAAGCACAACTCAGGCACGAGACACAATTACTTTAGCTAGCCCCGAGGCACCTTTTGTATACTTTTATGCATTTATTGGCCTATCTTTACCAATATAATACCATATATGGGTAATGCTAGCCTAATCATGGTAAATTGTATGTGATTTATTAATATTATATGCTTATTAAAACATTATGTTTATTGTTAAAGTAATCATGTAACCATTTAGTTCAAGTATGTATGCCTACAACCATAGTTTGATTTACGTCACAAGTTAACATACAGACACTTTATTAAACAGACAAACGCTTAGATCCTTATTATTAGTTGATGTTATAGCTTGCACTTCTTAAAATATCTCAGTTATTTATTGACTCTCTAACCATCAAGTTCTTCTGGCTTTAAAGGTAATGACTTAGTTGTTTGGCATGCATTGTAGTTTAAATTTAGGACCCTCAGTACTTAGCATGAATTGAGCTTAGGCCTTATGTTAGAACTCTAACACTTAGCACAATTCAATGCTTAGGACTTGGGGCACTTTTCTGTCCTACACTACTTATGATTATTATCACTTATCCTGTAAATATTTTCATACTTAACTTATTCACTTGTAATGTAAATACACTTTATAAAAACCATCTTCCTTCTTAAGTGCTTAATATACTTATATAATATCGATCGAATATCATAACCAACCATTTATTCTTAGTTTAAAGCAATATAATACCTCGCGTGGGTCTTTTGTTGAGCTACCACCAGCTCAACCAAATTCATATTATACTTGTGGGAATAGAGGGATAAGCATTCTAAATTGATGAGCCGACGATGAGAATGTCTATGTGTATTGCAGTAAAAGTAGGATTTTAGTAGTACTCATAGAAGAGCGATCTCCATACCATAATATTGGACAAGCGCCCCATTCGCACTACCAAACACTTTATACAATTTCTGAAAGTCTAACAAAATAAACATAAATTTGGGTCTTTGAATATCAGCCAATAGCGTCGCAAATATGAACAAGGCCAAGTCATTACAAAAAAAGGTCCAAATCACTTGGACCAGGTAGTTGTCTTGATTATACATCTATACTCATGTATTTTTAGTATTGAAAGAAATGTTTAAGTAATTTCAACTTGAGTTATAAAGTAGCTTGACACATAGATCTAAAGGGATAAGACAATGGCCGATAAATTTATGTACACACAAAAATACCCCTTCTGTAGTTTACAATTAGTGGTTGAAACGATTGAACACTCAACTTAATGATCCAACCATTCAAATGCAATTAATTCCCCAAAGTTGTTGAGCCAACAAATAATATAACGTTATTATAAAACTTTGGGGACTAGTATAATAAACAGCCAAATGACCCCTAAGCATGATAACTGAAATTGATATTGTTATTACCAGAGGTTCAATGTCAGATTTAAAGAATAGGCATAATAATTACTTTTTTACTACCCATTGTTACATTTTTTACCCAACTTGTACCCTTTTTAGTAGCTCAGCTACTGTATAATTAGGATATGTCTGTACATCTGTCCGTACTTCTCAATGTCCAATAAGATATATAAGTTTTTCGGAATTTTAATGTTAGGGGGAGATTTGAAATCTGCATCAAATTTTAAGGATTTTTTATAAAATTCGTTTTTTGTATAATTCTTTATCTAAAAGCGGATATGCATTTTAAGTTAATTAGTTTTGACCAATAGGATAGGTGGATTTTAAACTACTTGCGCTCTGATTGGTTGAATGATGTACACCATCCAATCAGAGCGCAGATTTTTTAAATCCACCAAATACAGATGCCAAAATTAATTAACTTAAATTACATTTCCTCTTTTAGATAAAGAATTATAGAAAAAAACGAATTTTATAAAAAGTCCTCAAAATTTGATGCAGATTTCAAATCTACCACTAACTTTAAAATTCCAGAAAACTTATATATCTTAATGTCCAATGATCACCAAAAAGGGTTTCTGTTATTTCAGTAGTTGAAACCATCCATTAAAAAAAAAAATTACTATCAATTAAATTTCTTGTTTATCTCGACACTGAGGCATTCAATGAATGGCTGACGAACAACAACTATTGTAGAGAGTCAGAACTACATTAATTTGTTAGTCTTAACAAAAGTGTACATAAATTTGTTGCAAATTAGGTAAGTACAGAATACTTTTATTTTTTTTTGATTTATTTAATATTAATAATAATAATAATAATGTTTATTTGGTGCTGCCAGGTACCCCCTAGCTTAGGAGATAGCACATACAATACTCTAAATTGCTGCTATATATTGACAATTTAGAGTTTACATTATTATTAACTAAATATAAATTGGTGGAATAAAAGGAAAATTTTTAGGATATGCACCAGGAGCTACAGGAGTACTATCTTGACCAAAATGGGGATAGTGTATTTGATTCCTTGAGCCCCTTTTTAAGGAGGACGAAAAGAAATAAAAGAATATAAAACAAATTAATTGTAAAAAGGGAAAATTGAAACTTTAATTTAGTTAAATTGAGTTGTGAGGATGGTAAAAAAATGAAAAACACAAATAAACATTTATATTATGTAAGAGAAATCAGTAAATAATAAGAAAGATGGAGAAAAAAAAATAGATGAAGGAATTTAGAGAAAAGTAAAACAAAATAAATCAAATATAAAATTATAGAGATGATTGTTTATTATATTGTACCTTGTTGTCCTAGGATTCATTTCATCAACATGCATTTTTCATGTTTTCTTTATCTTATTATTTATGTTTATAATATTACATATATCATCAATGTTTTTTTTACGCTGTTATAACGTCTCATTTGATTAGAGTTTTAGATAATAACTTACGAAAAATTAAGCTTTTGTTCCGTTTTTCACTGTACTTATTGGCCTAGATCCTTAAATATTTAGTTATATTCAGTAAAAATATGATATGTTTTAACAATATTTCACAAATTTTTAAACAGCCAACTAAAGACATTAAAAATAATTTTTGTGTGACTTATATGGTAGATAAAGAAGGTATGCATTGGTCATCAAACAGGCGAATCTATTATAAATTTTTTACTAATTACATCCAACAAACAAAGTGTCGTGAAATTAACGAATCTGTTACTGTTCTATATAGTTAGAATAACATTATTAGAATTGAGTTATGGTAGATAAATCAGGCGAAAATAAACATGTTACTTTTGTGCCATCCATTACCACTTTTATTGAATGTCATATTGTCGACATAATCCATGTCAGTCCTCACCCACAACTAGTGAAAGGTTTTTGGTCAACTGTGCAGTTCACGGTAAAATGTTCCAGGTAACGAATATCTCCAATAATCAATAAATTTTAAAGGCTGCTAGCTGCCACACGGCTAAACGTACATATCATACCCGTACACCCCTGTTTAAGCAGCATAAGAAGGCCTACAAATAATCTGGAATAGCCAAGATCCAATATTGCACAGGAAAAGCTTAACTGTAGAAAAATGCGTGAAATAAGTATTTTTTTGCGTATTTATGTGCACTGCGAGATAATTGGGCATTCTTGATTAAATTTAATAACTATTCCAGATTTATTGTACGCCTTCTTTTGTTGTTTAAATTTTTGTGCGATTGTAATCTATACACTCCACCATTTGGCTGTTAGAAGCCTTTAAAATTCGTAGATTTTTGGAGACATTCGTTACCAGGAACTGCAGTTGACCCAGAGATTCTTTTGTGTTGTTTTGTTCGCACATTTTTCAAGGCAATTTCTTTAAACATTTGTATTTGTTGAATTTAAACGTTTAATTACACTTTTGACCACATAGAATTAGAAAAGAAATTATGTTTTTACAATTTGGAAAAAATTAAACACATTTGCAATAATTCAAATTTAGGTATTATAAAAACATCACAAAAGAAATAAATGTTTTTTTAAATAAGCTTTCTATTGATCTGAAGATTAAATAACCGTAAAAAAAGAACATTGAACATATACAGAAAATGGGGGGAATGTTCATATTTCCTGACAATAACATTACAGGCCAGGAGACTGACCAACCACAGCCCCCCAAAAAACTACTTTTAAAGTAGCTACGCTACTAATAAAATTCACATATTAATAATTTTTAATTTAATTTAATCTTGCTGTATCAAAAATATTTCCAAATGTAGGACCACCATGAAATTTATTGTAGAGCAACACACATAAAAAGTATTTAAGAATTGTAAAATTTTGACCAAAGTATAATATGATTCTTTACCATGCAAGTGTAATTATGTGTCTATCTATCTATGCTCAAGGTTTTCTGTTGTCTGTTAGTCAATATGTCTAACATATGAACATGAATATCTATATTTTAATAATAAAAGATCTAAAAGTACATTTTTGGAATCTTTAGGCATTCGGTCACTCGGGGCTAACAAAACTTTTTTTTATTTTTCATTTTAATATCCGCGGAAAGCTATTACGATGCGATTAGTAACTATTAAGGATTGAAAATTATAATAATGTTTAACCTTTTTTTAGCCCGTGCCTACGGCACCAGGGGCTAAAAAATTGGTTTTAATCTTATAATTGTACATTCTATAACCGCAGAAAGCCGTTTATAATACGATGCGAGAAATAACTTAACTATTAAAGTATATCTTTGGAATTTTTTTTCCAAGATGTCTTCCAATTAGATTAAAATCCACTGGATTAGAACTGGTTCTCAGTCATTCTAAAAATCGTATTACAGACAATTTTCCACGAAAATTTAACAGCAGTATTGTTAGCCCGGGCCTAAGGCCCCTCGGGGCAAACAAAACTGGTTTTAATATTGTATCTTTAAAATTTTGATATCAACAGAAAGCTGTCTATAATACGATGCGTTAATTGACTATTGTTGTATTTATGTTAATCTTTAGTTAAGTTTATAAGCCGCAACCGTTGCATATTTTTTTTCAATATTTATCATGAATTAAAAGATTTCCGACTTAGGATTAAGTTTTCTTGTATTAATTCGAATCCGGTGGATAGGAACCGGTTCTCATCCATACGAAAAAACTATGTCTAGCATCGTATTATATCCAGCTTTCTAAGAATATAGAAATGTACAATCATAAGATTAAAACTAGTTTTTTAGCCCCGAGGTGCCGGTGTACATTCTATATCCGCGGAAAGCCGTTTATAATACGATGAAAGAAATAACTATTCCAGTATGGCTTCGAAACCGATTAATATCCCCAGGATTAGAACCAGCTCTCATCCGTACTGATAAATCATGACAATTTTCTACGAACATTAAAATGCAAAAAATCATAAAATTATCAGTTTTGTTGGGCCGGGCATTCGGTCCCTCGGATCTAACAAAACTGGTTTTAATCTTATAATTTTTTTATTTTATTTTTTTATCCCCAGGATTAGAAACAGCTCTCAGTCATACTAAAAGATCATGAATAGTATCGTATTACTGACAATTTTATACGGACATTAAAATGCAAAAATCATAAAATCAATACCAGTTTTGTTAGCCAGGGCATTTGGTTTCTTGGGGCTAACAAAACTTTTTAAAATTTTTCATTTTAATATCCGCGCGGAAAGCTGCCTACAATACGATGCGATTAATAACTATTAAGGATTGAAAATTATAATAATGTTTAACCTTTTTTTGCATCTTAATGTCCTTGGTTTAACTTTTTTTTCTTAAAGTATAAAGTAATAAATTGTGCATAAAATATTTAACTTTTATTTGCTTGGATAAATTTTCCGGAAACTTCTAGTTTTTTGAAGATAATCATATAATTCGTAAGCTTTTTATTTTCCATGTGCATCTATGGGGTTTAAAAAAAGGGAGGAGAGGTAGTTATGCTAGATCAACCTTTATTTAGATTTTAAAGTCTAAAAAACGCGGGTAATAACCCTCCCACACCCCTCAGCCTGAAACAATTAGGTATCTTAAAACTTTTTGGAAACATTTCCAATTGTAGGGGGAGGGGGGAGAATCAAACTTACCCGATAAAAATGACTACCTTAAAAATAAATTTTCATTAATTTATACAATTAATACTTATTTCAGACAATCGATTCAATCCCCCCCCCCCCCATATCAATTTTATTTCATTCCATACAGAATGTTACACGCACATGTCTTTGATACATAAAAGAACACCCCTGACATAGTACGTACATGTGTATACAAGGTACAATAAGGAAAAAGATAATTAGTGGAAAGCCAAAACTATTTCAGTTATTTAAACAAAATCTACTTTGTTCAACGCTGACACATTTTATATTGTCATCTAACTATTTCAACAATCTTTCTATCTAATTCTAGAAGCGTAGCTAATCTATAATCATAGTATGTACGTTCGTCAGCACGTAATAATGTCAGTGCAACATATAAACAGTAGGGCAAATTTCTAAAAAATGATCTTTTTTAAAAATAACGGGCAATTTAGTTAACTATGGTATAATTTCATCCTTGTTAATTAAATTTCAAGTTTGAAATTATTAGGAGCTAATTCTCGACTATCTTCTAATAATTTCTTTAAAGGCAATCAAAAGCGAAGCTTTTCTACTATTGTATACGTTTGTCTTTAATTTGTAATTAGTAACGGATAGCAAAAGTTGTAAATTGACGCATTTTTAGCTGCCCTATGGGAAAGAAATTCCTGTAGCTACTAGGTTATTTTAAAGCGCGTAGAACTTGCTAAATTAAAACCATATTGTCCTTCCTCAGTATTGTCATGTTGACTCTAACTAGAAGCTTTTTATAGTGCCTATAAAAATGACGTTATACTGGCCTATCATTGGTCAATTAAAATGTATACTGTCCTGCCATTGGCACTTTAGTCTGCGTATTGGATGATCATTTGTATTATATGGCGTCATTTTTTTATAGGCACTATAAACAGTCTCCTCTAGCTAGTTCTTGTATGATTATAAGGATCTTAAATGACAAATTAACGAGGATGACAACATCCATAAAAGCAAAGCTCTGAAACGTTAAGACAGACGAACATTAATTCTTATAGAGTGTCAGAACTGATTATGCAAAATATAAACATAAAAGTTTGACAAAATTATACGTATATTTGTTGCAAAACTTCTCAAATACAGAATACTGTTTAAGGACATACTTACATTTTTAGGACTTGATGATAGAGATGCTTCGCTTTTATTATTGTACCTTGTTGTAATAGGAATCAGTGCTACAAAAAGCAGATTAATCGGATTATTATATCACATAAAAATTTGTTAAAAATAATCAACTTGTTTAAAATGGACGTACGGACATTCTGGTAACCATTATAGTGTTGCTACGCTTTCCAAGTCGTACCTAACTACTACAGGAATCACCAAGCAAAGTTTAAAATCGATAGGACAAATCTAACATGCCTCAATTAACGAAAAAAGCTATCCGTAACGGACGGACGTACGGACCGACCCTAATTATAGAAAAGCTTCGCTTTTAAAAATTGATGTACATCCCTATTGTGTTTTTTTAACAAATAAGAAAACGTGGTTGTTGAACCTTATATACCAGTGTAATTTACAGTCAAATGTCCCCTCCCTCCATGATGGTTACGGTTGTGGTATGAACCTGTTATTGGGCCAAGGCATTTCATAGTATCTTTCTGATAAAGCTGCTCTACTTGTAAACATAATTGTCCTTGTTATTTTAAAAAGTTTTTAAAAATGTTGTTTATTACATATTACGTAAAAGAAATCAATGCACGGCTGGTTTTTTATTAAATGAATAAGTTAGGGTACAATGTTTGGCACTTTCGATATAAGTAAATGATAATAAAAAACCCATAGAATGCGATAATAACTTCAGAAAAATCGAAGAAAATAGTTTTCATACTTAATTAACGTTTTTAAGTTTTTCTTCAAAAAGTTTAGATAAGATGCCTTTAAAAGTCGTCTATGATTTTGTCAGGGATAAAAATGTAACTTTAAAATAAGAATTACAACATATTTTGTCAATTAGTACAAAGTAAAATTTTGAACATTTTATTGATCAGTATATTTTTTAAAATGTGAAGTAGAAACCTGAATATTTTATCATGAAAATTGTGTTATGATTTGATTGTCTGCTAGATTACAAGAAAAAAGATACTGACAGTACTTGTTGGTTCTTTAAAAAAAATAAGGTAGATTACTTTCAGAACCCCTCTTTTTGCAACGTTATTTTAATAGAACAGAGACGTAGTCTTAGTGTACTCAATATCTAGACAGCCAACCATTGTTTTAGAATTGTTCAATTTTTTTAACTTCTGATAAAAACAGAATTAATGGTATTTTTGTTAATATTATACCTCCAAGAAATGGCTATACTTCCCAATCATATGTTGTGTGATATTTAAGAGGAATTATTTTGATATAATGTCATTAAAATATTCGTTGAAAAAAGTGCTATTCTAGCTTATACTTTACATTTTAATGTGTATGATAATTCAAATAAAAGATAATGAAGATTTATATTATATTTAATTGTTATAATTATAAAGAAAAACCTGGAAACAGTAAAAAACTGACTTTATTTTATTGACGTAGGGAAAATTTTGTCAAATATTTGAATAAAAAAGCAATATAAAACAAAATAAATTATTTTTAATATAGTCACAAAAAGGCTTAATGAGTTTAGGAAATATTTCATTCACTAATCATGTCATTTAAACTCTATTACATAGAATACAGTGTAAAAAGATGTTCTCCTTTTTAATTTTAAGTAATTTCAAATGCATTTTAATACCTTTTAATGATTTATTTTTTGAAACATCTTTTTATAAAATGTTAATGATTTTTGAAGTTATATGTTAAAATGTTTTTAAATTATGTTAACATTTTGTTTTAAATGTAGAAAATTGGTAATTCTAAACATTCTAAAAATGATTTTATTAAATTTTCATCACTTAAATTGCATGTTTGATGAAATTTTCAACTAATAATTCAAGAAAAATCGTTTAAGTTTTATTATATTTTACTTTGAAATGTTAAAAAAATATATTATTGTCAAAAATGTGGAAGTTATACTTTCCTCAAAAAAAGACCTAAAACATGCAAATTAACACGTGTAATGAGATTTTTTTTCTTTCAGGTTTAATTTTAAGTAATTATTGATATTTTTTGTAAAAAGGATTTTATATAAAAAGTTTTAAAACTCGAGTTATGTAGTGGTTCTAAAAAAGGTTGCGAATTTATGCAATTTTCTTGCAAAAAAAATTTTCTAGGATTTTAAAAATAGCAAAGGATGTTATTAGACGTACTTACAGATACAATTGCTAAGTCATTTTGGCCAAACACTAAAATAAAGTTTTGACATCTGAGGGTCCAACCGTGAATGATTTGATGTTTAATTTCCCAATCACAATTATTACAATTTTATATTTCAATCAAAACTACAAAAAATAAGTATTAGCGAAGATTTTAATGTGAATTATGTTAAGTATTTTTAAGCTGCCCTTCAATAGATTTTAGTAGCAAGGCTACTCTATAATTCCCTTTGCTTGTCTTTCCGTCCGTTCTTACAGGGAAATGTGATTTTCTCGGCTGCTATAAGAGTTAGTTGACTGAATACTTTAAAGAACACCCTGGTAATCTATGAGCATTATCCCTAACCTCCCATGGTCCGTCAGTCTGTGTTGTAATAAACTGTAAGAAAGAGAGGAAATAGGTTTTTGAATGTTGCTATAAAAGATATAAGGCAGATTTGCTAACCAATGCGCATCTATTCTACAACTAACTCGGACCATTCTTCTGTTAGTCGGTCATAAAACCAAAAAATATGATTTTTACGTTGAAATGGGAATTACTTAATTACTTCATAACTTTGTTGCATTGTAAATTAAACTGCAATTATTTGAAACAATTCTAAATTGTAGAAAAAAATGATAAATCATGACAACAAATATTTCAACTGTTAATAATTGTAGGGTAAAAAACAAGGATGACAACATCCATAAAAGCGAAGCTCTGAAATGGAAGGACAAACGAACATTAACACTAGTAGAGTGTCAGAACTGAATAAACTGAATATTAATGGATAAGCTTATATGTACAAAATTGTAAGTAAATTTGTTGCTAAACTGATTAAATACATGATACTGTTTAAGAACATACTGACGTTTTTAGGACTTGGTTATAAAGATGCTTTACTTATCACATTGTACCCTGTTGTAATAGGAATCAGTATTCAAAAAATCACATGAAAAGAATAATTTTAACACACAAACATTTTTTGTCAAAAAAGTAAAAAATCAGCCTGTTTTAAATGGAAGTACGGACTTTCTGTTAACAATTATAGAGTTGCTTTGCTTTCTTTGTCGTACTTAACTGTTATATGAATCAGCATACAAAGTTTGAAAATGATAGGACAATTCTAATCTGTTTAAATTAACAAAAAGAGCTAAATCTAACGGACGTACCAACCTTTATTATAGGAAAGCTTCACTTTTAAAAAACAAGGATGACAACATCAATTTAAAATTGATGTAATGAAATTATAAAAGGCAGAAATGTTTTTTTGCCCATTACGATATCTCTAACCACTGAACCGATTAAGTTCTCAAAATTGGTTATAGATCCCGGATGATTTAAGCCTATTTATTTAAATCAAGGGTTGATTTTAGGCTATTTTTCTGCTCCTTCAAATAAAGAGCCCCATGAGTATAAAAAATTTAAAGTTTGTTTATCATTATTCTATGTAGATTTTTAAAAAGTTTTGCAATTTTAGCTTTAGAATTTTAAAGTGTTAATTTTTTGGACAATTTGAGCTCATTTGTTTGCTTTTGTTGATTGAAAACATACAAACACAATGTTTATAATACACTACAGCTTAAGTTTTATAATAGCTAAAAACAATACAGAAAAGTCTAGCTATCTTATAAAAAAATCTTATTTATTTGTCCATCTGTATTTCTATCAGTCGAAAGTCTATTTAAGATTTAGCTTTTTTGAGAAGCCTATTTCCAATAGTTTGGGATAATAGATGTAAAATATATGTGGATATTTGAAGAGGAAAAAAGTGTTGTCAATTTAGGTTGCTTTAATGGAACTCACCTATTGGTCTGTTCGTTTAACCAGTAGGAGGGAAGGGGATGGAGTAAAGGGAAAGAGTATCGTTATTTAGACCACTGCATAATTCACTTTAGATATCATGAAAATCTGGTTTAAGATCCAAGTAGTAATATATCAAGGTTCAGGTTCATTCTGAGATACACAATTTTTTTTCATTATACCATTCTAGATTTAGTGTTTGGTCAGAAGGGTGTAAAAGACCCCAAATTCACACCCCTCAAGCACGCCCTTGTACAGTATACATGAAATTAAATTTCCCCTTCATACTATTGAAGTTAGGGAGGGTGGGGACATTAGATTGTATATTACACTAGTACCAAAAGTTATAACCATCTAATTCATTCGCTCAAAACGTTGGGGACTTTTATTTAATTTTGGATGGTTGGTTTTTAATTTCAAAGAATAATTTTAATCTATTTTAGTGGTAATTTTATTTATTATCATTGGGCATATATACAAATTTATTGTTTATTGTCTTATCCCCTAAGATCCCTGATTGAGCTGCATACTTTTCTTATATAAAGCTTTGTCCTAAAGGAATTTTGAATATGACAGTATTGAAAGTCTCATTCTTGTCATTTCAGTTTTTCCCTATCATTCTTTATCTCTCTCTCTGTCTCTCTTTCTCTCTCTATCCCTCTATCTATCTATCTCCCTCTCATTATTTCCCTTTGCTAGTCTTAATTTTCTTACATGTACTATACATGCCTTGACCTTTTTTAGACTTAATTTTCTTTATTTCTTTTCTAAAAGACTAACCATACTTAAGAAGGATTGATTTTTTCTGGCTGTATGAAAGAGTAACTTAGAAAAATAAGATTTCTTGCCCGCCATTGAAGGTAGAGGACTGATTATTCCTGTGAAGATTGCTAGAACTATTAGGCATATTTGAGCTTTTAATAACATTAGCGGCCAGACCACTCCTTGACTGCTTACTTATGTTCTGCTTTTTCTTAGCTTGTATTGATAATAGATATCTAATTTTTTTTTGAAGATTCCCCTAATCTATTTGATTTTTCAATCATTGATTTATTGAAATCATGTTCTTGTCTTTTTAGAAATGATTTGAATTGTCCTTTCACAGGTTTAAGACTACTTAATAATGTGATATTAACAGAATCATTAATTTTCAGTCATAAATTTTTTGGAGGTGAAGGAACAGATGGGTCAACACTGACCAGGCAGGTAGCAGAGACAATCAGAGGGGGGAGGGGGAGAGAAAGGGTGGCAAAGCAGCAGTCAACATACAAAAAGGTCGGGTTGGGGGGAGAAAGGGAGAGGTAGAGCAGCGATCAACTGATATAGGGAGAGGGGAGGAGGGAGAAAGGGAGGCAGAGCAGCAGTCAACGTACATAGGGAGAGGTGAGGGGGAAGAATGAGAGGCTGAGCAGCGGTTAACTCACAGAGTCTAAACAATTACCTTATTAGGAAACAAGATTTCCTTAAAAGGCAATATTCATTGTTTTCCCTCAAGCATTCTAAACTGAATACTTTAGTTCAGGGATAAATATTGAAAATATTAAAAAGAACAACAAAATCAATTTGTACCAAAAAAACGGATTTAAAAAAAATATTTTTTGTGAAGTATAAAAAATGTCATATTTATGGTATTTTAAAGTATCATACTTACTAAAGGGGTCAACTGAAAATAGTTGCCGAATGTGTACGCAGTTTCCTGGGTGTTTCATTAAGAAAAAATTGAATATTGGCTAATTAGGAAGATTTGATGTACAGTTTTTCTGCTGTTTTATCTGATACATGTAGGCAGCCTTTAGTGATGAACTGAAAATAGTTGCCGAATGTGTACGCAGTTTCCTGAGTGTTTCCTCATCCTAGCTCAATATTTACTACTAGCTACAAATCTCCAAACTTCCCTTAAAAAAATCAAAATTTGAATGTATAAACGATTTATACATTATACATTTGAATTTTTTAAATTTTGATTTTTTTTTGAAGTTTGAAGCTTTTTTAGCTAGTAGTAAATATTGAGCTAGGATGAGGAAACACTCAGGAAACTGCGTACACATTCGGCAACTATTTTCAGTTCATCACTAAAGGCTGCCTACATGTATCAGATAAAACAGCAGAAAAACTGTACATCAAATCTTCCTAATTAGCCAATATTCAATTTTTTCTTAATAAAACACTGGGGAAAAAAACAATTTAAAAATACCTAAATATGAATTTTAGTTGGATTAGGTACTGATTTCATTTCAGTCAAATTCATTTATTGGTGTTTATAAAACAGGAGGACGTTTTCTTAAATCAAAATAAGTTTAATTTGTTAATTGAACTTTTTAAACACTCTTTTAAAATAGAAACCAAATAATAAACCTATTTGCACCACCAAAATTTAAATTTAAATTATTGATATTTTGCTTGAAAACAGAAACACTAAGGCCGCTAGAATGGCTTATCAGCGAACATGGGTCAACTCTGGGGAAAATTTTGACAAGGAGAAAAAAGGGAAAATATGAAAAAATGGAAAGTGCTATTGTTGTAGGAAACTAGATGCGTAAAAGGGAAGGAATTATAGGCCAGCAAGGGTCACTTCAGGCAGGGGGTGAGAAGGGGGGGGGGGGGTAATCTAGAGGGGGGTCAGGTATAAAAGCAAAGGTGCTGAACCCGGCCTCTTTAGATCCTAGTTGTATCTCATATTGTTTGCTCTGGGTGTGCGTAGCTGCTCTACAGACATAGATCAACATGTGTGACGAGGATGTTGCCGCTCTGGTCGTTGATAACGGCTCCGGTAGGATAGATAGATAGGATGATAAATAGACGACAAATTAAATTGTAGAATGAGAATTTTTGCGTTTTCACGAAGCTAGTAAAATTGGCTGACTCAGATTATGACATCAAAAAAAATTAACCAATGAGAGGCCACTATAAATTTTACCATTGGTCAATTAGTGTATACTGGCTTCTGATTGGTTATTTTTTTGACATCATAATCATACAGGCACTTACCCCCCCTCCCCCTTATTACAAAAATAAATTGAAAAAAAATGCTGGGGGAGTATTTTGTTTGTTTATTCATTACATAAGGTGGAGTTAGGTTAGGTTATATTGGGTACAGGATAGCCAAAGTTATAAATAGTAAAATAAATCCAACTGACTTTTGTTTATATTAAAGCTACTAATAGACAGATAGATATATAGCCAGATAGGTAAACTAGATAGATGACAAATTTAATGGTGGCAGTTATAAAATTGAAGATTAATTAAGGAAAATTACTTTATGACTATCTGTTACATTTTAATTGAAAGGAAGCTTTTTCTGTTTTTTTCCTCTCATTATTAACCTACCCTTCTTCTAAATAAAGCAATTAAAAAACAAATTATTATTACATTGGTTTGTGAGATCATAAAAATACATCCAACCTCTTTAGGGTCTTCATATTTTAGATATTTTTTTTACATTAACGGCCAAAATTGGTATATAAGACAAGGCGACCAGGAACATTTGACAGATTATTTTACTATTTATTTTGTTAGGTATGTGCAAGGCCGGTTTCGCCGGTGATGACGCTCCCAGAGCCGTCTTCCCCTCCATTGTCGGCCGTCCCCGCCACCAGGGTGTCATGGTCGGTATGGGTCAGAAGGACGCCTATGTCGGCGATGAGGCCCAGTCCAAGAGAGGTATAGTTATTTTTGCATCGTATTATAGACAGCTTTCCGCAGGTATTAAAATGAAAAATTGTAAGATTTAAATAGGTTTTGTTAGACCCGATGGGTCGAGGGCCTGGGCTTACAAAACTAGTATTAATCCTATGATTTTTATTTTAATATTCGTAGCAAATTGTCTGCAATAAGATGCTATTCATGATTTTTTAGTATGGCTGATAATGCTGATGATTACAATTATATCCGTAAGTAATATCAATAAGAAGCCTACACAACGTTTTAGTTGATACAAAACAGTTTTGTATTAAAAAAATATGATTTTTTTTTAATTTAAATAAACTAGAAATAAAGTTAATTAAGTGTAGTTATTGACAAAGTCGATCTTTAGGCAACAAATTACATTTCAAAATTAATTAAAACAAAGTTTTTTTTTTATATTTTTAGTGTACTACAGTTTCGGGAGTAGTCCTTTTCGTGGCGACTCCCCTTAAGGGGCTATTCGTCGTATTTTTAAAATGGCTTTTGATAGGTTATTTTAGGATAGGTTATATTGGGTTAGGTGATTGCCCCACAGGGTTAGAGGCCCCCGCAGGGGCTAGAAAAATAAGAAAAGCAACTGTGAAAAAACAAAGAATCGCCCCTTAAGGAGCGTTGCCACGAAAGGGATTATACCCCAGTTTTCTGTTTTTAGAATTTGCCAATTATTCTGTTAAATGCTCTTTATATCTGTATTTTTCTAAACTATATATTTTTTCCAGGTATCCTCACCCTGAAGTACCCCGTTGAGCACGGTATCATCACCAACTGGGACGACATGGAGAAGATCTGGCATCACACCTTCTACAACGAGCTCCGTGTTGCCCCCGAGGAGCAGCCCGTCCTGCTCACCGAGGCTCCCCTCAACCCCAAGGCCAACAGAGAGAAGATGACCCAGATCATGTTCGAGACCTTCAACATGCCCGCCATGTATGTTGCCATCCAGGCTGTCCTGTCCCTGTACGCCTCCGGTCGTACCACCGGTATCGTCATGGACTCCGGTGATGGTGTCTCCCACACTGTCCCCATCTATGAAGGTTATGCCCTGCCCCACGCCATCCTTCGTCTTGACCTGGCTGGCCGTGAGCTCACCAACTACCTGATGAAGATCCTAACCGAGCGTGGCTACTCTTTCACCACCACCGCCGAGCGCGAGATTGTCCGTGACATCAAGGAGAAGCTGTGCTACGTCGCCCTGGACTTTGAGCAGGAGATGTCCACCGCTGCCGCCTCCACCTCCCTCGAGAAGTCCTATGAGCTTCCCGACGGTCAGGTCATCACCATCGGTAACGAGAGATTCCGTTGCCCCGAGGCCCTCTTCCAGCCTTCCTTCCTGGGCATGGAGGCCTGCGGCATCCACGAGACCACCTTCAACTCCATCATGAAGTGCGATGTTGACATCCGTAAGGATCTTTACGCCAACACCGTCATGTCTGGTGGCACCACCATGTACCCCGGTATTGCTGACCGTATGCAGAAGGAGATCACCGCCCTGGCTCCCTCCACCATCAAGATCAAGATCATTGCTCCCCCCGAGAGGAAGTACTCTGTCTGGATCGGTGGCTCCATCCTGGCCTCCCTGTCCACCTTCCAGCAGATGTGGATCTCCAAGCAGGAGTACGACGAGTGTGGACCCTCCATTGTCCACCGCAAGTGCTTCTAAACTGCTTTGCCTGACTGCTTTTCACCGCTACCTATCGCGACAACAACTGCTTCTATATAACTGGTACCTAACTGTCTGGCTGATACAACTTTGCTCAATAATACCTTCAGACAAATGTGTTTTATATTTCATCAACAAAATGATTTTATGTTTTCAAATTTTATCTCATTAATGTTTTCTTTCTTTTTCTATTTGCTTAATTGTAAAGCATTAAATTTTAATTAAAGAATTCAATAAAAGTTTTAATTCATATTTAAATGATTTGATTACTCTTTAAAGTTTCCCCCCAGAGGCCTAGGGGGGGAAGGGAAGGCAAATATTGCCTCAAACATAGACGTCTAAGGGGGGGGGGGGGGGGGTAAAGGGGTGATTAACCCCCCCCCCAAAAAAAAAAAAAATATTTTTCATTTTACCCCTCCCATTTAAAATTGGACGCCCCTGGCCTCAAATTTAATTTTCAATAAGAAAATTAAAGTAATGTTTTGGTGGTTTTTTTTTTTTTTTTTGGGGGGGGGGGGGTATTTCTCTTGGGAGGGCTTAGGTTAATCCCCCAAAAATACTTATGTAGAGGAAAACCAAGTCGGTCAAGTGTATAGCGAGATCCTTGGCTATAGACAGACATCCTGTTACTTTTATATAAGGATAGATTATATTAACAAGGACAAAAATATTTAAAGTACAACAATGACTATTTTTACTAGTATCGCCAATATTAAAGTTTCTTGAAAACATTGCATGCTAAAAATAGACAGTAAAATATAGTGCATTAATAGTTATTTCTCGCATCGTATCATAAACGGCTTTACGCGGATATAGAAGTACAATTATGAGATTAAAACTAGTTTTTTTAGCCCCGAGGTGCCGAAGGCACCGGCTAAAAAAATAGTTTTAATCTTATGATTGTACATTTTTATATTCGTAGAAAGCTGGATATAATACGATGCTAGACATAGTTTTTTCGTATGGATGAGAACCGGTTCCTATCCACCGGATTCGAATGAATACGAGAAAATACTTTAAAAACTTTCAATCATCAGGAGAA